>NC_086453.1:358992261-359300475 GCF_028390025.1 Pseudophryne corroboree | reverse complement strand
ACAAGAAGCGGTATCTCAAAGTTATTTTTTCCCCTTCAAGAAGCATCCTCCTCAAAGGTTCTTCTGCACCAGCCCATCTCGGGTAGAGACGAAGGCCAGGGCCTTGCAAGAAGCAGTTCAGAAATTGCTTCAGTCAGGAGTAATCATTCCAGTTCCCCCTGCATAACAGTGACAGGGTTTTTACTCCAATCTGTTTTTGGTTCAGAAGCCAAATGGGTCTTTGAGCCATTTGCAATCTCAAAATGCTAAACAAATATATTTGGGTACCGAGGTTCCACACGGAGACGTTACGCTCCATAGTTTTGGCCATGGAGCCAGGGTATTTTATGGTATCCCTGGATATTCAGGATGCTTACCTACATGTTCCTATAGCACTGTCCCATCAGTGTTATCTCAGGTTCGCCATCCTCCAGCAGCATTTTCAGTTCCAGGCCCTACCCTTTGGGTTAGCCATAGCCCCCAGAGTTTTACCAAGATTATGGTGGTTATGGCTGCTCATCTCTGCAAGCAGGTGGTATTCATGTGACCGGCGGTCTGCTGACCGACAGTTACATGACCTCCTCCACCATCCCGAAGGCTCACTATCCCGATGGTCGGCATGCCGACCAACAGGGACTATTTCCACGACACCCATAGAGTAGGAATAGATCCCGTGTTGCCACCGAGCCCTCAAGGGGCTTGCTGCACTCGCCCCTCCCCGCCAGGATCCCGGCGTCGGTATGCTGCTGGGATCCCGGCGTCGGTAAGCTGACCGGCGGTCTCCTGACCGCCAGTCAGCCATACTACACCCCCGCAAGCAGGGGATAAGAATTTTTCCTTTACCTCAACAACTTTTTAATCCTGGCACAATCACAGGAATTGCTCCTATGCCATCTCCAACAGACAATAACATGTCTACAGAGGCACGGGTGGCACATAAATTGGGCAAAGTCATCTCTGGTACTGTCACAACGTATGACTCACTTGGGGGCTGTACTGGATTCAAGTCTGCAGAAGGTATTTTTACCTCGGAACAAAATATCCAAGGTACAGTCAAAGATTCAGGAGTTGTTACACAGTCAAACAGTATCAAATCATGCAGCAATGCGAGCGATGGGTTTAATGGTGTCAACATTCAACATGGTGGAGTATGTGCAAGTCCACTCGAGGCCTCTGCAGCATCCGATTCTGGCCAGATGGAATGGAGTACATCAGACAATAAAGAAACAGATGATGGTACTTCCAGTAAGAAAGCCTGGTGGCTACAGACATCCCATCTAAACAAGGGGAGACCCTTTTGGATATCAGATTGGGAGATCCTGACAACAGATGCCAGTCTTCAGGGCTGGGGAGCAGTGTCCAGAAAATTAAGGTTCCAGGGACAATGGACTACAGAATAAAGTTGCCTGCCAATAAACCTGTTAGAACTTCGGGCCATATACATGGCACTGATTTAGGCAAAGGACACTCTTCAAGGAAAACCAGTCTAGATCCACTCAAACAATTGAACGGCATAACTCAACCATCAGGGAGGAAACCGCAGCCAAACAGCAATAAAGGAGATAAGTCACATTCTAAAGTGGGCAGAACTCCATCTCCCAGCCTTGTCCGCAGTATTCATTCCGGGAGTCCTAAACTGGGAAGCGGACTTTCTCAGTTGACACACCATTCAGAGCGAATGGGCTCTACATTCAGAGGTCTTTCAGACTCTAGTAGACAAGTGGGGATTGCCAGAGATAGATCTCATGGCGTTCTGTCTGAACAACAAAGTACCCGCATACGGGTCAAGTACAAAGGATCCCAAAGTGATCTTTGTAGATGCCTTGTCAGTGAAATAGGACTTTCATCTGGCATATTTGTTTCCTCCGATCACCCTGTTACCCAGGGTGGTGAGGAAAATAAAGCAAGAAAGGGTGCCGTGATTCTAATAGCTCCGGCTTGGCCCAGAAGGCATTGGTACACAGATCTGCAGAGAATGTCGATGGATGCTCCATTTCTGCTCCCTCAATGTCCAGATCTACTAATGCAGGGTCTTTGTTATCACAGACATCTGGATCAGCTGTCTTTGACGTCATGGTTCTTGAGACCTCTATCCTGAAGTCAAGAGGATTCTCACAACAGGTAATTAAAACAATGCTCAGAGCAAGGAAACCCTCCTCAGCTTGTATTTATCACTGAATATGGCAGGCCTATATTCATTGGTGCTGTGAGAGAAGTATGGACCCGAAATCCATCAAGGTTTCCAGGGTCTTAGCTTTCCTTCAGGCAGGAATGGATAAAGGTTTGAAGGTGGCTTCCTTGAGAGTTCAAGTATCGGCATTGACTGTGTGGTTCCAAAAGAAAATTGACAATTTACAGGATGTGCATACTTTTTTCCAGGGAATGCTGTGCATCAACCGCCTTTTGTTCCTCCTGCAGCATCTTGGGACTTAAGTCTAGTCCTCAAAGCTCCTTTTGAACCACTTAATAAAGTGGATCTTAAATGACAGCTAAAGTTCTCTTTCTAATGACTATGGCATCAGCTAGAAGAGTGTCAGATTTAGGAGCGCTGTCATGCCATTCCCCTTTTCTGATTTTTTATCCAGATAAAGCAGTTCTTAGAACTAGGTCTGGGTATCTTACTAAGGTGGTGTCTAAATTCCATCTTAATGAAGAAATTGTAGTCCCGGCTTTTCAGGTATCGGGACTCTCTGCGGAAGATGCGTCGCTGGACATGATCCAGTCATTAAGGATCTAAATGGATCATACCAGTGCCATCAGAAAGACAGATTCTCTTTTCATTTTCTATGGATTTCAAAAGAGAGGATGGCCTGCTACTAGACAGATGCTGGCAAGAATGGCTTTGAATGATGATTTCAGAAGCATACTGTCAAGCTGATCTCCCTGTTCTAGATAATGTCTCTGCTCACTCTACTCATAAGGTAGGCCCTTCATGGGCAGCACAACATGGTGCTTCAGCAGAACAGATATGTAAGGCAGCCACATGGTTTGAGGATCCTTCTACTCACTAACCTCTTCCTTCCTCTATGGAAGGGTGTGCATGTGTGTTCTTCTCGTCTGATTAGGGCTCTACATGATGCTCCTGCCTATTGCTTTGGAATACAACTGATTTGCCTGAGCCAGTGGGCAGGGGATATATGGACGGTGCCAAAACATCATCATTCTGCTTGTCAGATTCTCATGGGCTTTGGATTCCATATAAACAGCTGAGCTTCACCACCATTTTCACTCTGGACTTGGAGAGTTAGGGAAACAGTACACTGTCTCTCTCTGTGAGTGGTGCTGTTGTTTAAATAAAAGTACACTGGCACTGTACGCAGTAAAAATACAGGGCTGCTGTTGTTAAAATTAAAGTACACTGGCCCTGTATTCTGTAAAAACACAGGGCGCTGTTGTAAAAATAAAAGTATACTAGCCCTGTGTGCTGTAAATCACGTGGGTGCTGTTGTTAATATAAATGTACACTGGCCCTGTATGCAGAAAAAACAGGGGTGCAGTGAAAATAAATGTACATTAGCCTTGTCTTGTATGCTGTACAACTACAGGGATGTTGTGTAAATACAGGTGTGCTGGCACTGTCCGCAGTTGCGATGTCTACGACCTGAACTTCACAACACTGTATGGGAAGAGGAGGCTCTTACCACCATTTGCATGCCCTCTGCAAGTCCTGCGAGGAGCACTGCCAGTCCGGTTGCTGATATTGAGATTGAGGGTGTCACTGTAGAAGTACACCAGGATGAGGAGGATATTGGTGTAGCTGGTGCTGAGGAGAAAGTTGACGATGAGGATTCTGATGATGATGTGGTTTGTTTGAATAAGGTACCAGTTAACCACCTAGGAACATCCTCCCTTATACGTCACCTGCAACGCATTCATCATAAGTCATTGTCACAAACTTTGGGTAATAGCATAAGCAGTCCACTGACACCTAAATTATGTGGCTTGTTGGAGTATTATTTCTCTGTGAGGATGAGGATGTAAACACTGAAGGGGGGAAATCTGAGGATGGGCATGACATCTTGCCACTGTAGAGCCAGTTTGTGCAAGGAGAGATTATTTGCTTCTTTTTTTGGTGAGGACCAAAACAAACCAATCATATGTGTTGTGTGGCAGACCCTGTCACTGAAATTATTGGTTTGTTAAAGTGCGCATGTCCTGTTTATACAACATAAGGGTGGGGGGGCCCAAGGACAATTCCATCTTGCATATCTTTTCTTTGCCACATCATTCCAGGGGTGCTGCCCTATATGGGGTGCTGCTCCTCTGCCCTATCAGTCCATGGGCACTGCCCCACTGTCGTTTAAGTCCAGGGGTGCTGTTGCCTGTATGCTATACTGCGTAATTCTCCAGGGGTGTTGCCTATGCTGTATATGTCCATGGGTGCTACCACATAATTCCAGGGGTGCTGTTGTACTTGAGCCTAGGTTTAAATGAAAGCCTAGAATAGATATGAAACAAGCTTCAACATCACAAACAAATTTGTGAAAACATAGCAGCAAAGGTGGAAATGGAACTTGCTATTTTGAATGTGGTTTTTTTAATAAAAGTGGGGAGAGACCACATTTGTGGTCAAAGTCTAGTTTTTAAAACTGCCATCCTGTCTGCCACTGCAGTGCATCTCCTAGAGGGGCCAGGTGTTTGTGCCTCCCACTTGTGTCGCTTACAGTAGCTTAGTCATCCGGCTTCCTCAGTACAGTCTTTTTCCCCTAAAAACAATATTGTGAGGTGTGAGTTTTTCAGAATAGAAAGGAAATAAATGGAAATGAATGATATTGAGGTTAATATTACCGTAGGATCAAAATTAACCCCAAATTCTGTGATTTTACCCAAAATAAAAAAACAAAACCCGAAAAGTATCCACCACACATCTCTTATTAATAGAAGAGTGATGACTATTATGAGTGACATATTTCTATTATGGTGTTTTCTGAACAGGTCACATCATATACCAAAATAAAGGTCGTGGTCCGTAGATTTGCAGAAAAATATTGGCATGGTAAGTAATTGCTTAATATCTGAGTTATGTGGCAAAATGCCCACCTGCCATTTACATGCGTCACCATTGTGCTTTGGAAAATGTGACAGTTGGTGAACTATCCCTGTGCACCTGCTGAATGATCTGCAAACTGTGACAGTTATTTGCAGCCATTCACTAAGCAGGGATATTTCTAAATTCATCTTCCAAGAGTGTGAAAAGGGATTAAATGTTTTGTCCAGCAAACCTTTGCCCTATTTAAACTGGGCACACCGTCCATTAGTAATATAAATATACATGGTCAAGTCACATTAGTATGACCACCTCCTACATTTGACATCGGCAGTGCATAGCCTATGAAGTACGTCACATGTCGTGTGTTGGCTTGATGGGTATGTAAGGTGTGCGAAAGGCTATCTGCACATATTACTCATTGCTGTCCTGTGTAAAAGGGGTGATTTATCTGAGTTGCAAAAAGGGATGATTATTGGCTTTTGGCACAAGGGGGTTGGGGGCAGTATTTCTGAATGAGCGCAGTTTGTGAAATGTTTACATGCTGCTGTGGTGGAGGTGTATTGTGACTGGACAAATGGCCCCATTGCAAATAACTGACATGGAAACTGTAGAGCACCACGTGCCATTGATGTGAGAGGTGAACGTCGGCTATGAAGGTGCGAGAGGGCAGAACAACACACTACAGTGGAGCAGCTCACCATCACAATGACCCTGGGGGTTCCAGACATGTATAAAATGACAGTTCAGCGTAACCTGCTGCATACTGTATGTGGCTCTGAAGCAGCTGCCATGGCTATTAGCTGGTGGTCATTATAATGTGACTGGACCGTGTCAATTCTTTACATATATCTTTCCTGTGCAGCCTGACCTCCAGCCCCTTACCTCTGTTCCCTCTATAAGTGATACTGTGCTATTTTATTGGGTTGTACTAGATTATGAGCTGAGCTTAGATGTATAAATAAAGTTATCAGGATGGTGTCAGGATCCTTGCATTTCGGATGCTGGCAGCCATATTATGAGCAGCAGCATCCCAACGCTTAGGATCCCAGCACCTTGTAGGTAAGTGTTCTATTCCTAATCCATAACCTTTTCAGCAGCCTAAACCTAACCCTATCCTGCAGCCTAACACTAACCCTCCCTGGTGGTGTGTAACCCTAACCCCTCTCCCCACAGCCTAACACTAACATCCCCCCCTGCAGACTAACCGTAACACTCTGCTATATCCTAAACCTCACCCACCAGCAGAATTTAATTCAGCGCTGGGATTGTATTTCATGTCAGGAGTCCGGCATCAGTATTCTGACTGCCAGAAACCCGTGTATTGGTAATTTTATAATTTGGTGCCACCACCCATGTCTCTGCAGCAGCCTGTGCCCCACGGTTGTCTCTATAGCAGCCTGTGTTCCCCCTTCCCATATCACTACAGCATCTCACCTATCGACAGACCTTCATTCGGCACCGGGATTGTAATCCATGTCAGGATTCCGGCATCAGTATTCTGGTTGCCCGTGTACTGAATGGATCACGAGTTATTATATCTTTTCTGAATCAAACGCATTCTTATAATTGCTAGCAGATGGAAGCTTCAATCTTAGTAGTGACGTCATTAGCAAACGTCACACCACAGAAGAATTTGATATTTTTTTTCCGGACAAGAGTCAAGAGACAATACCGACAATCAGTGGCGTAAATTCATCCCAGTTGCCCGGAGGCAAAATAAATATTGGTGCCCCCCTATTTCTTATATCAAGATAAGTGTGTGTGTGTGTGTGTGTGTGTGTGTGTGTGTGTGTGTGTGTGTGTGTGACAGCAGACACTTTACTGATGGAGCTATTTGCTCCTGTACAGGAAGCATGAGAATGCTAACTATATGAAGTTACGTGTAATTGTCAGAGAAGTATCTTCATATGGTTAAAATTCTCATATTTCCTATACAGGCGCAAACAGCTTCATCAGTAGGGTGTCTGCTTCCAGTGTAATAGGTTGTGGTTTCTAATCCTGGGTGTGACACTTGTAAAATGTGTATAATAAAGAGTGTGTGATTTATAAGGTGCAGGGACCAGTGAGGAAGTCGGCCACTGAAAAGATAGCGGCAGCTATCAATTAACTTTTCTCTGACGTCCTAGTGGATGCTGGGAACTCCGTAAGGACCATGGGGAATAGCGGGCTCCGAAGGAGGCTGGGCACTCTAGAAAGATCTTAGACTACCTGGTGTGCACTGGCTCCTCCCACTATGACCCTCCTCCAAGCCTCAGTTAGATTTCGTGCCCGGCCAAGGTTGGATGCACACTAGGGGCTCTCCTGAGCTCTTAGAAAGTTATAGTCTTAGATTTTTTTATTTTCAGTGAGACCTGCTGGCAACAGGCTCACTGCAGCGAGGGACTAAGGGGAGAAGAAGCGAACTCGCCTGCTTGCAGCCGGATTGGGCTTCTTAGGCTACTGGACACCATTAGCTCCAGAGGGACCGACCGCAGGCCCAGTCCTTGGTGTTCGGTCCCGGAGCCGCGCCGCCGTCCCCCTTACAGAGCCAGAAGTAAGAAGATGGTCCGGAAAATCGGCGGCAGAAGACATCAGTCTTCACCAAGGTAGCGCACAGCACTGCAGCTGTGCGCCATTGCTCCTCATACACACTTCACACTGCGGTCACTGAGGGTGCAGGGCGCTGGGGGGGGGGCGCCCTGAGGCAGCAATAAAAACACCTTGGCTGGCTAAAATACCTCAATATATAGCCCCAGGGGCTATATATGAGGTAAATACCCCTGCCAGAAGTCCATAAAAAGCAGGAGAATAGGCCGCGAAAAGGGGGCGGAGCCTATCTCCTCAGCACACTGGCGCCATTTTTCCCTCACAGCTCCGCTGGAAGGAAGCTCCCTGGCTCTTCCCTGCAGTTTACAGTCACAATAAGAGGGAAAAAAGAGGGGGGGCATTAAATTTGGCTAGATATATGTATATATGTATATATATATATATATATATATATATTATTGAAAAGCAGCTATTAGGGACATAACTCAGTTAGTCCCTGTACATATATAGCGCTCTGGTGTGTGCTGGCATACTCTCACTCTGTCCCCCCAAAGTGCTTTTTGTGGGTCCTGTCCTCTGTTTGAGCATTCCCTGAGTGTGTGGGGTGTGTCGGTACGGCTGTGTCGACATGTTTGAGGAGGATAATGAGGTGGAGGCGGAGCAGATGCATTTAGAAGGGATGTCACCCCCTGCGGGGCAGACACCCGAGTGGATGAGCTTATGGAAAGAGATGAGTGCACGTATAGACTCCTTACATAAGAAATTTGACGACATGCCAAATGTGGGACAGCCGGGATCTCAGCTTGTGCCTGTCCAAGCGTCTCAGGGGTCGTCAGGGGCTCTAAAACGCCCGCTACTTCAGGTTGCAGACCCAGATGTCGACACGGATACTGACACCAGTGTCGACGACGATTAGTCAAATCTAATGCCTGTCAAGGCCATTCACTGCATGATTGAGGCAATGAAGGAGGTGTTAAACATTTCTGATTTACATCCAGGTACCACTAAAAAGGGTATTAGGTTTGGGGAGAAAAAACTACCCGTAGTTTTTCCCCCATCAGATGAATTAAATGAGGTGTGTGAAGAAGCGTGGCTTTTCCCTGATAAAAAATTGGTAATTCATAAGAAGGTACTAATGGCGTTCCCTTTCCCGCCAGAGGAGAGGTCACGTTGGGAAACACCCCCTAGGGTGGATAAAGCGCTCACACGTTTGTCAAAAAAGGTGGCACTACCGTCTCAGGATACGGCCGCCCTTAAGAAGCCTGCTGGTAGAAAGCAGGAGGCAGGCCTGAAGTCTGTATACACACACTCAGGCATTATACTTAGACCAGCTATTGCGTCAGCATGGATGTGCAGTGCTGCCGCTGTGTGGTCTGATAAACTGTCAGAAAATATTGACACACTAGAAGACACTATTCTCCTAACAATTGACCATATAAAAGATTCAGTCTTATATATGAGAGATGCACAGAGGGAAATTTGCCGGCTGGCATCTAAAGTAAGTGCATTGTCCATCTCTGCTAGGAGAGGCTTATGGACTCGTCAGTGGACGGGAGATGCAGATTCCAAGAGGCACATGGAAGTTTTGCCGTATAAAGGGGAGGGATTATTTGGGGATGGTCTCTCCGACCTAGTTTCCACAGCAACGTCTGGGAAGTCAGCATATTTACCCCATGTCCCCTCGCAGCCTAAGAAGGCGCCATTTTATCAGGTTCAGTCCTTTCGGACCCAGAAAAACAAGCGTGGAAAAGGAGGGTCTTTTCTGTCTAGGGGCAGAGGTAGGGGAAAAAGGCTGCAACAGACAGCAGGTTTCCAGGAACAAAAGTCCTCCCCCGCTTCCTCTTCCAAGTCCGCCGCATGACGGTGGGGCTCCCCAGGTGGAGCCAGGGACGGTGGGGGCCCGCCTCAGAAGTTTCAGCGATCAGTGGGCTCGCTCACAGGTGGATCCCTGGATCCTTCAAGTAGTATCACAGGGATACATGCTGGATTCGAGACGGCTCCACCCCACCGGTTCCTAAAATCTGCCTTGCCGATTGCTCCCTCAGACAGGGAGGCGGTGCTAGCGGCAATTCACAAGCTGTATTCTCAGCAGGTGATAATCAAGGTACCCCTACTTCAACAAAGCCGGGGTTACTATTCTACACTATTTGTGGTGCCGAAACCGGACGGTTCGGTGAGACCCATTTTAAATTTGAAATCCTTGAACATAAACAAATTCAAGATCAAGATGGAATCGCTCAGGGCGGTTACTGCAAGCCTGGACGAAGGGGATTACATGGTTTCTCTGGACATCAAGGATGCTTACCTGCATGTCCCTATTTACCATCCTCACCAGGAGTACCTCAGATTGTGGTACAAGATTGTCATTACCAATTCCAGACGCTGCCGTTTGGACTCTCCACGGCACCAAGGAACGGTCCAAGGAACATTTGTTGGTGGGAGTGGCACTATCTCAGGAAGTGCTGCACCAGCACGGCTGGATTCTGAATATCCCAAAGTCACAGCTGATGCCGACGACACGTCTAATGTTCCTGGGGATGATTCTGGACACGGTCCAGAAAAAAGTGTTTCTCCCGGAGGAGAAAGCCAGGGAGTTGTCTTCTCTAGTCAGGGACCTCCTGAAACCGAAACAGGTATCGGTGCATCACTGTACGCGAGTCCTGGGAAAAATGGTAGCTTCTTATGAAGCAATTCCATTCGGCAGGTTCCATGCCAGAATTTTTCAATAGGACCTGTTAGACAAGTGGTCCGGATCGCATCTTCAGATGCATCGCTTGATAACCCTGTCTCCCAGAACCAGGGTGTCTCTTCTGTGGTGGCTGCAGAGTGCTCATATCCTGGAGGGCCGCAGTTTTGGCATACAGGACTGGGTCCTGGTGACCACGGATGCCAGCCTTCGAGGCTGGGGAGCAGTCACCCGGGGAAGAAATTTTCCAAGGACTATGGTCAAGTCAGGAGACTTCCCTTCACATAAATATTCTGGAACTAAGGGCCATCTACAATGCCCTCAGTCAAGCAAAATCCTTGCTTCTACACCAGCAAGTGCTGATCCAGTCAGACAACATCACGGCAGTCGCCCATGTGAATCGTCAGGGCGACACAAGAAGCAGGATGGCAATGGCGGAAGCCACAAGGATTCTCCGATGGGCGGAAAATCATGTACCAGCACTGTCAGCAGTGTTCATTCAGGGAGTGGACAACTGGGAAGCAGACTTTCTCAGCAGACACGACCTCCACCCGGGAGATTGGGGACTTCATCCAGAAGTCTTCCAAATGATTGTTCATCAGTGGGGTCGTCCACAGGTGGACATGATGGCATCTCGTCTAAACAAAAATCTAGACAGGTATTGCGCCAGGTCAAGGGACCCTCAAGCAATAGCCGTGGACGCTCTGGTAACGCCGTGGGTGTACCAGTCGGTGTATATGTTTCCTCCGCTGCCTCTCATACCAAAGGTATTGAAAATAATAAGAAGACGAAGGGTAAACACAATTCTCGTGGTTCCGGATTGGCCAAGAAGAACACGGTACCCGGAACTTCAAGAGATGATCTCAGAGGACCCGTGGCCTCTACCACTAAGACAAGACCTGCTCCAGCAGGGGCCCTGTCTGTTCCAAGACTTACCGCGGCTGCGTTTGACGGCATGGCGGTTGAACGCCGGATCCTGAAGGAAAAGGGTATTCCGGAGGTAGTCATTCCTACGCTTATTAAAGCCAGGAAAGAGGTTACAGCAAATCATTATCACCGCATATGGCGGAAGTATGTTGCATGGTGTGAGGCCGAAAAGGCCCCAACAGAGGAATTTCAACTAGGTCGATTTCTGCATTTCCAGCAAGCAGGAGTGGATATGGGCCTAAAACTAGGCTCCATTAAGGTACAGATCTCGGCTCTGTCAATTTTCTTTCAAAAAGAACTAGCTTCAGTACCTGAAGTTCAGACATTTGTAAAAGGAGTGCTGCATATTCAGCCCCCCGTTTGTGCCCCCGGTGGCACCTTGGGATTTCAATGTGGTGTTGAGTTTCTTAAAATCACATTGGTTTGAACCACTAAATACCGTGGATCCGAAATATCTCACGTGGAAGGTGGTCATGTTATTGGCCTTGGCTTCTGCCAGGCGTTTGGCGGCTTTGCCTTGTAAAAGCCCTTATCTGATTTTCCATATGGATAGGGCAGAATTGAGGACTCGTCCCCAGTTTCTTCCTAAGGTGGTGTCAGCGTTTCACCTGAACCAACCTATTGTGGTGCCTGTGGCTACTAAAGACTTGGAGGACTCCAAGTTGTTAGACGTGGTCAGGGCCCTGAAAATATATGTTTCCAGGACGGCTAGAGTCAGAAAATCTGACTCGCTGTTTATCCTATATGCACCCAACAAGCTGGGTGCTCCTGCTTCTAAGCAGACTATTGCTCGTTGGATTTCCAGTACAATTCAACTTGCGCATTCTGTGGCAGGCCTGCCACAGCCAAAATCTGTCAATGCCCATTCCACAAGGAAGGTGGGCTCATCTTGGGCGGTTGCAAAATTCTATAAATTTGATACCCTGGCTGAGGAGGACCTGGAGTTCTCTCATTCGGTGCTGCAGAGTCATCCGCACTCTCCCGCCCGTTTGGGAGCTTTGGTATAATCCCCATGGTCCTTACGGAGTTCCCAGCATCCACTAGGACGTCAGAGAAAATAAGAATTTACTCACCGGTAATTCTATTTCTCGTAGTCCGTAGTGGATGCTGGGCGCCCATCCCAAGTGCGGTTTATCTGCAATACTTGTACATAGTTATTGTTAACTAAATCGGGTTATTGTTGAGCCATCTGTTGAGAGGCTCAGTTGTTTCATACTGTTAACTGGATATATTATCACGAGTTGTACGGTGTGATTGGTGTGACTGGTATGAGTCTTACCCGGGATTCAAAATCCTTCCTTATTGTGTACGCTCGCCCGGGCACAGTACCTAACTGAGGCTTGGAGGAGGGTCATAGTGGGTGGAGCCAGTGCACACCAGGTAGTCTAAGATCTTTCTAGAGTGCCCAGCCTCCTTCGGAGCCCGCTATTCCCCATGGTCCTTACGGAGTTCCCAGCATCCACTATGGACTACGAGAAATAGAATTACCGGTGAGTAAATTCTTATTAATTCACTGGTGTCACAGAATGGGAGGAGAGGTGCCCCCCTTCAGAGCAGGAGCCCGGTGGCAGATGACTCCGTTGCCTCCCAGAGTTCTGCCTCTGCCGACAATACCAACTCAGTTAAATCAAATTTACAAAAATGTGCAAGAGTCTGGACTGATCCTAGGATTTTTGTTACCAGATGCAAGGCAGTAATTTGGTGCCCTCTCCCTGATGTCTCTGCAGCAGCCTGTGCCCCCCTCTCTACAACAGTCTGTGTTCCCCCTTCCCATATCACTGCAGCAGCCGGTGTCTCTCCCCTCATATCTCTGCAGCAGCAGCCTGTGTTTGGGCTACCCCTCCTCCAACCACCACTTACTGTACGGTTGATTCTATTTCTGAGTGGGAGAAGGGACCTTCGGATGTATCTAGGGGAGGAGACACGTCACTAGGGGAAGAAGCTACGGGCGAACAGGGTACCCGAAAAGTACCCTCGCGGGCTCGCTTCGCTCGCCACGCTTCGCTCGCCACCTGATTACTAAAGGTAATAGTTGGTGGCGTGGATAGTAGAGGAACTATCCCGCTTGCCTTGCTCCTCCCCCTTGTGTTGTGACTCCTCCCCCTTGTGTTGTGACCCATCCCCTTGTGTTGTGACTCCTCCCCCAGATGGAAAAGGTCCCTTAGCATCTACCCTTACTGTACCTGAATCTTCTCCTTGCTCCTCCTTGAGGCAGTGACAGCAGCATACTCCTTACACACTGTTCTGCAGTGCATGGTACATAATGACACCATGTGCATAGCGCAGATAGGAAAAATGTTTTTATTGTGCCAGGTGATCATAGTTGCAGATTTATTAAGCTTGGTGAAGTGATAAAATGGCAGATAATAAAGCACCAGCCAGTCAGCTCCTAACTGTCATTTTTCAAACCCAGCCTGTGACATGGAAGTTAAAATCTGATTGGCTGGTCCTTTATCACCCTCCACTTTATCACTTCACTGAGCTTAATAAATCTGCCCCCCAGTTCCTTTATGCCTGCGCTCTCCTGATTAGTCCAGAGGTGAAGATACGGAGCCTGGTCACAATCATCAGTTAAAAATGTGCTGAGGGAGCTCTGGCCAATGGGCCTCCAGGGAGTGGGAGGCCTGTGGGAAATCACCTCCTGTGTGCCCCCTTAATCCAGCCCAGGCCTACCCTAAAGCATACAATAATGCATACCGCCCAACTTCTGGATGACTCTAGGAGGGACACCTTGCACAGCAAAGCTGCGTACCTCTGAAAAGGGGGTGTGGTCTAATGGAAATGGACGTGATTTTACATGATTGACATGTTCATGAGACACACCTCCTATTTTTGTCACAGTGAGGGCACGGCCAGTGCTCTGTGAGCTGCTGCCCATGTCCCTGGTCACCCTAGCTCACAGGAATAAATGCTGAGTCTATTCAATCCTGTTTTCCAATTAGTCACAATCGGTTTACAAACAAAATGAGGAACATGTTCATTAGACCTAATGTCAGTGTTGGTTAAACACATTCTATTAATCCTACATGA
Organism: Pseudophryne corroboree; assembly: GCF_028390025.1. Classification (NCBI taxonomy): domain Eukaryota; kingdom Metazoa; phylum Chordata; class Amphibia; order Anura; family Myobatrachidae; genus Pseudophryne; species Pseudophryne corroboree. The sequence goes on along the minus strand of NC_086453.1, from coordinate 359,286,337 downwards.
ATGTAACAAGGAGATTTAATTACTGGGCAAAAAAATAGAAGTTTTGTAGAAAGATCAAGGTGTTCAAAAGTGTTTAGCTAAAACTAAATCAGATTTACAAGAATATGAACCAATTATCATTGAGAGGAAAAGGCAGACATTTGCTAGAAACAAATGAAACTTCACGAGTAGAAAGATTTTCAGAAGAGATGCAAATTTAACAGTGAAGCCCCAATACCCTGCAACAATCAGTACTTGTCTAATCTAATGCAGAGGAAACAACAAATTCCATCTCTATCGCCTCAGGTCTTTTTCAGAGCTTCCTCAGGGATCCAAAGGAAGGTATCAAACACTCAGAGGCTCTCTATTAGGGATTCCAGTCAGGATCCTGGTGGTCAGGATCCTGACAGACAGAATACTGATGCTGGAGACTGTTGGGGGAGGGTTACGTTTATGCTACAGGAAGGGGGGTTAGGTTTAGGCATCACCATGTAGGTTTAGAGTAAGGCTTGCAGGAAGAGTTAGATTTTGGCTGCAGCAAGTGGGGTTAAGTTTAGGCACCACCGGGAAGGGTCAGGGTTAGGCTGCAGGGGTGGGAGGGTTTGGTTTATGGTGCTGGAAGGATGGGTTAGGTTTATTGGGCCATACTTGCCTTCCTTTGTCAGGAATCTGATCATCAGGATGCAGCATTCGGTTTTATGATTGCTGGCATCCCAACACCTGGCTTTTCAATCCCAACCCATGCATGAGAAGTGGAAGGTAGAACATGTGAAGAAAGGCTATGGGACACACCAATTCCCCAGCACCAATAACACGGGAACAACAGAGGACCAACAGGAGAAAATAGGTGACAAATATTCTTTACAGGTGATCAATCTTACTAGGATTGTGTTTACTCCTGACCACATATCAGTCTTTAAAAAGGGACTAACTTTCTTGCCCACCAAAATGTTTCATCGAATTGAATGGGAAAAAGGACCTACACCTGTTTGGAAGCAAATGACTGCTTACAACATTTTTTTTGAATCATAGGAAGCTTAAGCACGTATGAACACTGACCCCTGAAAAGGAGACAGACAGCTCCCTGAATTATCTGAGAACTATGGGGCAGATATATTAAGCCCAGAGAAGTGATAAAGCAGTGACAAAGAAATAATAAGTGGAAGTTAATAACGCACCAGCCAATCATTACGGGTTTGAACAATGACAGTTCGAAGCTAATTGGCTGGTGCATTATCCCCTTTGATTTATTATTATTATTATCCTTTATTTATAAGGTGCTACATGGAATCCACAGCGCAAAGTTACAGAGTACATAAACAAATAGGCAAAGCAAGAAAACCGTGACTTACAGTTCAAGACAATATAGGACAAGTACAGGGTATATAAACATAGCTGCATCAGCAGACGACACTGAAATAGATATCAAGGTGGCAAAATACGGGGGCTTTGGTGCCATCAAAGGAAGTATTGAAAAGAAGATAGGTTAAGTCAAAGATAGTGATGTGCACCGGAAATTTTACGGGTTTTGTGTTTTGGTTTTGGATTCGGTTTTGCAGCCGTGTTTTGGATTCGGACGCGTTTTGACAAAACATGCCTTATTTTTTTTGTCGGATTAGGGTGTGTTTTGGATTCGGGTGTTTTTTTTCAAAATCACCTCAAAAACAGCTTAACTCCTAGAATATGGGGGTACTTTTTTATCCCATAGTACTATTAACCTCAATAACCATAATTTGCACTCATTTCCAGTCTATTCTGAACACCTTACACTTTTATTTTTAGTCCTAAAATTTGCACCAAGGTCGCTGGATGACTAAGCTAAGCGACCCAAGTGCCCGGCACAAACACCTGGCCCATATAGAAGTGGCACTGCAGTGTCAAACAGGATGGCACTTAAAAAAATTGGCCCCAAACTTCACATGATGCAAAGATAAATAAAAAAGAGGTGCAAGATGGAATTGTCCTTGGGCCCTCCCACCCACCCTTATGTTGTATAAACAGGACATGCACACTTTAACAAACCCATCATTTCAGCGACAGGGTCTGCCACAGGACTGTGACTGAAATGGCTGGTTGGTTTGGGCCCCCACCAAAAAAAAAGCAATCAATCTCTCCTTGCACAAACTGGCTCTACATAGGCAAGATGTCCACCTCCTCCTCATCCTCTGATTCCTCACCCCTTTCACTGTGTACATCCCCCTCCTCACAGATTATTAATTCATCCCCACTGGAATCCACCATCTCAGGTCCCTGTGTACTTTCTGGAGGCAATTGCTGGTGAGGAATTGATTATAATTAATTTTGATGAACATCATCTTCTCCACATTTTCTGGAAGTAACCTCGTACCCCGATTGCTGACAAGGTGAGCGGCTGCACTAAACACTCTTTCGGAGTACATACTGGAGGGGGGGCAACTTAGGTAGAATAAAGCCAGTTTGTGCAAGGGCCTCCAAATTGCCTCTTTTTCCTGCAGTATACGTATGGACTGTCTGACGTGCCTACTTGGATGCGGTCACTCTAATAATCCTCCACCATTCTTTCAATGGTGACAGAATCATATGCAGTGACAGTAGACGACATGTTAGTAATCATTGACAGGTCCTTCAGTCCGGACCAGATGTCAGCACTCGCTCCTGACTGCCCTGCATCACCGCCAGAAGGGTGGGCTTGGAATTCTTAGCCTTTTCCTCGCACCCCCAGTTGCGGGAGAATGTGAAGGAGGAGCTGTTGACGGGTCACGTTCCGCTTGACTTGACAATTTTCTTACCAGCAGGTCTTTGAACCTCTGCAGACTTGTGTCTGCCGGAAAGAGAGATACAACGTAGGTTTTAAATCTAGGATCGAGCACGGTGGCCAAAATGCAGTGCTCTGATTTCAACAGATTGACCACCCATGAATCCTGGTTAAGCGAATTAAGGGCTCCATCCACAAGTCACACATGCCTAGCGGATCGCTCTGTTTTAGCTCCTCCTTCAATCTCTCCAGCTTCTTCTGCAAAAGCCTGATGAGGGGAATGACCTGACTCAGGCTGGCAGTGTCTGAACTGACTTCACGAGTGGCAAGTTCAAAGGGTTGTATAACCTTGCACAACATTGAAATCATACTCCACTGCGGTTGAGTCAGGTGCATTCCCCCTCCTTTGCCTATATCGTAGGTAGCTGTATAGGCTTGAATGGCCTTTTGCTGCTCCTCCATCCTCTGAAGCATATAGAGGGTTGAATTCCACCTCGTTACCACCTCTTGCTTCAGATGATGGCAGGGCAGGTTCAGGAGTGTTTGCTGGTGCTCCAGTCTTCGGCACACGGTGGCTGAATGCCGAAAGTGGCCCACAATTCTTCGAGCCAACAACAGCATCTCTTGCATGCCCCTGTCGCTTTTTAAATAATTCTGTACCACCAAATTCAATGTATGTGCAAAACATGGGACATACTGGAATTTTCCCACATGTAATTCACGCACAATATTGGTGGCGTTGTCCGATGTAACAAATCCCCAGGAGAGTCCAATTGGGGTAAGCCATTTTGCGATGATGTTCCTCAGTTTCCGTAAGAGGTTGTTAGCTGTGTGCCTCTTATGGAAAGCGGTGATACAAAGCGTAGTATGCCTAGGAACGAGTTGGTGTTTGCGAGATGCTGCTACTGGTGCCGCCGCTGTTGTTGTTGCTGTGGGAGGCAATACATCTACCCAGTGGGCTGTCACAGTCATATAGTCCTGAGTCTGCCCTGCCCCACTTGTCCACATATCTGTGGTTAAGTTGACATTGAGTACAACTGCATTTTTTTGGACACTGGTGACTCTTTTTCTGACGTCTGTGCACTTTTTCGGTATCGCCTGCCTAGAGAAATGGAACCTAGATGGTTTTTGGTACCGGGGACACAGTACCTCAATCATTTCTGTAGTTCCCTGTGAATTAATGGTGGATACCGGAAACACGTTTTTCACCACCCAGGCTGCCAAGGCCTGAGTTATTTGCTTTGCAGCAGGATGACTGCTGTGATATTTCATCTTCCTCGCAAAGGACTGTTGGACAGTCAATTGCTTACTGGAAGTAGTACAAGTGGTCTTCCGACTTCCCCTCTGGGATGACGATCGACTCCCAGCAGCACCTGCAGCAGTAGGCGTTACACTCAAGGATGCATCGGAGGAATCTCAGGCAGGAGAGGACTCGTCAGACTTGACAGTGACATGGCCTGCAGGACTATTGGCTTTCCTGTGTAAGGAGGAAATTGACACTGAGGGAGTTGGTGGTGTGGTTTGCAGGAGCTTGGTTACAAGAGGAAGGGACTGCTTCCGCTCTCACCCAAAGTTTTTGAACTTGTCAATGACTTCTGATGAATGCGCTGCAGGTGACGTATAAGGGAGGATGTTCCTAGGTGGTTAACGTCCTTACCCATACTTATTACAGCTTGACAAAGGCAACACATGGCTTGACACCAGTTGTCTGCATTTCTGTTTAAATAATTCCACATCGTAGAGGTGATTTTTTTTTTTGTCATTTGACCAGGCATGTCAATGGCCATATTTGTCCCACGGACAACAGGTGTCTCCCCGGGTGCCTGACTTAAACAAACCACCTCACCATAGAATCCTCCTTGTCAATTTCCTTCTCAGCGCCAGCAACACCCATAACCTCATCCTCGTGTACTTCAACGGTGACATCTTCAATTTGACTTTCAGGAACTGGACTGCGGGTGCTCCTTCCAGCACTTGCAGGGGGCGTGCAAATGGTGGAAGGCGCCACCTCTTCCCATCCAGTGTTGGGAAGGTGTTAGGTTCCTGGTGCTCAGAACAAGGGAGATATTATGAAGTGAGTCCAGAGCACCAGGACGTAATGCTGGAAAAGGGGAATGGAAAGTGAATAGCCCCTGGCACCCTAACTCCATTGTCTCGCCCGTGCTGTCAGTACACTCTTGCGAGACTATGGTTGCTTGAGCCCATGGCAGCCGCGTTTGAAGGGCGGATTACGTCTGCTCAACTTCGATGCCCCCTCAGGTCTTAATGAGAGACAAAGAGTGTACTGAGACAGGGTGATAACAAGGGGCCCTCTAACTGAAACAACCAAATCCAGGGGCTACTAACTAGCCTAAAACTAAATGTATGTGCGGCTTGCCGCCAAAGGAAAACAACAACAAAGGAAATGCTGACCACACGCCGACACAATACTTTTGTGTACCGGCGGTGACAGCATAAGCAGAACCCTCTGCAAAACACCAGTGACAGGCATAATAACAGAATACAGCGGCCTAGGCCGACGGACGCGGCAGAGCCGCTACTCACAGAACCGGTACGAATACTGGCAAATGGACAGAAACCTCAAATGCTGCCGGCACAGACTCTCAGAACTGGAGGACAGGCAGAATCCCAAACGACAGACCGATGGACATCAAGAAGCCAGAAACTTGACCAGGCACAGGCAAAGCCACTGGACTTCAGGACAGTAACGCTTAACGGCAGGACACGGAATCAAACACAGGAATCGACACAGGGGCTGACACAGGAATTCAGGAACTGGCAGGAACAAGCTCAGAACTCAAGCAGACTGGAAACTTAGAAATATCACCAGCATCTGTGAACTGCACTGAGCCAGCATATAACAGAGAGGCCTAATTAATAATTTCATGCAGCTGCCCTGTTGCATGACTCCAAACTGACAAGATGCAATTAGCAGCCAGGTGAGGCTGAACACATGGGAACAAGCTGGAATTACACAGACTCACCAGCGGCAGCAGACAAGAGTATTCTAAAACAGAGCAACGGGAAATCCTGGCATGCAAGACAACTTTATAAACATAAAATAGGAATGAACTACCTGTGGTTCATAACAGTATCCCCTCCTTAAGGGTGAGCTCCGAGCACCCCATTACACCCACGGGGAACATGAACAGAAGTATAACATAAAATACATAACCAAAATGCAAAAATGGAAATGAGCCACAGCCGTGGCTCATAACATTACCCCCCCTTGAGGAGGGGTCAAAGGACCCAAAAATACAGACTATCCAAAACAAGGGATACAAAAAGAAAATCCTGACACACTGGTCTAACAGACACGAAAACAGAAACTAGCTGCAACCACAGCTTGTAACAGTGCCCTCCCCCTGACGGTGGCCACAGGACACAAGGTAAGGAAAAAAAAATCTATTTTTTTTATATCAAGGCAAGAGTCAAAAATTATTTCTTTTTCATCTTCTTCTTTTTACAAAGCTCTTTAGGTCTGACCAAGGTAATTCCCCAAACATTGTTTGAACTGATGGTACCACCCAGCAAGGCTGCGTTCAAATCAGAGACAGGTTTCTTACCCTTGGGATCTGAACTTTCTGGCAAAGTACTATTATTAGAAGAAGTCAGAAAAGCACATCCTGCAGTCAAAACAACGGGCTGGGACTCTTGTGCCGAGTTTACAGTATTTGGTGGACTCTCAGCAGACAAGACGGGTGACTTAGAGGAACCTGAACCAATTTCTTTGGAACCATATCTTTTAATAATTGCATCACTGAATGCTGGGGGATCCTGAAGAATGGGATCTTCAGCTTTCATTAGGCTGGTCGCCCACTCAAAAGGCTCTCCTCTAAAAGAATAAATCAGATAAAGCACAATGTTCTCTGAAGTGATGCCCAGAAATGGTCTAGACAACATAATAATGTAATAGTGTTTGTAAAGCGCCAGAAATTGGGCTAAGTCCCCATCAAAGATTATGGATGTTGAGATATCAACAGAGTCAGGATCTGTTTCCTTCCCATCTGACTGACTGGAGTGCTTTGCTAGGACCTGGTCACTATTGACCTTACTCGAGGCTGAGACTCTCTGAACCCCTCCTGGGGCAGTGACTTTCTGAACACCACACGGGGCAGTGACTTTCTGAACCCCACCCGGGGCAGTGACTTTCTGAACCCCACCCGGGGCAGTGACTTTCTGAACCCCACCTGGGTCAGTGACTTTCTGAACCCCACCCAGGGCAGTGGCCTCTGGGAACCCCGCTGGGGCAGTGGCCTCCGGGATCCCCGCTGGGGTCAGCACCTCGGATTCTTTTACTGGGACCGAGCCGTCGGCCTCACCCACTGGGACCGAGCCATCGGCCTCCCTCTATGAGTCGATAATTATCGAACCTTCTCCCGGGACTATGACTTCCGGGACTTTTGCTGAAGTTATAACCTTCAGCACCTCCACTAATGCTACGCCTCCTAATTCTTTCCTGGGGAAGCAACCTCTAGACCCTTCTTAGAGGCTGCGTCTCTCGAGACCCCACTTGGATATATTACTTCAAATATCCCTTCTGGGGTTTTGCTTCTCGAGTTCCCTTCTAGAACTATGGTTTTAGATACCCTTTCTGGGGTTGTGCTTTTCAAGTCCCTACCTGGGGTAACAGCTTCTGAGACCCCTTCTGGTATGGACACCTGAGCTACAATATTTGATGTCCCTCTATAAGCTTGGGCATCGGGTAAGGCTCCAGCACTCTGGGCACCGGGTACCGCTCCAGCACTCTGGGCACCGGGTACCGCACCAAGATCCTGAGCATCGGGCACCACTCTAGGACCCTCGGCTACGGGCACCACTCCAGGACCCTGGGCTACGGGCACCACTCCAGGACCCTGGGCTATGGGCACCACTCCAGGACCCTGGGCTACGGGCACCACTCCAGGACCCTGGGCTACAGGCACCATTCCTGGCCCCTGGGCTACGGGCACCACTCCAGGGGGATCCGGTCTGAAGATCGACAGTGCCTAGGTCGACAATGTTTAGGTCGACCACTATAGGTCGACAGTCACTAGGTCAACATGGATGGAAGGTCGACAGGGTTTCTAGGTCGACATGTGCCCATGGCAGCCGCGTTTGAAGGGCGGATTACGACCCCTCAGGTCTTAATGAGAGACAAAGAGTGTACCGAGACAGGGTGATAACAAGGGGCCCTCTAACTGAAACAACCAAAGCCAGGGGCTACTAACTAGCCTAAAACTAAATGTATGTGCGGCTTGCCGCCAAAGGAAAACAACAACAAAGGAAATGCTGACCACACGCCGACACAATACTTTTGTGTACCGGCGGTGACAGCATAAGCAGAACCCTCTGCAAAACACCAGTGACAGGAATAATAACAGAATGCAGTGGCCTAGGCCGACGGACGCGGCAGAGCCGCTACTCACAGAACCGGTACGAATACTGGCAAACGGACAGGAACCTCCAATGCTGCCGGCACAGACTCTCAGAACTGGAAGACAGGCAGAATCCCAAACGACAGACTGGTGGACACCAAGAAGCCAGAAACTTGACCAGGCACAGGCAAAGCCACTAGACTTCAGGACAGTAACGCTTAACGGCAGGACACGGGATCAAACACAGGAATCGACACAGGGACTGACATAGGAATTCAGGAACTGGCAGGAACAAGCTCAGAACTCAAGCAGACTGGAAACTTAGAAATATCACCAGCATCTGTGAACTGCACTGAGCCAGCATATAACAGAGAGGCCTAATTAATAATTTCATGCAGCTGTCCTGTTGCATGACTCCAAACTGACAAGATGCAATTAGCAGCCAGGTGAGGCTGAACACATGGGAACAAGCTGCAATTACACAGACTCACCAGTGGCAGCAGACAAGAGTATTCTAAAACAGAGCAACGGGAAATCCTGGCATGCAAGACAACTTTATAAACATAAAATCGGAATGAACCACTTACCTGTGGTTCATAACAGTATCCCCTCCTTAAGGGTGAGCTCAAGGCACCCCATGACACCCACGGGGAACATGAACAGAAGTATAACATAAAATACATAAGCAAAATGCAAAAATGGAAATGAGCCACAGCCGTGGCTCATAACAGAAGGTCAGGCATCGCAACCAACACAATGGGACTCTTCTTGGGGATTTGTGATTTAGAAGAACGCACAGTTCTTTGCTGTGCTTTTGCCATCTTAACTCTTTTAAGTTTTCTAGCGGGAGGATGAGTGCTTCCATCCTCATGTGAAGCTGAACCACTAGCCATGAACAAAGGCCAGTCCCTCAGCCGTTCCTTTCCATTCCGTGTCGTAAATGGCACAGTGGCAAGTTTACGGGTTCTCCTCAGACAATTTTGATTTAGATTTTTGGGTCATTTTAATGAACTTTATTTTTTTGGATTGGACATGCTCTCTACTATGACATTGGGCATCGGCCTTGGCAGACGATGTTGATGGCATTTCATCGTCTCGGCCATGACTAGTGGCAGCAGCTTCAGCACGAGGTGAAAGTGGATCTTGATCTTTCCCTATTTTACCCTCCACATTTTTGTTTTCCATTTTTTAATGAGTGGAATTATATGCCATTAATATTATATATATCAATAGCAATGGCATACTATTATATATACTACGCACAACTTAAATGCACCACAGGTATGGATGGATAGTATACTTGACGACACAGAGGTAGGTAGAGCAGTGGACTACAGTACTGTTCTGCTATATATTATATACTGGTGGTCAGCAAAATGATGCACTGTCCTCCTACTATATATATATACTGCGCAAAACTTAAATTCACCACAGTTATGGATGGATAGTATACTTGATGACACAGAGGTAGGTAGAGCAGTGGACTACTGAACCGTACTGCTATATATTATATACTGGTGGTCAGCAAAATTATGCACTGTCCTCCCACTATATATATACTGCGCAAAACTTACATGCACCACAGGTATGGATGGATAGTATACTTGATGACACAGAGGTAGGTAGAGCAGTGGACTACTGTACCATACTGCAATATATTATATACTGGTGGTCAGCAAAATTATGCACTGTCCTCCTACTATATATACTGCGCAATACTTAAATGCACCACAGGTATGGATGGATAGTATACTAGACGACACAGAGTTAGGTAGAGCAGTGGACTACTGTACCATACTGCTATATATTATATACTGGTGGTCAGCAAAATTATGCACTGTCCTACTACTATATATATACTGCGCAAAACTAAAATACACCACAGGTATGGATGGGAAAGTATACTTGACGACACAGAGGTAGGTAGAGCAGTGGACTATTGCACCATACTGATATAATTCTGGTGGTCAGTGGTCAGCAAAATTCTGCACTGTCCTCCTACTATATACTACAATGCAGCACAGATATGGAGCATTTTTCAGGCAGAGAACATATAATACTGGTGGTCACTGGTCAGCAAAACTCTGCAATGTCCTCCTACTATATAATGCTGCTGGTCCCCAGTTCCCACAATAAAACACACTGAGCACAGATATTTGCAGCACACTGAGCACATATATGGAGTGTTTTTGCGGCAGAGAACGTAGATATTTGCAGCACACTGAGCACAGATATTTGCAGCACACTGAGCACAGATATTTGCAGCACACTGAACAGATATTTGCAGCACACTGAACTCAGAAACTGAGAGAACGCCAGCCACATCCTCTCACTATCATCTCCAATGCACAAGTGAAAAATGGCAGCGACGTGCGGCTCCGTATATAGAATACAAATCTCGCGAGAATCCGACCTCGGGATGATGACGTTCGGGCGCGCTCAGGTTAACTGAGCAAAGCGGGAGGATCCGAGTCTGCTCGGTACCGTGAAAAAAGGGTGAAGTTCGGGGGGGGGGGGGGGGTTCGGATTCCGAGGAACCGAACCCTCTCATCACTACTTTTAAAAAGGCCTATGTGTGTCCGATCCGGGTGGTGGGTAAGATCTGAACTCTTTTCACAAACATGGGCTCCGCAACAATCTGAATTTTAAAGGCATCCACCTCCGCCGACATTGGCACTCATTCTGAGTAGATCTCTAGCAGCTTTCGGTCACAGCACGGCGATTAGGTGAAAAAGCTGCAATTCTGCACATGCGTACGGGCCGCAGTACGCACACGCGAAGTACTTTCACACAAAACTATGCAGTTTTGCACAAGGGCGAATAACGCTTTTCTGTCACTCTGTTGATCGGTGAGTGATTGACAGGAAGTGGGTGTTTCTGGGTGGTAACTAGCCGTTTTCAGGGAGTGTGCTAAAAAACCCAGGCATGTCAGGTAAAAACTCTGGCGTGCCTGAGGAAACGGGAGTGGCTGGCCGAATGCAGGGCGTGTTTGTGACATCAAAGCAGGAACTAAACTGACTGAAGTGATTGCAAGGTAGGAGTAGGTCTGGAGCTGCTCAGAAACTGCATGAAAATATTTACGAGCAGTTCTGCTAACCTTTCATGCGCTCTTCTGCTAAGCTAAGATACACTCCCAGAGGGCGGCGGCCTAGCTTGTGCATTGCTGCTAAAAGCAGCTAGTGAGCGATCAACTCGGAATGAGGACTATTAAGCAGAATGAGTTTTTGTTTCTGGTGAGTTTTATCTTTTATCTTCAAATCAACTACATTTAAGATTATTTTATGTCGATGAAAAAGGTTGCACTGTAATTTCACTGTTCAACTTTGCGCCGTTGCCCTTGCTCTTTTTAGAAATCCTGTGTTTAGTCCATCCAGCACCCTGGTGTTTTGTTCTCCAGCCATATCTTTGGAAAATAACCCTGTTGTGTGTTTTGTGGATAATGCATCTGAGCTATAATTCAATATGGTCTCTATGTAGGACCTATAAGAATAAAGATTATTGGATTGTTATACGAGTCTATCACCCAAAGAAACAGCCACCTGGTTGAATAAAGTTGCTATGGGGTAATTAATAAGGGAAGCCTGTGCACCTTGCGGTATATTGGTGCTATTGGCCTGTGCGATCTTATAGGTCACATACAGCAATGTGTTCAGATCGTAATAACGCTCACCGCTGGCTGCTATATAGAATTCAAGCGATGCTGTCTCAGATAATGCCGCTAAAGGTTGAACGTTGATATATATATTTTTATTTACGCTGGTTTGCATCTTGGGTATGTCAAAAGATCAAGCTAAGATTTTGTTAATTCCATGGATTCGTTGTGTATGAAAGACATGCTTAAAAAATATCAACAACCCTCCACTTATTTTCTTTTTTTATTTAAGATGCGCCTGTACTGGTTTTTGTTTAAAAAGGGCATGCACCAAGGCATAAGTTGAGTCAAACACTTCCATTTTTTCTAGCTGCCCCTTTCCACGTATAAATTAAGCCAGATCCATCTTGCTTTGCTTGATTTGCATTGTGCAATTTATTCACAATGGCTGTTGTAGATTGTTTGATGACATCATTTGCGATATTGCGGAAGGCGTTCTTCACATGTTTTTTTTTCTAACATCAGTCCTCTTCGGAAAAGCAAGAAAGCTATTATGAACAGATTTTTAAAAATGCCGCCTAAACCACAACCATACATGTATGCAGTACCATGAAAGCCGGGTAATCCGTAACTGGCTTGAGCTTTAGAATACTGCTTATAGAGAACTGGATTGCCATAATTTTTAATGGCGACCATAGTCTTTAATAAAATTTAGTTTTGCGGTGGCTGAAGTGTAGATATATGTTCACTTTCCCAAACGTAAATGCAATCTTCTCGTTTTGGTCGTTCTTTATCTCTATGGCTATCATGTCAAAATGCATTTTGAAGAGTGGTACATAATCAGTCTTCTCATATTGTATAGTGACCATCTTGTTGTTATGATCCTTTATTTCAACAGTCCGCAGCAGCGGTACATAACTGTCACCGATCCTCTGGTGCTCGATAATGTCTGTGTATACATACAGTTTATATTACCGGCGTTGATGTCTGTGCTCAGTTTTAAAAACTTGGCTATAGGCTGTAACCCCAGAATTCTCAGTTTAGCGCAGGCGATGATTTGATACAAAGGCATACTATCGAAGCATACCTTGAGTAGCATGTTGATTATTTCATAAAAGCCGGGTTTCAACGACACGGTCATGAAAATCACAATAGGTGCATCCCATTTTGTTATTTGCATCATACAATCTTGTACATCGAATGTACTTCATGTGTAAGGATATTGTTTTTCTGTAAGACATACTTCCCATTCACAGTTTAAATCTATTGGCTTAGCCAACATTGTATCATAGTTAGAAATATTATTTTGTGGAAATGTAGCTGATGAGGCGTTACTCGACAGTGTTACGTAGAACAATTTATCCGCCATCGCCCTCTTTGTTTATATATCTTTTATCTCCGATGATGCGACCAAACTGTTACATTTTTTTGCGGGGTAACCTTGCCACTTGACTAACTCATATTTATGACCTCTGACCATCCTATTTTTTTAAATCTTTTCCACTTTGTAAATCCTGTTATAGTATTTTGGTATGCTTTGAAGCTCTACATGGTAAAAACTGCCTGTAATAGTCTCACCGCTGAGATCCGCCAATGTGTAAAGCGGCTTAAGATCTTTCGTGCTCATGCCGCATATTACAAGTATTTCCTCAGAAAACCTTTGTTTGTTGCCTTTCTGAAATATGTCCTTATATTTGGAAATACAGATGTGGTCACCAACTCCTAAACAAACAGGTGTTTTCTTACTTCTAAAGTAATCACTGTATGTGGTCTTGAAGACTCTCAAAGCGTTAGAGTCATTCACATCACTTGTATTGCACTTAATCGTTATATGGTAAGTGTTATTATGGCTGCATATGAAGTCTTGTAAAATGTATATATATCTGTAGGTATTCTTCGCCATGAAATAGTGCCACATTCATGATTTTAAAGTCCTATAAAAAGCTCTATAACAGCCACTTTCACAACGTTATAGGTTGTGAAATATTGTATACCATATTTTTCTAATACATTTTTTAGGATATTGTTTAGAAACACTTTACCATTATCAGTTTATAGCTTCTTCAGCACCTCCCCCTGCTGGAATATTTTTTCAAAAGCATTAGTTACTGTTGTGGCATTCTTAGCGGTCAGACTTTAAGCCCAGGCCCTCTTACTGAATATATTGAGGATGGTTAATATATATTAATACGGTTGTTGTAATTTGACAGATTAATGAGCAAAACCAAAGCGCATTGCCACTGGTGATTTATGCCCGATACGCAAATCATGTTCCATTTATAGTTTTTTCTCACTGGTTTGTGCAACTTGCATGCGTCTTGCTCTTGTATCCATTTTCTTACATCAGATCTTTTAAATTTATTTTTAACCAATTTATAATATTTATCAAAACCACAAAAACTACCCGGTTTTAATATGGTGTAATATGCTTCTTTCATCCGATTGTTTTGACGTGCAGTGTTGTGTGACATTATATTCAAAACAATTATCTTTTAATATAAACTTGATATAACGTTCTTAAAACATTATATCAAGTGTCTATCAAAAGGGTAGAAAAGGGTGTGCCAGGGGTGTGGTAGGATGGCGTGGTAACTGTCAAAATCAATTAGTTTTATAAAAAGTTGTTCAATACCTACTGATGTGATTCGCATTTACCCCCAGCTTTTTCTTCCATTTGCTTATTTACCGAAAGAGCCAGTCAGATATATAACGTTGCTGATAAAAGGCACTGAACTCTTAATTCATCTTCAAATACTCCTGTGAGGAGCAGCACTTACCGGAGTTAGTCAGGAGACTGCTACTTTACTGTTTTCATTTCTACTCTCTCAGTGAACAGGTGGAGATAGAGCAGGGTTATATTGCTACATCTGCTATTATTGCTAGAACACATTAACACCTTAAATCCATGTGGATTAAAACAAGTAAAGAGAGATTGACAAAATTTAGTTAGTGTTGTTTAACCCTCTGGAGCCTCATAACTGAGAAATGTTTCAGAGAAAATAAGACCTATTTATTGAGACATAACCAGACTTTATAACTATTTCAAAGGATGCTTCAGATGTGCACCAACGAGGAAGAAGGGGTACCCTGATATACTGTCATTTTGCTATTGTACTGTGAACTTGATGACTTATATAATCAGCTAAATCAGTGTTATTTGTTGGGGTGACCAAAGCAAGCATTGTATACTAAATGTGGTTGAGGGTATGGTATTGTTCTAACCTAAAAGATACTGCACTAACCATTTATGCCTGAGATACTCTAGTAAAACCAGGTAAGAGAAGACACAGTGACAAAGAGTTCTGGAACAATAAAACTCATTTATTGTTTTTTTGGGTGTGCAAACTTTACTGCATTGTTGTAATGTAATTCTGTTTAATTTACATATTACTATTGAGAGTTCTTTATGTTGTGAAGTCCATTGTAGCAGACATCAGTTAATAAATACACTGTGTTGCAAAATCTTCCAAGAAGTCCTTATTGTGGAAACCAGCCATGCCCATGTGGAAAATGTGGAGCATTTAAGAGACCTGTATAGTAAAGAAGAGACAAGGTACTTCTATAGAGACTGCATACTTACCTGCAACTTATAAAAGCATACTTACCTTTCAATACCTACACCACTTGTACCTGCCCAAGTGTGACAGATAAGCAGTTAAGGGCTGATAGGAAAGCACGTGCCAATTGGTTGCATTTTCCCCCATGCTGAAAGTTGTCTATCAGCCCCTGGATGCAACATTCTGCATTAGAGGACACCAGTATATGAGTGAAGGATGTAATGCACATAGAACTTACAATAAATGTCTATTTCCCTATTTTTGTATTTAGTAATATTATAAATACTTTCCGGGTGGTGCTATAAAGAATGTGTCTAAAGCATGTGGCAACAAAGAAAGTATTCTCAAGGGATCTCTGACTCCGAGGCATAAGATGATCCCAGAAGTGCCTCCACATGTGCAGCAAATCTCTGTTACAGCCTTTAAGCCTTAAGAGACACCAGAGTTTCAACTGTGCCTGTATAATGAGTCCTCCCATGTGACTAGTGCATCAAATATATTGGTCTCGGACATAACTTGTGGCTTCAAAGTACTGGGAAAGCATTCCACTTCCAGTCTAGACCAACATCTTCTGACCTCACCATAAGGACCTTCTTCATCCTTGAAGCATGCCAACGCTCAGCACTGTAGACTATATAGAAATCTCTCATGTACTGCTATCATATATACAATTTATTGAGGCACACTTTTTGTTGTGATCTACTGTAAATCTTGACATATCCTATAATTTCCTGTTTTCTACTTTGAGCTGTTACAGAATTAGCCACACTCATTGAGATGCACCTAAGCATGGTTTCGACTAAGTTGCTGCAATGCACTTGCATATCTGCTGTCATACCCGCAATGCTAATGCATTGCATGGACTTAGTCACACATGCAAATAGGCATAGCCAGGCACAGCTAGTCATTGCTGTGATGCGTATGCATGTACAGTATGTACACATTGCGGCAATGATGAGCCTGGCTATATCTGTAAATATCTTTATAATAAATATTTATTGCGCTTTATATGAGATAGCAGCTTTTCTAAAGGATAGATAAATTTGTTTTTCAATGAAAAGCGCTTGTCAATGTAAAGGGTGTATAGTGTGATAGTGGCACCTGTAAAAGTAATTTTTTGTTAGTTAGAAATGTTTACAGCCCTTTTGGGCAGAGTTAGTGATGCAGAGTCCACATTTACTGATATTGAGCCAAGATGTTAGGTCCTACCTTTCCCTATCTAACCGCGGCACTTCCAGGTGGTGTTGTGAAGCTAGCCGCGGCTGGCCGTCTCTGTCTGTCTTCTTACCCGCTGCATCCAGCGGGTTGTAGCTGGCAGTGGCAGATGACGTCACCGGAGATTTGCCGAGCTGGCCTGTGGAGCGGCGTGGACAGATGGTGCAATGGCTGTTGCTGAGACCAGTATTAGTGGCGTTGCTGAACACTTTATACATATATCCAACGCGTTTCATGTGACTTAACACACTTTGTCAAGTATGAATAGTTTATTACATAAAAATAAAGTTATTTATCTGTTTAAAATACAGGAACTTCCGGCCGGATGTGACAAATTTATTGCAGGAACCAAATATCCCTTAAAATAAAGCATTTTTTCTTCTTTTTTTTCTGTTTTTCTTCCTTTTTCTTACTTATCAGGTGCCACATGTGAAAGTGTATATGTATATTTACAAAAAAGTGTTTAGTTTGATGTCTATATTGAGACCCCTAGGTGTCAATGTTTGCAGAGTAAAAATCCATTTGGTTTCATTTTTCTTTAAGGCATCAGAAATTTCTCCTCCTCTCCAGTTATTTTTTGAATCACAGCACATTTTAACCCTTGCGGGTTCTTATTATGTACATCCAAGAAATGCTTTGATACACTGTGGGTAGAGAGTCCTTTTGTGATGTTATAAACGTGTTCTCCAAATCGTATTGTTGCTTTTCATCAATCTACACTGCATCTCTGTAGCTGATTTCTTTCCCACAACATTATATATAACTATTAGGCTTGCATTTCTATATTTCTCATAATATTATGCATTTTTTTATGTTTTTACATATTTAGGGTGACATTGGAGCTGATAGTGTAGAGGGTGTATATGCCCATATGGCTCTGGCCACATCCACACAGCACTGATCAAACCTCCCCTGTTTTCTCAATAGGCAGTTGAATATTTTCAGCTCCAGGCCCATGTGACCCTTAATCCAGCCCTGAATAGAGGAGATCCCTAAGGTCAGTCTAGATGGAGTTAAAACAATCTGCATACACAGTGGCCTTTCAGGCATACATTTGTCAAATATATGTAATATCCTTCTTGATGGAGCTCAGCATGACAACCCACAAGATATAAATAGTGCCACATTCACAGTATCCTCAGAATATAGATCATTAAGCACTATGGAAATGCTTATACCATATGGCACATTTTTTTCCATCCTCCGTAGAGTCATAAAAGGCAAATTGTCTGATAGGAAGACAGTACTAATCGTATGGTTCTTAACATATCTCAGCTGTCAAATGAGATATTGTTACCCAATTAATTTAGGCAGTGGGTTGTGGGTTTGATTGTCAGCATGGCCCTTTGTGGAGTTTGTATGTTCTCCCATACTTGCGTGAGTTTCCTCTGGGTGCTTCGGTTTCCTCCCACACCCCAAAAAATATACTGGTTGGTTAATTGGCTCCCTACCAAAATGAACCCTAGTGTGTGTGTGTGTGTGTGTGTGTGTGTGTGTGTGTGTGTGTGTGTGTGTGTGTACATGGGCAGATGAGATTGCTCAAGCAAGTATTATTTTCCATCACATTCTATGTCTCTATATTTTTTTTAAAATAATGCATATACTGTATTTATGTAATTTAAGCAGGTAAGGTAAATCAAACTTGAATCAGATCTATAACAGAGAATGGAATAAATAGGTTTCATGCATTTCCTGAGTAGATATTAGGCAGAATTAGCAATCAACCAATATGTGGGCAATGCCTCCTGATGCTGTTATGGTTCCCTCATAAAGGGAGGAAATCACGAAACCACCTGTCAGGATCCCAGCGATCACAATGCCACCACCAGTCCCTAAATAATAAAACCTGTGGTGAGCACAGCGAGCCTTCGTGCCCGCAGCATGGCGGGAGCAGGTGATCCCAAAAGGGGCCATCTAGCGCTCACTCCACTGCCGATATAATGGCGGCCAGGATTCTGGTGTCGGTATCTTGACAGCCGGCATCCCAGCCATCGGTAACGCGTATGTATTCCCTCACAACTTATTCACCTGTTCTTTGTGTAAATAGCACCATTCAATATGTAATAAATGGGACAAACATAAGAAAAGATACTGAATAGGTTACTGCAGATGGTAATAATAAATCGCAGCACATATAATAACACATGTGGAACAGCAAGTTCAGCAACAGGCTACATTATGTAAGACATTATCAGATAAATATATTATTGCATTATTTTAAAGTAGCAAACTACGTAATTAAAGATAATACCATGAGGATAACGATAATTAGCATTATAATGTCAGTAGATGGCACAGAAATATAGATAAATGAGAATTCCATTTAGGAAGTAAAATTATAAATACAGAAGCCCCAGATAGTGTGTAAGGAAGAGACTCATGTGCATGTGCGGCTCTGGGACAGCTACTGCACTTATTCTCAGGAAACATTTCCCAGATGACTTCCACACTCGCACATCAGCCACTTACATTTCACAATGCAAATATATTAGGGATGGGTTTGAAATGCCGGCAGTCAGGATGTCGGCAGTCAGAATACCAACTGCAGCTTCCCAATGCCCCCTATCCATAACCTTTTGTTCACACAGCCTAAACCTAACCCTTCCCCCCAGCCAGCCAAACAGCAACCCTCCCTCCCCGCAGCCTTAACTCTCTGGTGGCCCGGCAGTCACTTGTTCAGTATCCCAGCTGTCAGAGTTACAGCGCCTTGATGCCATTCGGAATGTTGGCACTGGCATTCTGAGCAGTGTCAGGATTCTGGGATCTGTATTTTAGCTGCTTGGATCTCAACCTTCGGGAACCTGATTGTATCCTCTATCTTCTTTATCTTTCATAAGCAACTCAGACAGAACCTTGTCCCTAAAATCCTTCCACATGCTCTCAAATCACCATTGAACACAAATCCCCCACATATAGGGGCTACACTTCCATAAGGCAGGTGTAGGCAGCTGCTTAAGGACAATGATACCTGAAGATTCAGCCTGTTGAGGTTGCCCCCTTCCCTTTCCTCCCCTTCCCTCTGGCACAGCCAATTATGCAAACTCTGCCCAACAGGCTGTAGAGGAATGAGGAGCTGAATGTGCAGCAAGCACCAGGCAAGTAATGGAACCTTTAATTGTTCCTTGGTGTGTGATTGAGGTTAATGGGTGCTGTGAGAAGGGAAGTTAATGAATGCTGGGGGTGAATGTATTAATAATTGCTAGGTGACAGGGTTAATGGGTGTTGAGTATGAATGGATAAATAGGTGCTGGGAAGAGTGAGTTGTCATTTTTGTTGTGAGGTAGTTTAATAAATGCTTGGAGTCAAATGATTAATATGTGCTGGGAAGGCGTGGGGTAGGAGGTAATTTGTGCTGAGTGGGCTTAATGAGTTCTCAGGGTGAATGGATTAGTAGGTGCTGGGCAGTGGGAGGATAGGGAGTGCTGACAGTGTGGACAAATGTGTTAATGGGCGGTGTGAGGGTGAGATGATAAATAAATATGCATATGAAAAATGACTCCGCCCTCATTGTCATAGACCAGTTGTGGTTTGATGTAAATAAACTGAAGGAGTGTATTGGGTAATTAGGACAGTAATGTAAATCTTTGCCTAGGGTGCCTAGAACCCTCACACCAGCTCACATGCTAATCATTATTGTACATGCCACGAAATTATTTCACTAAACCAAAAGTGGCACAAATGCTCTAAGATTTACATACACCCCTTGTATTGTATGAGGTTAAGCAATAAAGAAATCTGATGCTCTGATCTTGTTAAGTCTTATACTCTGCTTTCTAATTGATTCTAGCTGGATTTTAATAAGAGAATAATTCTGAGCAAAGGAATAAAGCTGAAGGGCACTGAGTATTCCGTATAGAGGTATCCAATGGCCACCTGTTTCCCACCACTGCCATATAAAATGCACCTGGAAGATTAAAGCGGTTTCTGATTGAAAGTATAGAATAATGTCCAATCTCTACCACTTTCGAGGAACCCTTCCAGTAAACAAACAATGCCTCCCTAAATGATACCTTCCCATACATTGAATCTCCATATACTGGGAAGAAACATTTGTGATGATCCGCGACAAGATACCCCCTTGTTTGTGCATGGGTAACATAGTTACACACAAAATGACCACACAAGGGGGGTCAATTCAAGAAAAGACCAAATACCTATAATTATTCAGGTCGAATCACCTATAATATAGGGTTGGTGTTGCTCCCCAGAGTCAGAAAACCAAATATTCTGGAGAGAGAAAAGAAGACTCTATCTTGGGGGCACTCTTTGAAATATGACAAGGGCAAGATATACCCTCAAGTATCATTAAAATGTAACTTTTAATAGTATCTTTAAAAGAGAAATTTTTAACATATACACACACAAGTTTATTCATATACACCTTGCGATCAATTGTTTATCACAGGGGATTCAGAAAAAACACTAATTGCTCACTATGGAGCTTTTTTGTTCAAGGAACACTAATTGCTCACACACACAAGTTTATTCATATACACCTTGCGATCAATTGTTTATCACAGGGGATTCAGAAAAAACACTAATTGCTCATTATGGAGCTTATTTGTTCAAGGAAGTGGAAGTGTATATGTTAAAAATTTCTCTTTTAAAGATACTATTAAAAGTTACATTTTAATGATACTTGAGGGTATATCTGGCCCTTGTCATATTTCAAAGAGTGCCCCCAAGATAGAGTCTTCTTTTCTCTCTCTAGAATCTCCATATACTGTAAACTTCTATCTTATTTCTCATATGGTGGTATGGCTAGTCTTAGATTCAAACGAACCTTATTGTGTTTGTATATTTCAGTGACCAGTGTCAGGACAAACACATGACATTGAAGACGGAAATAAAGATCACAAAATGTAACACTGACAAAGATAATCTCACAAACCCGGAGGTGCTCCCACCAGCAGACTGTGTCATCAGTGGATTGATGTTGGATTTTATGAGTAAAGACCAATATAATTATACAGATTGAGTATCCCATACCCAAATATTCTGAAATACGGAATATTCCAAAACACGGACGTTTTTGAATGAGAGTGAGATAGTGAAACCTTTGTTTTTTGATGAGTCAATGTACACAAACTTTGTTTAATACACAAAGTTATTAAAAATATTGTATAAAATGATCTTCAGGCTGTGTGTATAAGGAGTATATGTAACATAAATACAGTATATGCTTAGATTTAGGTCCCATCACCATGATATCTCATTATGGTATGCAATTATTCCAAAATACAGAAAAATCTGATATCCAAAATACGTCTGTACCCATGTTGGATAAGGGATACTAAACCTGTACAATGAATTTCTGGAAATTTGTGAAAATACTAAAACATGAAGGATACCTGATATTGTTTGGGATTTTAAATACAACTTATGTGATAATTAGGCAGGACAAGGTACATGAGTTCAGATATGATGAGACATTTGTAGGAAAAGTTCTCACTGATGAAGGGTTTATTACTGACCACTGTGCAGACCAGAAAATAATAGCAGTGAGTGACCTTTCTGACTATGAGATAATTATGTTTATCACAGCTCATAGAGAGTAATGATTCTGAGTCACATGCTGTGTCAGGTGCAGTCGAGCATTTTCTTTATACTGCCCATGTGTCTAAATCGCACTGTGCATACATCCTGATTGTGTTCGTACAAAGATAAAATAGCTTTGACACATGCACGTAGAAGTGTATTGAAAATGTATTAGGCGTTACCGGGTGTGGTTTCAGAGAGGAGAGGGGCCCATATTCAGGTTATGTGTGGGCCCCTTCCTCTCCAGTGGTGCGGTAGACTCTGGCTTTGTGCAATAGTGTACTCTGCATGTGCAGGTCTCCAGGAACATGGCGTCTGTGCCTTTTTGCCCCCACTTATGATAGACACTGTAGTTGGAGATTGAAACCATGCTGTCTGACTGGAATTGCTGGGCATGCAAGCCCACATCCTGGCACTGCTGAGCAATGTTAATAATTTGTTACTTTTTTTAATTTATTTTACATTTTTATTATTAGAAAAGTAAACTTATAAATATACTTATTGGGGGTAATTCCAAGTTGATCGCAGCAGGAATTTTGTTAGCAGTTGGGTAAAACCATGTGCACTGCAGGGGAGGCAAATATAACATGTGCAGAGAGAGTTATATTTGGGTGTGGTGTGTTCAATCTGCAATCTAAATTGCAGTGTAAAAATAAATCAGCCAGTATTTACCCTGCACAGAAACAAAATAACCCACCCAAATCTTAGTCTCTCTACACATGTTATATCTGCCTCCCCTGCAGTGCACATGGTTTTGTCCAACTGCTAAGAACATTCCTGCTGCAATCAACTTGGAATGCTTTGTTCCTGAGCAGCTTATTTGTGTGCCACAGTTCTGGATTCTGCCTAAGACAAAGCAGTTCTGTCTTGGAATTGTGGTCAGGTACCAGGTATTTTGATTTAATTATGAGCATGGAAAACACCTGGTTCCTGGCCTATTTAATCCTCCTGTGCCCAGCATTAAGTTCTGGGTTATTAATGTTGTCTTCCTGAAATCTGGATGCCTGTGCTATAGGCCCTACACACCTAGCGATATTTTGAAAGATATGAACGATCTCGTTCATAAACTCGTTCATATCTTTCAGTGTGGAGACTTAAGCGATGAACGATGCGCGTCCCCGCACTCGTTCATCGCTGGTCTCCCGTCGGCTGTGCATGCAGGCCAATATGGACGATCTCGTCCATATTAGCCTGCACTTCAATGCAGCCGGGTGACAGGGGGAGTGAAGAAACTTCACTCCCCCCGTCACTGCCCCCCCGCCGCCGGGTCGCTCGTCGGCCGTATCCGCCGTCGGGCAGCTCGGCGCCGGGTCGGCCAGTGAGTAGGGCCCCTTAGTTCTGTGGATACTATTTTAATGTTTCCAGTCTCATTCCTGTATTTTGTGATTCTTTTGTACTCCAGTATCAGCCACATGTCTGCTACTCTTAAAGAACTTCTTCACCAGTTCAGGTTCTCCCTCTGTTATTATTTCTGGACATTTGTTTGCTATTCATTCACATCAGGTCTCCTGTTTATCAGTATGTGTCATCCCTGCACTTACAAGCTTGCTTGCATTCTGCTGTAATTCTGGACTTTAGTTTGAATATAATTTATACCAGTTACCTGCTCTATCAGTGACTCATTTACATTATCAGCATCTGTATTTCAGGTATCCCTGCTCCTGTGACCATCTGTTTGTCAAACATTATTTCATATCACTGTTTTATCTGCACACCCCTGTTTCTTGTGAGTACCTGTAAAAAAACTTAATTTTGTGTTCACCGCCATCACCAGTCAGTTGGGGATTATCTGTTACCCAATAGAGTTTATTAAAAAATGGTGAGCTTGTGTCAGGGAACTGGCCATCATAGGGTGAGCTGAACAGCTTGTCCCTAATAGGCAGGTGTGAGGCAGTGACTTCTGGGCTGAACCACATTTATTCAGGTAGAGAATGGACCCCAGGCATGGAGAAAGGGTGAAGCAGTGTGGCCACAGGGTCAGGTGACATGTTTCTTAATAGACGGGTTTCCCAGCAGGCAATGGGCCTCCCATGCTGGGGATACCGGTGTACTTGAGGCTGCAGCTTTAGGAACAAAGGTAGGCTGCAACCCGCTAAGGCACAATAGATGGCCTAACAAACAAAGAGGAAGGGGGTGCAAAAATCCCCACCCCCAAATTCCCTTCCGCACACTGAAAATTACCTGTAACCATCCCTGAATCTATCTGGTAATAAAATTCAGAGAATTTGTCACAAATGTTTGCAAACACATGTTTAAGCTGCTGGCCACTTCACGGCTTCTCTGATACAGCAGTCCTAACTACTTAATAGCAGTGCCCACATTGGGCCATGTAATTTGTCACAGTACGCCTCGTGATAAAGGTCATTACTAAAACATTTCCAGACAGAGAGCTAACATACCAGGGAGCCACCCCCAGGATCTCCCATTGGCACTACAAGGAACAGCATGCCTTCCAAATGCTGCTCCCATTCAATGCCTCATGCACACAAGCAGACAAACAATTTGGAAGCTGCTCAATCATACCTGGAGATAATTATATATCAGGTGCTGGAAGGGGGAGGGGTCATAGACAGACAAACAAAGAGGAAGGGGGGTGCAAATCCCCACCCCCAAATTCCCTTCCGCACACTGAAAATTACCTGTAACCATCCCTGAATCTATCTGGTAATAAAATTCAGAGAATTTGTCACAAATGTTTGCAAACACATGTTTAAGCTGCTGGCCACTTCACGGCTTCTCTGATACAGCAGTCCTAACTACTTAATAGCAGTGCCCACATTGGGCCATGTAATTTGTCACAGTACGCCTCGTGATAAAGGTCATTACTAAAACATTTCCAGACAGAGAGCTAACTTACCAGGGAGCCACCCCCAGGATCTCCCATTGGCACTACAAGGAACAGCATGCCTTCTGGACTTTAGTTTGAATATAATTTATACCAGTTACCTGCTCTATCAGTGACTCATTTACATTATCAGCATCTGTATTTCAGGTATCCCTGCTCCTGTGACAATCTGTTTGTCAAACATTATTTCATATCACTGTTTTGTCTGCACACCCCTGTTTCTTGTGAGTACCTGTAAAAAAACTTAATTTTGTGTTCACCGCCATCGCCAGTCAGTTGGGGATTATCTGTTACCCAATAGAGTTCATAAAAAAATGGTGAGCTTGTGTCAGGGAACTGGCCATCATAGGGTGAGCTGAACAGCTTGTCCCTAATAGGCAGGTGTGAGGCAGTGACTTCTGGGCTGAACCACATTTATTCAGGTAGAGAATGGACCCCAGGCATGGAGAAAGGGTGAAGCAGTGTGGCCACAGGGTCAGGTGACATGTTTCTTAATAGACGGGTTTCCCAGCAGGCAATGGGCCTCCAATGCTGGGGATACCGGTGTACTTGAGGCTGCAGCTTTAGGAACAAAGGTAGGCTGCAACCCGCTAAGGCACAATAGATGGCCTCCCGGCTCTACAATCAGTCACTCTGGGATCCCGGGCAGCAGAGATGCTCTAGGGGACTCTGGAATGTAGGGTTTAAAGGCATTAGAGTGGGTGTATGAATGGAAGCTCGGCCACCATGCATCCAGCTCCTTCTCCTGCTAGGCCACACCCACTAATTATTTTCACCTTTTTACCCTTTTTCTTCTTTGTGTATTCCTCGCATGTTTCCAATCTTTCACAATTATATCCTGGTTGTCATAAATCTGTTCAAACTTCAATTATTTTTTAAACAAATGACTATGGCTTTGAAACTTCATTCCACAATGACAGACCCAATATCTGTATACAGTATGTGTTTGCACTAGAAATATTTAAATTAAATGGCTTAAATATTTTACAATATTCAAATATAAATTAGAATTAAAAATGATATGATTTATGTTTCAGTAGATGATCACACTGTCACCTGCATTCCCATGACAGCTCCTGAGGCTGATAAACAATCATATGATAACACGGATATCCTGGTTATTGGTATGTATGTATGTATGTATGTATGTATGTATGTATGTATGTATACTATACTTGACTCCTAAGGGTGTAAAATGTTAGTTCAATATACTGTATTGCAATAGTTTGTTAAGCTGACCATCCACTTTACGGCTATTCCCATTTGGTCAGTTCCTACACGGACTTTCAAAAATCTGAGCATTGTTCTCAGGCATCCTTTGGATTTTAAATACACAGCATGTTTCTATTTCTATATAATGTGTGTGCATAATATACACACACGGTAAAGTCACATTATTTTGTCACATTATTATTACCTCCTAAATTTGATGTCGATAGTACAGATGGGTCCATGTTTATCTTGACATTTAATCAGATTAATTGAGACTGGGCATTCGGACTTAATCCGCCTGCTGTAATGATTTAGGGGGTCATTCCGAGTTGATCGCACCTGTGCTAAATTTAGCACAGCTACGCTCATTCACACTGACATGCGGGGGACGCCCAGCACAGGGCTAGCCGCCCCGCATGTCAGTTCGCACCATCCCCCCCCCCCCCCCGCAGAAGTGCAAAGGCATTGCACAGCATGCTGGTCGGGAGCTACTCTTTGCTCTCCAGCCCGCAGCGGCTGCGTGTGATGTCACGCAGCCACCACGGACCGCCCCCCCCCCCAATGGTCTGGCCATGCCTGCATTGGCTGGACTGTGCCCCCTAAACGGCAGCTTAACACCGCCATCCAGCCCCCTCCTGCCCAACGACCACCTCTGCCTCAGAGGTGATTACTAGGCAACAATGGCTGCCATGCACCGGCGCACTGCAGTTTCCGACCCGTTCGATGCGCTTGCGAGAAACTGCAGAGATTTGGTCTGAATGACCCTCTTAATCCCCTGCTGTATTGTTCTCTGTATTGTATTGCAGCTGAGAACAATAGTTGAAGGGTTTATGCTAATAAACCATGTTGTGCCTAGGCGCAGCAAACTAGTCAAGATAACCGTGGACCCATCTGTACATAGCCCATGAAGTTTGTCTTGTGTTGTGCGCTGGCTTGGTGGGTATATGAGATGTGCAATAGGTTGTGCTGTCCTGT
The DNA here is from genome assembly GCF_028390025.1 of Pseudophryne corroboree. NCBI lineage: Eukaryota > Metazoa > Chordata > Amphibia > Anura > Myobatrachidae > Pseudophryne > Pseudophryne corroboree. The sequence goes on along the minus strand of NC_086453.1, from coordinate 359,259,333 downwards.
GTAAAAGGGGTGATTTATCTGACTTGCAAAAAGGGATGATTATCAGCTTTTGGAACAAGGCGGAGCAGTATTTCTGAAACAGAACAGTTTGTGAAATGTTCACATGCTGCTGTGGTGGAGGTGTATTGTGACTGGACAAATGGCCCCATTGCAAATAACTGACGTGGAAACTGTATCACACCACGTGCTATTGATGTGGGAGCTGAATGTCCGCTATGAAGGTGCGTGAGGGCCGAGCAACACATTACAGTGGAGCATCTCACCATCAAAATGAACCTGAGGGGGTCCAGACATGTATAAAATTACAGTTCGGTGAACCCTGCTGCATACTGTATGTGGCTCCTAAGCAGCTTCCATGGCTATTAGCTGTGTTCATTATAATATGACTCGGCCATGTAAATTCTTTACATATATTTTTCCTGTGCTGATTGACCACCAGCCACTTACCTCTGCTCCCTCTGTAAGTGATACTGTACTATTTTATTGGGTTATCCGAGATTCTGAGCTGAGCTTGGATGGATATATAGAGTTATTGGGAATGTTTGAGAATCCTGGTGCTTGGGATGTCGGCAGCCACAGTACAAACAGCAGCATCTCAACATTTAGGATCCCAACACCTTGTAGGTAAGTGTTCTATCCCTAATCCATAACCTACCTAACCCTTCTTTTCAGCAGCCTGACCCTAACCCTTCCTTGCAGCCTAACACTAACCCTTCCTTGCAGACTAACCCTAACCCTCTGCCACATCCTAAACCTCATCCCCCATGGATCACCTGTCCACAGCCATGACAGACCGTCACATGGTGTCAGGATTGTATTCCATGTCAGGATTCCGGCATCAGTATTCTGAAACAATAATATTTACACTTGTATCAAAATGATCTAATGCTGAGTAATCTGAGCAGTGTATCAGGTAATGGTCAGAGCAATTTCTGTCTCAAAATTTGTGACCATGTATTGCTAATATAAGTATTAAATACCTCAGCAGAAATGAATATAACTAAGGAGCCCAAATGGGCATATACAATACCAGGAGACAGGTAGGTGTGGACTGAACTGTGCACCGTTCAGACCCAATGTCCACAGATGGCCATTTCACCAAAGGATTGCTTGTTCCCTGTGTCACCTTTTGGGCACATACTCTGTTTGTGATGTTTAGGTATGATTTGGCCTAAAAAACTTTTCTTTTGAAGCACAATTTGACCTATCAGAATGTTCTGCACATTATTGCATATTTTGTTTTTTATATATTTTCACGTCCATATTGAGCACACAAGATACCTGGTTGGAGAACGGCCCGTCGAATTATGACCTTTGAAAGATACCTTTATAAGAGTCACCTTTTGTCGTGCATTGTCAGTTTGGGTACGCAGTGTGTTTTACCCCAAAGATACCTAAATGTGTTTACAGCTTGAATCAGTTGTGCGAGTTTCGAGGTACGCTCCCAATCGGATTATCCTTCACTGAAACATTTCACTCTTTTGTTACACTTTGTGGTGGATTAAACACTAGTTTACTGGATAAAGAGGATAAAATATACTTTTATGAACACGTATTAGTGATGAGCGGGTTCGGTTCCTCGGAATCCGAACCCGCCTGAACTTCAGTTTTTTTTACACGGGTCCGAGCGACTCGGATCCTCCCGCCTTGCTCGGTTAACCCGAGCGCGCCCGAACGTCATCATCCCGCTGTCGGATTCTCGCGAGGCTCGGATTCTATCGCGAGACTCGGATTCTATATAAGGAGCCGCGCGTCGCCGCCATTTTCACACGTGCATTGAGATTGATAGGGAGAGGACGTGGCTGGCGTCCTCTCCGACTAGAGAGTAACTAGTAGAGACACTTGATTTACAAATTTTGGGGAGCATATGTTAGGACTCGGAGTACTACTTGCTGATAGTGTGACCAGTGACCACCAGTTTAATTAATCCGTTCTCTGCCTGAAAAAAAATGATACACAGTGTGACACAGTCACATACCATATCTGTGCTCAGCCCAGTGTGCTGCATCATCATATGTAATACTGTATATCTGACTGTGCTGAGTGCTCACTGCTCACACAGCTTAATTGTGGGGGAGACTGGGGAGCAGTTAGAGCAGGAGTACATAAATAATATATTTTAAGTACAGTGCACACTTTTGCTGCCAGAGTGCCACACTGCCAGTGTGACTGACCAGTGACCACACTGACCACCAGTATATTGTGATTGTCTGCTTAGGACGGAGTACTACTTGCTGATAGTGTGACCAGTGACCAGTGACCACCACCAGTTTAATTAATCTGTTTGGGGAGTGTTTTTTGGAAGGGCCATCCTGCGTGACACTGCAGTGCCACTCCTAGATGGGCCAGGTGTTTGTGTCGGCCACTAGGGTCGCTTATCTTACTCACACAGCTACCTCATTGCGCCTCTTTTTTTCTTTGCGTCATGTGCTGTTTGGGGGGTGTTTTTTGGAAGGGCCATCCTGCATGACACTGCAGTGCCACTCCTAGATGGGCCAGGTGTTTGTGTCGGCCACTTGGGTCGCTTAGCTTAGTCATCCAGCGACCTCGGTGCAAATTTTAGGACTAAAAATAATATTGTGAGGTGTGAGGTGTTCAGAATAGACTGAAAATGAGTGGAAATTATGTTTTTTGAGGTTAATAATACTTTGGGATCAAAATGACCCCCAAATTCTATGATTTGAGCTGTTTTTTTAGGGTTTTTTGAAAAAAACACCCGAATCCAAAACTCACCCGAATCCGACAAAAAAAATTCGGTGAGGTTTTGCCAAAACGCGTTCGAACCCAAAACACGGCCGCGGAACCGAACCCAAAACCAAAACACAAAACCCGAAAAATTTCCGGTGCACATCTCTAACACGTATTGACATCACTTTATGTGAGTCTTGGTACGCAGCACTTAATTTTGTTATAGAGACAATTGATATAAAGACTATTTGCAAATAAGAAAGAACTACACATTGGTTGTTTATATTTTTTAACATTTTGGAGCTAACGGACCAGAAGTTATCTGTAAGAAGAGCCACAGGAAAGAATATCAACATCCAAGGAAAGAAATAAAGGGACGTATACCTGTATGTTGCGCTGAGTGTGTAGAGGGGGCTCAAACTTTGTGTAAGATATTTCATGTTTTAAATGTGGTGACATTTATCTGAGCCTTTAACACCTTAGCTGCATTGCGCCTGTTTTAGTCGGCCCTCCAAACCCAATAGAACTTGGTTAAGGGGTTGTGTTGGCGAAAAGGATAATCCTATTGTTAGTATGTTAATATGTTCATTGGTAAGGATTCTGCTGGAAAGATGAATGACTTTGAGGTTATTTTTTGTGTAATTTCCTCCTGTTGGTCCTGATTGGGTATCTTGGTGGTCCCAGCAGTACCCAATTGGTTTCATCTCCTTGATTTCTTGCTCCCCCTCCTTATCTTCCTCTTTGTTAATATATTGGTCTTCCACCTCTTCTGCCTGCTCCAAAGAGGAAGATGAGGAGGGGGAGCAAGAAATCGAGGAGATCAAACCAATTGGAAACAAAATTAATTGTTAGCTGCTGTTCGCTGCATAACGATCATTTAAAAAAATTGAAAAACTATGCATGCGTATAAGCCACAATTCGCATGCACATCATCCAGGCACAAAGAGCATCATTGTTTTGCACTGCTTCTAGCGACGATTCCATTCATACTGCCGAACACAAGGAGATTGACAGGACGAGGGCATTTCTGAGTGCCAACTGACCGTTTTTTGGGAGTGTTTGGAAAAACGCAGGCATGTCCAGGCATTTGCACGGTGGGTATCTGACATCAAATTCCGGGACCTTCATCAAAGCAATCATTGCAAGTAACTATAGGGCTGGTCTTGTTTTGCACAAAATGTTTTTGTACCGCTCAGCTGCACAGGCATTTGCACTCTTGCAAAGTGAAGATACACTCCCTCATGGGCGGCGACTATGCGTTTGTGCGGCTGCTAAAAGTAGCTAGCGAGTGACCGACTCTGAATGAGGGCCATGGTTTTGCCCAAGTGCTAACAAATTTGTTGCTGCAATCAACTCTGAATTACCCCCTATGGCTTCCAATTTTAATTTCACAATGGCAGACCCAATATCTGTATACAGTATGTGTTTGCACTAGAAATATTTTAATTAAATTGCTTAAATATTTTACAATATTTAAATATAAATTGAAAAAAAAATAGAATTATAATTTTTTTGCTTCAGTAGATGCTCACAATGTCACCTGTATTCCCATGACAGCTCCTAAGGCTGCTAAATAATCATATGATAACACTGATATCCTGGTTACTGATGAATATACATAACTGGATCCTGGTGAGTATACTGTACACAGATATCCTGGGCCAGTCACATATATAGTAAAGAGGGAAGACGTGAGAGTCAGCCAGTCTGTGACACAGTAATACAAGATGGATTCCAGCGCCCATAAATTCTATCCTGTACACGGCATTGATTCTAGAGAACATCTGGAAACATATTTTTTCTAACAAACCTACTATACTATACTGACAGTATGTATACTGTACTGACCAACTTACCCTAGTGTGAGTGATTGCATGTACATGATTGTGTGTTAGGGAATTTATACTGTATTCTCTAATGGAGCAGAGACTGATGTGCATGACAAATATATTCTCTGTACAGCGCTGTATAAAATGCTCAGACTATATAAATAAATTGTAATAATGATACTTTATGATGGATCTAAGATTATATATATGTCTATGCAGTTGTTATAGTGAAGAATTACTTTTTTAATTTGCTAAATGCAATGCCTATGACTCTGTCTTTGATGATGGAACATAACTGTGTACAGTACATACTGATTGTCATTGAGTGTTAGGAATATGCATTACATCATTATATCTGTCACTGACATGTATATGTAACATACAGTACTTTACAGTAAAGTAGTTCTTGTGCTATAGTGTATTTCAATGGAGACCTCTCACATGCACAATGGTGATTCTTGCACTATAGTATTTTATTTGACACCTCATGCATGCGCAACAGTGATTTCTAAAAGCAAAATCTGGTGGATGATCACTAGTATTACACTCACCAGTAATGCCATACGCCAAATGCCAGAGACGGATAGATGAGCGAGGCTCCATCTGTATGTATTATATCATTATATCTGCCCACTTACATACTGTAGTTACAGTGTATTGAGTGAGGATTAAATAATCCCATCTAATCACACTTGACAAGGACTAAAAGGGCAAATTGAGCACTTTAAATGGCCTCCGACAAGACCAACTAAAAAGTAGGTGGGGTTCACCAGTGCAAAAACTAGGATTTTTGTCACCCAGGGCAATGCAGCAATTTGGCACCCCCCCCTTTCTGACATAAAATTTATATCATTCATCGCTACCACACTTTATATAGGACAGAGTGCACTGCAAACATAGGGGTCTTATAGTAGGGTCCCTGTCCACGATGATACACCCATGTCTTACAGTAGGGTGGGAGGATCCCTGTCAGCGATAAAACCCCCAGGTATTACTCTAGGGTCACAGGATCCCCGGCTGCACAGCACCAGACCACAAGACATGATACAGGATCTCCTCACCTATGTGTAGCCACCAGCCCATGTGCAAGCTACTGTAACTCACCAGCTGGTTCCCTTGTCGGATGTAATTTCTGGTTACACCATCTGGGTCCCCCCTCAGAGCTCGAAGTCAGGGCAGTGGCAGTAACAGGGCCACCATGATGCAACCAGATCAGGATGTGGGACTGTACCATCACTAGGGAGTACGGAGCAGAGGTTGTTTAAGTAAGAGAAGGAAAATCACAAGAGGGTAGAGGGCCCTGCTCATGAGAGCTTACATTCTAAATGGGAGGGGCAGATAGACAAGGGTGACACAGATGGGGTAAACAGTGAGTGTGGGAAAGAAGGCCTAGGAGGACAGTTTGCTGGGTTTGGTAAAGAAATAAAGAGACGGGTGCAGGGTGTACAGTTTTAGCTCCCCGTAAGCTTCATGGTCCCCATAAAAGAATGAAAACAATGCTCAAAAATCTTCCTAGCTAGAGTAGAGCTGAGATGGGAAGGTCTGGCAAAACATATGGGGGGCCCGGAAGATACAGGGGATGTGGCCAAATCCTGGAGGTTTGACCATGCACCTCTAAAATAAAAAATGAATGAGGAACCCTATGCATACACTATGGACAGGAGCATTCATCCTTCTCACCAGCTGGCCCAGGCCTCTGCCAGTACCCTCAGACAAGCCTGTGCCCAGTAAGTTAGTTTCTAAATCTGTTTTTGAAGTGCTACAATGCAGCGGCAACACTTTGTTTCCATGCCAAGTTCTGTTGTGTTTCACATACAGACTCATTTGCACACAGATATACAAGTGTTATATATCTCCTAGTACGGGCTAGGTGCATTGCAGTGTAATAGACACTAGCAGAGGGAACTGGTAACTCACACACACCAGGCATCAGTGATATGTAAGTGTGCATGTTTCCTAAGAGTTTACATTATGGCAAATTATGGACACTTTTGAGGTCTGTAAATGTCTGTGTGTTTATGCTGTAAAGGTTGCTTCAATTACTGGAAATGCTGATCAGAGAAGTTCTTACATACCTCATACATTGCAGTAAAGTAGCAACAGGTGTGTTGTGAGGAAGTGGCTTACCTGTATCTAGAGATGTGCGGGTTCTCACTTGTTTTGGATGGACAATAAGATTAATATGGATAAATCTAAACTTAAAATAAATTTGGAAAAAAAAAGTGTAAATCTGAACCCGCACACCTCTACCTGTAACAGGACATTACAGAATGATGTACAGAGTAGATGCTACATACTATATTAAACTCTGTAATCACAGTAATCTTTCCCTGAAGATCACATTAAGGAAGACCTTTTGATTGACATTAGTACTCGTAACTCACACTTTCAAGGCATCAGTGATATATAAGTGTGCATGTTTCCTTAGAGTTTACATTATGACACATTATGGACACTTCTAAGGTATGTAAATGTCTGTGTGTATATGCAGGAAAGGTGGCTCCAGTTATTGGAAATGCTGATCAGAGAAGTACTTACATACCTCATACATTACAGTGAAGCAGCAACAGGTGTGCTGTGAGGAAGTGGCTTACCTGTATCTAGGGATGTGCGGGTTCTCACTTGTTTTGGATAACCAATAAGATAAATCTGGATAAATCCAAACTTGAAATAAATTTGGCAAAAAGACACAAGTAAATCCGAGTCGGCACATCTCTACCTGTAACAGGACATTACAGAATGATGCATAGTAGAGTACTGTAGATGCTACATATTACAGTATATTACACTCTGTAATCATTGGGATCTTTCCCTGCAGGTCACATTAAGGGAGACTTTTTGATTGACATCAGTACTGGATCCTTCATTCATCATCTATATACAGCAAGTGGATATTTCAAACAGATCCTTGTGCTGAAGGTCTCTGAACAATGTATTATGGAGCTGAACAAATGGATTAACACACGTACCGGAGCATTTGATTGGTCTCACGTAATGGAATATATTAAATGCACAGAAGGAAACAGGTAAGAAAACATATTTTCCAAAACATCTATCAAGTGTAACCCCAGTGTCAGTACTCAGTAAACTTTTCCAAATGCTTTACACTGGGCCTCATTTATCCTGGGATGAGAGAAATATCTGTTGTACAGCTCATGCCATTGGGGTAATTCAGATCTGATCACTGCTGTGCATTTTTGCACTGCGGCGATCAGGTCTTAACTGCGCATGCGTATGCACCACAATGTGCATGCGCGTCAAACAACAACAACGGGGATCGTTTGTCAGCGTGGGTGATAACTGACTGTTTACTGGGAGTGTTCTGGAAAATGCGGGCATTCCCAATAATTTTCAGGGAGTGTGTCTGACGTCAGCTCCAGCCCAATAAGCATGATTCTATCGCACTGGAAGAGTAAGTCCTGGGCTGCGCAGAGACTGCACACACAGAATTTTAGCAGCTCGGCATACACATAGCAGCGCACACTTGCACAGAAAAATACACTTGCCCTGTAGGCGGTAACAAGCTGAATGCAGGGCAGCAATATACGCAGCCCAGTGATCAGATCTGAATGACCTCCATGGTCTCCTGTTATATGTATTTCACCAGACTTAGATAATATTACTAATCCCATTACTGTTTAACTCTTTCATTTGATTAAAACGCTTTCCCAAATCCCTGGGATTCAACTTCATTCATCACCTAAATCCATATGGATTCTTCTTCTCTGCTCTCCTGAAGGAGAGCAATAGGTAAAAATAAAAACCCTTTACTGAGGGACATGAAGTTGCTCTTTGCAGAATATAGACATGAATTAATAAAAAGGAGCCTTATAGCACATACCCGTCGTGAGTCTGGCTGCAGTATGGGAAACCATTCTGTTGGCTGTTTGTTATTGACTTCTTGTGGTCAATGGATGAACATATTATTACGTCAGATCAATTAAAGTACTGGCATCTACTTTTATAGGTGGGATGCAGCCAGTGGTGGGCTGGGATGGGGGCATGGTGCTATATTCTATCTTAGCTCCTGGGCCACCTGCACTCCGCTTGCACATGGCCAGCTGTGGGAGGCAGGAAGGAGGTAGGTAGAGAGGATGCTCCCTGCCTGGCCGCTCTGCACTACAACACAAAAAGAGAAGATGGCCGGTCAGCTCCGCCTCCCTGAGCTCCTCTGTCACTGACAGTCAGGTGTGACTACACATGTATATCAGGCTGCTGTGTGCCACTGCTGGGGACCTTGTCATCATCAGAGAAGAAGAGCTGAGGAGTCACAGGAGACTAGGCAAAAGTAGAGCAGGTAAGTTTGTGCTGCTGAGGGGTAGTTATTGGAGGAACCAGTGAGATTGCTGTGTACTGGGTGGAGAGAGTGAGACTGCTGTGGGGTGGACACTGAGGGGTCCTGAGTAGGGGGTTGATATGTGATGGTTGTTGAAGGGGGTGAGTGCATTGAAGGGAGATGCTGTGAGGTGGACAGTGAAAGAGTTAGGGAGTGATGTGAGATGCACATTGTAGGGGGATGCTGTGTGGGGTGGATAGTGAAGGGGGAGTTCTGTGATAGCTGGGCAGAAAAATTGGGAGAGCTTCTTTGACGTAGACATGGAAGGAGGGTGAGTGAGGAGGGTGTGTGCCAGATGGTCTGCATTGGAGGGGTAGGGGGTGCTGTAAGGTAGTTATTAAAGGTAGACAGTGCTTGGGAAGGACAGTAAAAGCTTGACACATGGTAGACATTGAAGGAGAAAGTGAATGCTGCAAGGGGACAGTGAGGGTGTCTCTGAGGTGGACAGTGAGCGCTGTGGTTGGTACAGTGAGGGCAGTGTGTGCTGTGCAGTCAGTGAGTGGACTGTGGGGAAGGGGGTCAGTGAGTGAACTGTGGGGGAGGGGTCAGTGGGTGATCTGCTATGAGAGCAGTGAGTACTGCAAGGGGCTCAGTGTTATATGGAAGGAATTGACTGACACAGAGAGCTATAGAGGGGGTAATGAGAGACAGCTTTTGGGGGTGATTGAGGATATGTGCAGGGAGGACTAAGGGGCCTTTTTATCACCGTCTGCATCCTTGAATGCGGATGTCATGTAATAAAATCACCCAAATTTGCATAGTGATAAATGATTACATTGCCGGGATGTATCAATTATCGCATGCAGGGACACAGCTTGCGAGTTCTGTCCATGTAATGAGACTCCTCAGCATCATCTGTGTATTTTTCATAAAAATACCCCGATGCCCTGATGCGCATGTGCTGCCCCTACTGACAGGGCCAGGGAAAGCCGGGCAAATGACTGCCTGTCACACACATATCATTCTAATCAGCAGTGTCTGTGTATGCATCCTATTCACATCGTGGTGCAAATAAGATGCATTTCATTAAAATAGATGCCCAATGTAAAGAGTTGCACGGGACCTGTCAGATCACTCACACCAGGGATCTCCCACAACATGGCATATTGAGGCAAGATGTTTCAGGACATATCTGTAGTTGCAGTACATGGAATCAGTGGACAGAATTATGCTGGAGATGATTACAGGAAGCTGAGAATGAAGCTCACAAATATAAGCACAGGAGACGTGTTCATTAAGTGTCCCTGGTGACTTGCAGGACAGGGACAGTTCATCAGTGGTCCTTAATGCTCCCTAGTTACAGTATATTGGTCCTAGTTAATGGTCCTTAATGCTCCATAGTTATATTGCTGAGATAGCAATATACTGGGAAACTGTTGCTTTAATATCTTTTGCAAATAAGTAGCATTTTTGTAGCACTAGAATTTCCAAATAAATGAATTACCTCACTGCACCCACAGGCTTTTACTGGTAACAATGTTCCACTTAGTAAATGCTGGCTACCGGCATCCCAGCTAAGTTCAGACACAGCATACCAGCAATCATGAGTGGGTGCGGGGGTGCCGCGATCGCATGGGTGCAGTGATCACAGGTGGGGTGCCTCTGCTGGGGGTCCTGATGTGACAGAAGAAGCAGTGATGTACTGCTGTAGCTGCCCTAGGGCCTCCTTCCGCTCCAACGCCACTGCTGGGGGCCCTGGTGTGACAGGGGCAGCTCGGCAGCAGTGATGAACTGCCACAGCTACCATCTGAACCTCCTTCCAGCTGTTGCTCCACAGTCCTGTTGCTGTCAGAGATCCAGGGCTGTAGTGTGACAGAAGTAGGAGGACACTGCTGGCCAGTGTCTGCCTACTTATCATTCAGTTGGGGGGAAAGTTCCCCCTACACCTGAAAGATTAGTTAGGAAAATAAAAAAAGTTTGATTTTCCCAACTAGTTTGACCAATAGTTTTTTACCATTTTTCAGCGTGTGGGAGCAAACGGCTGATAATCGTTTGATACCACGCACTGCCAGATTATCGTTCCAGGCAGCCAACTAGTTGGCTGGTTGGAATGATATCTTCCGGATGTATGGCTAGCAATAGTCTGCTGCTGACCTACAGCGATCAGTGGGTTTTTACAGTCATTACTGTACAATGACATTGAAATGTGGTTTGCTATTACAATGATAGTTTATTTTAATGTAAACAGCCACACAGCAAAACACAAGCTAAAAAACAAACATTCTCCATAAAGTAGCTGTGCAGTAAAGTGCATATTACCCCATATTAATAAAGATCTGTTTACAGACTACAGTAAGGGTCCAATTAAGCACAAGAAAGTAGCAATCATTACATTACTTTGGCATATAGCTTTAGAGTCCATTTCCTAATTGTGTAGGTATGAAAATCTCAGTGTGAGATGCCTTTGAAGTAGATTCCTTGTGGGGTAGAGATTGAATGTATCCTGTCTGGAGCAACAACAGAACATCTGTGTACTTGGGATTTGCTGTACCTATCAGCCACATAATCACCATTGAAGTCTGGTTCCAGTTTAAGAAATATAGCACCTTAATTATTTATTTACAGTTTCTTATAGCAGCATAGTTCTTTCCCATTGGTCCATTTAAAATAAATATTAGTTATTTTATGTGCACTGTGAGTGTGTAGAGTGATTGCTATCACCCTGCTGTGATCAGGGAGGGTGAGGGATGGGAATTGCTTGAGCTGTGTGCACTGTGAGTGATTGTTGTCCTTCTGTTGGGAGAGGGGAGAGCACACAGAGCTGCATAATGCCTGGTGCTCAGACCTGCATTAAACACATCGCTCACTACAAGGATACTAAAGGTTATGCTTTGTGACATGTATAGACAAGGATGGAAAAAGTAAAAAAAAAATAATTAAAAAACCTTGTGTTGACCATTTGCTGCTGTGAGTAGTTGTTTCCTGATTTGGGAGCAGCCGGTATATAATGAGTTGTCCAAGCTCATGGTAGTATTATGTTGTTTTAAGGGTGGTGATACCTGCGCTCACCTCTAGGTTTATGTATCTTATAATTATTACCAGTTATTTATATAGTGCACACATATTCCACAGCGCTTTACAGAGAATATTCAGCCATTCACATCAGTCCCTGCCCCAGTGGAGCTTACACTATATATTCCCTACCACATGAACACACAAACATTTGTGCAAGGGTTAATTTTGTAAAGAGCCAATTAACCTACCAGTATATTTTTGGATTGTGGGAGGAAATTGGAGTACCCAGTAGAAACCCACTCAAGTACTAAGAGTGTACAATGGTGTACTTGTAGTGTTCTTTATTGAGACACAATCCTCAGGTCACATGCATATTAATTAGACAGGTAAAAAGGCAGGCTTTGAAATCACACAAGACCTGTGATTAGTTAGAAATTCAAAAAAAACCAACATAAAGGCAATAAAGGGTCAAATACTCCTGGCTCTTGGTTGGTGGTGCTCCCAGAAAACATAGTTTAACAAACTGTATAAATGGAAAATCTTTACATAGGAGGTAAAGACAAAAGGAGACGCTAAGTTTATCCTGGGGCACATTTGTCAAAAAATATTAGAGATTTTCGGGTTTGGTTCTCAGAGAACCGAACCCCCCGGACTTAACGACACAAGCCCGGATCTGAGTCAGGCTTGGGTTTTCCCACCTAACTTGGAAGCCAGAACAAGGCAAAACATCATCATCCCGCAGTCGAATTCTCATGGGGCTTAGATTCCATATAAGGAGCTGCGTGTCCTCACCATTTTAACTCCGGCATTGGAGAGTGCAGAGAGATGATGTGTCTCCATCCTCAGTGTCCTCAGTGGTGGTGTCTTGTGCTGCATCTGTACAGTCACAGTGGTGGTGTCCTCTGCTGCCATATGTCCATTGCTGCTGTATAAGTCCAGTCCAGAGCTGGTGTCTAGTGCTGTATCAGTCCAGTCACAGTGGTGGTGTCCTCTGCTTCCATATGTCCAGTGCTGCTGTATAAGACTACACTGATCATACAGAATGAGAGAAGTGATACTGTGCAGTGTCACATACAGATAGTAGGAATACGTATCTGCAGTATAATTACACTGATCATACAGAATGAGAGAAATGATACTGTGCAATGTCACATACATATAGGAATATATATTTGCAGTATAATTGCATTGATCATACAGAATAATAGAAGTTATACTATGCAGCTGTCACATATAGATAGTAGGAATGTGTATCTGCAGTATAATTACACTGATCATACAGAATGAGAGAAATGATACTGTGCAGTGTCACATACAGATAGTAGGAACGTGTATCTGCATTATAATTACACTGATCATATAAAATGACAGAAGTGATACTTTGCAGGTGTCGCATACAGATAGTAGGAACATGTAGCTGCAGTATAGTTACTCTGATCGTACAGAATGAGAGAAGTGATACTTTGCAGGTGTAGCATACAGATAGTAGGAACATGTAGCAGCAGTATAGTTACACTGATAGTACAGAATGAGAGAAGTGATACTATGCAGCTGTCACATACATATAGTAGGAACATGTAGCTGCAGTATAATTACACTGATCGTACACAATGATAGAAGCGATACTGTGCAGGTGTCACATACAGATATTACCAGCAGATGAATGTCAGGGTGGATGGCTTTCCATTGCGTCCTGCTATGGAAAGCCACTCACTCCTGCTGACATCGCTGGGCAGGGGAAAAATGACTCAGTGTGTATGCGCTGAGTGATTTTCAGCCCAGTGATGTCTGCGATCACACGAGCCTCCTGCTCTTTAAAGCACCCCTGCTTTCATCTATTATTAGCCTCAGCACACAGGGGGAATGATAAATAAATTTGGAGACAGTTGGTAAAATGTACTAAGCCTTAAAAAGTGATAAAGTGGAGGTTGTTAAACAACCAACCAATCAGATCCTGTCATTTTTCAAACACAACCCAGTAACATGGCAGTAAGGAGCTGATTGTTTGTGCAGTTTCTGAGTTGCTCTGAACCTATTTAGCGCGTGTGATCACTTCAGCCTATTCATGTCCAGATTTGACGTCATATACCCGCCCAGCGAACGCCCAGCCATGCCTGCGTTTTTTCAGACACGCCTGCATTTTTGCAAACACTTCCGAAAAATGGTCAATTGACACCCAGAAACGGCCCCTTCCTGTCAATCTTCTTGCAGCCGTCAGTGCGACTGAAAACTCTGCTAGAACCTGAGCACAACCACAAAGAGCATTGTACCCGTACATCGCGCGTGTACATTGCGGGCCATACGTATGTGCATAAATGAAGTTTTTTCACCTGATCACTACGCTGCGAAAATTGGCAGTGAGTGATCTACTCGGAATGACTCCCTATATTTCAGACACTTTACACATGGCCTGCTATGTATGTTTTGAAAGGAAATATTATCTAGTGCCATGAATGGCAGGCTATGACACTATTTTCAGAAAGGTAATCGTGGACACATCTGTAGAAGCAAAGGCTACCTTGCATTCAGACACTAATTTCCTCTTGCTGGTGGCAGCTAAGGTGTTTGATTAATCTCCTGTGTCAAAAGTGACCCCCACATCACATGAGGCAATTCTCAAATTGGCATATTTGTAAAATTGGCCGGCAGCGTCATGACACTGGGAAATGTACTTTAGTACCATGGGGTATAGACCGGGTCCATTGGAGCCAGGCACTTTAAGAATTAATTAGTGTGTGCTAGCTCTTCGCCTCTATGCCCCTCCTAGCAGACTCAGTCTAGGAAACTGTGCCCAAGAAGACGGACATACAATGAGAGAAGGATTAATTTATTTAACCCATGAAATAGTCAATTACAAATAGTTTCAATTGTGCCTAGTGAGAGTTAATAATGAAATGAATACTTGATGTAAGAAATTACACACAGATATAAAAAAAAAGTTGTTTTTTTCTTTCCAGGATTTGGTAAATCTCTGTTTGCTTGGGTAGGATAGCCATTGGAATGTTAATTAACTTGTTTAACCACTAGTAGAGCAAGGCAAATATCTTTGATATGCAAAATAGAGGCTCTGAGAGAAACTGTATACATTAATTCAGTGTGTTTACAAATACATATGAAGGGGTGAAAGGTCTCATAGGAGTGCAGTAAATAGTGTGTGTGTGTGTGTGTGTGTGTGTGTGTGTGTGTGTGCGTGTGTGTGTGTGTGTGTGTGTGTGTGTAAATATTATATATATTATGCTATTATTATTATGTGTATTTTTCTATCAGCGTATGTTTGGCAAGATAGCTATCCAATCTGAATCATAGCATTTAAATTATAGTCAACAGTCATTATATATCTGCATAAGAATCATATACGTTTATTTGCTATATATTTGATATAGTTTGTTAAGGGAGTAATTATAAATAACACAAGACACAGTTCTGGCCTAAACGTTTAGGTATACACTCAAAAGAGGATTACCTTTGGGGGTAACTTCCGTCAAGTGTAAGTAACAAGTGTATTGTGTAGTGAGCAGTAGCATTTTGCTCACATTGATCATGATAAGTGTGATATATTAAGTTGCGAACGCAAGGTGTACACGTGGTATGGTACGTGAGGTAAGCGTAAAGAAATGCGCATTTGGTGCAGGGACGCACACGGTTGTGTGCTTACGCAAAGTTGCATGAAGTACCGAGCGCAAGTTTAACCACACAATAGAAATAGATTTAAATGGTGGGATAAAAGATTTGTAGTTATACAATAGCAAGTAACTGTCCGATTTTAAAAACAGATTAATATAATATTTTGTTTACAGTGCACTACCTCTGGCACAAGCTAACAATCAAAGGAAGTGATATTTTTCTGTACAGAAAAACACTGTGTATTTGTGTGAGTGAAAGTAGGAGTGTATGTATTGTACCCCGGAAAGACGGGAACCCCTGTGGAAGATGCTGAGTTAGCAGAGGCTTGCGGCATGGAAGGGCCGCAACTTCACATATTAATAAGTGGATTGAGGCACGTTTTACGTGCAAAGGAGCATGTGAAGTATTGAAGTTTAAGGTTTTTGTGTTATGCTCCGGCTGAGGAGCGCAGCTTGTGAATTCGACTCCCGTGATCATAGGGCATATAAATAACAAGTATTGGACCCTGTGTCCATGTGTTATATGCGGCGCAACGTGATACCATTTGCGTTATTTTGTGCAGTTTTGTCATATGCACTTTGTAGAGCATACGCTGAGTTTCTCAGGAAATCTCCCTGGTGGGCGTTCACAGGAGAGGGTGATCGAGAAGTTGTTTCCCAGCCTACAAAAACTCCAGTGGAAAGATACCGAAAAGGAATTTTTCACTGGTTTTCTCAGGAAAATATTCCAACAGAACCTCCACTGAAAGAAATTACGGTGCTGAAGGGTCTGATAGGAGCCTAAGATTGGGTACATTGGGTTTTCCACTATTGACAGTGGGTCGTAGTACAGGCCAGCAGGGGCAGGAGCGGGAGAAAAGCGTTTGTTAAGGACTTTTCACTATCGTCTTGCGTGGGCCATTTTGTGTGTTGTGAAAAAGCCCACAATGAGAGCCAAATGGGCATGTGAGAGATGTTCAGCAGCCAGGGTTCAGGCTGGAGAGGAAGGGCCAAGTGGGTCTGCAAGGTTGATTATGAGTAGGAAGTACGGGCCCTACACGGAGGCTTTTTGTGACGAATGGATATGTATGACTGCTGATGATAGGCAGACTAGATGGGCCAAGTGGTTCTTATCTGCCATCAAATTCTATGATTCTATGTTTCTATGTTTCTATAGGGCATCATTTCCTAAGGTTGGTGAGTTTGATCCTGAGGTATTGCAGGTAGTATGTCTAACCAAAGTCATATAAGACAAGAACGGAAATATAATAACTGTTTGAGCTTGTAGCAACAATAAATAAGTAGAAAAAAAAGAGAAAGCAAGTACAACGCCATATGTAGATGTGGAAGCAGTTACAGCCAGCATACAAACTATAGAAAATTATAAAAAAAAAATATGAAAAATATGAATGTAACCTATATATGTACTAATGAATGTCAAAGTTTTATTTAGGAGGAGAAGGCAACCTGACTGGTTTCAGCCATTTATCATGCACTCAGAGGAGTATCCAACCAGTAAAAGAGGAGCAGTAGCCTGCAGGGGAAGTGGCTGAGACCAGTGGAACTGGTAAGTATGTAGTTATTCAAGGACATATATAGTAAACCCCCCCCCAAAAAAAAAAAAAATCAAGAAAGTAATGTCATAAATGGAGAATAACCTGTCCGCACATTAGTATTTCCCAGTAGGAAAGCGGACTGAGATAGGGTAACCCCTGGGTATTTCTTTTAGTTACCGCATAAGAAGTATTCATTTCTAGTAATGCCCCTAGTGAAGATGAGCTTGGAAAAGTTTGTTGGACCATGTACAGACCCTTAATACGGCATGAGAAGGATTGAATGAATACTTTGCATGACCTAGAAGCTAGTTGATTTTTTTTTTTTTGCAGTACTAAAAAAATTCTCCATCTGGATAAGACCACTGGTACACACTAATTTGGAAAATGGGAGGAATGAAAGAAGTGCAATATTACCCTTTGACAAAACCTGCTGAAGTTTCTATTGGGCCTCTGTGATGCTAAACCCTTTCCTTTTTTTCTTAGCCTCAGTGGCCCCTGACTAATCAACAGAAATTTTGTTATATGTGAAATACATATATTGTACTCCCGCTCAGGAAGTACAAGGTATGTTAGATACCCTCAAAAACTAATGTTGCATTCCACTTTTCTAGATTCATGTCCATCACAGGTAGAGGAAATAATCTCACAGATACCGGGTTCCCTATGAATTTAGGATGGACAGGACACTGGATTGATGGCTGAGGTAGTCCCAGTAGTGACACAGCATGCACAAGCTTTTAGGGGGTAGACCAAGTAGTTAATCAATTCCCCGTAGTGCAAAATACAGTTGTAATTTTAATAAAATCCTCTCCACCTCTACAAACTTATATGTCACCAACCTGTATTCTGTTTCTCCACAGTTTCCTCTTCATCTTTTGCGTTCACACAGGGTGATACAATACATGTACCCGATTCTCCCAAGATTTCAAGAGACAGCCTGAGTATTGTCTCCCAAGCCCTGCATGACTGTTTACAGTTCTTTCAGCCTGAGAATGGGTCGGTGCTGATACAATATGTTGATGACTTGTTGTGCGCTGATTCATTTGAGTCGTCCCTGGCAGATACGAAGCAGTTTCTGTTTCATCTCTTCCAAACAGAACACAAGGTATCAAGGGATAAACTACAGTTGTGTAGGACAAGGGTCAAATACCTGGAACATAGTACTGGTACATGATTTGACAGTTCATACACCACATGCCGTATTGGTCCTTCAAAGTTCTGCCCGAACCCGGTATGTCTCATCAGCACGATGGCACCAGTATATTACTGCAGTGTGTCTTGTCATGCACAAAGGGTGGAGGAAGGATGAGAATACTGGTGAAGAGAAATTTTGTATAGACACTGATAAGCATGATGGTATGGAATATCTGAATCAGACCTTTACTACGAGACTAGACATAAATGACAGCCCATTGATGAACACAGACCTGATATTTTCCAGCCCGTTGATGAACACAGACCTGATATTTTCTTCTTCTGTTTCTCCTCTAGAGATGTGTTTCTTTTTTTTTGTTTCTCTGGAGAGATGGACAAGGTAAGCCAGTGGCCCCCAGGATGTGTCTCCCAGGCCTAGCTGAGGCGGCACATGGTCTGACTCACCTAGGGTAAGCAAGGTAAGTGCAAATTGGTAAGAGCTTACTGGAATGCACCAGGGTTCTCTTCTCAGGCAAGCAGGAAAGCAATGACTTGTCTTACTTGCATGAGGAAGAATATTTGGTAAGGGACTACCAACAGAGCCATCTCATACTCCTCCTGCAGACGGACCTTTTTCAGGTAACACAAATCGACTTTGTATTGGTGTGCACTGATGTTTTCTCAAACTGGGTAGAGGTATATCCTGCTGCCACAGATAATGCTGCGATTACCACAAAGAAAATTGTGCAGAAATTTGTGTGTAGATATGGTACCCCTAGTAGTAGGAGCAAAGTGATAGCTTGAAACTGTACTATTGTGGTCATAGACACTGCCACTCTTATTATGTAGCATCAGAACAACTCCCAGATCCTCACTTAACGAATCACCCCCTTTGAAATTTTTGTTTTGAATTTTGTATTTGTTTTTTGGAAGACAACCTCATGTCATGATTGATCCGCACAATGATCAGAAATACACCAATGAGGTGACAGTACAGAACCTTATCGAGATGAGCCAGCATTTGAGAACTTGACAAAAGAACTTGAAACTGTTGATTCCTGGTATGCCAAATACTAACTGTCATGATTTTGAACCAAGAGACTGTGTGATTGTTCTTACGCTCAGGTTGTCTAATAGACAGGTGGGAAGGACCTTACCAAGTTTTGTTGACAGCACGATCCCAGTGAAAGTAGCTGAGAGATAGACTTGGGTCCACGATTCCCATTGCAGGAAAGTCGGTAGTCCGGAAGGAACTCGTAGATGGAGTGAGATCGCAGAAGTATCACCAGATAGTCTGTTCTGTGAAGACTGAGAGGCAGCACTGTTGAACATTATCTGAGCGTACTAAAGGAGTAATTGATTTGCTATGGAAAAGATTTGTTTTATTCTATTTTTTTTTTCCCCCACTGATAAACATTTTTTTTTCAGGACATTCTATTTTTTGTAAGGTTTTTCATGAGAAGTCGAGTGTGGGACTGGAACTGGTTCTGGAGAAAGGAGTGATGTCTTTATAGGATCCCAGGATTAGCCTGTCACTTTTTTAAAGCCAGAGAAAATCAAAGGTCTAGTAGTTACGGAGTTCGGAGGTAACGTGTTAGGCTATTGTCTGAGGAAAACTGTATTTTGTAGTTATTGTGACCCCATAATTGAAGATGAGTGCATCCAGAGATGTCAGTCTAGCAATAAGAAAGCATTTGACAGACATCCCTTGAGTGATTACCACGCACTAGTGGGTAAGGTCTTGAACCAAACGGGATGTTGAATGTGCTCACAGGTACCGCTAAGACAAAAAGATGCAGGATTAGTGTCATATTTTTTTTAGAGTTAGCTCAGGTACTTGAATTACACGGAGGGGGGGGGGACTGGTGCACAAGGAATATAATATAACTAGACTCCCTAGTCTTAAGATCCACCAGTACCATAGATAAATCCCTGGTATGTTTAAATCTCACCAATTTCAGGAAATCAGGAAATCGGGAGGTAATCAGGAACAATCAGACAATGGCTATTCACACATAGCAGATAAAGAGCTCATTAATATATGTGGAAGAAAGGTTTATGAGTGGCTCTCCCCGAACTCCAAAGGTTTATGTTGTCTAGGAAGGACACTACTAATAACCCTTGCTCAGTGATGAAAGAAACCTAGCATACGGAACCAATGTTCAGAAAGTGATAGGAATAGATACTATGAAAATTTTTATATGTCTCTTCACGATTTGTTTGTGTTTTCTCCCTCTACCCAGCAGAACCTCTATTGAATCTGAACATCAGTGCACAAAGACGTACGTACATGTATGTGTGAAACGTTCATTCAAATTAGACATCATAGGCCATAGCACTGTCCCAGCATACTCTATAGGTTGAATGTCGTCCCACACCCAACCAGTGGTCCCGTGACTGCCGAGTGCATATAGAGGATGTCTTGTACTTCTCCCTGTCTTCCCCAAATATAGCCAAATGTCTGATTTGCGAAATGAATACATACGTGTGTCTAGCTCACCGATTATTGTTTGAAATATTTTTCTTCTGTTAATAATTTATGGCAGTTATTGTTTACTGCCAAAGAGTGGACTGTCGAAGTCAAAAATATTACATAGAGAGAACATCCAAACTCCAAACATTATGTGTTGCTATGTTTGTGAATAACATAGTAACATAGTAACATAGTAACATAGTATCTGAGGTTGAAAAAAGACAATTGTCCATCGAGTTCAACCTATTTGTGGTCTCCTATTCATGATGATTTGACTAAAATTTCTGATTGATGCTGCTGTCAGCCGTTGCATTTTATCCCTATTTATAGTAACTATAATGCATGACTATGCACCATACCCCTGGATATCCTTATCCATTAGGAATTTATCTAACCCATTCTTAAAGGTGTTGACAGATTCCGTCATTACAACTCCCTCGCGCAGGGAATTCCAAACACGTATTGTCCTTACCGTGAAAAAGCCTTTACGCCGTATTGTGCGGAATCTCCTCTCCTCTAACCTGAGCGAGTGTCCACGAGTCATCTGTGTTTTTTCTAACCAAAAAAAGGTCCCGCGCAAGCTCTGTGTATTGTCCCCTTATATATTTGTAGATGTTGATCATATCCCCTCTTAGTCTCCACTTTTCCAATGTAAACATGCCTAGTCTTTCAAGCCTTTCCTTGTATTCCATCATCTCCATGCCCTTAATTAGTTTGGTCGCCCTCCTCTGTACCTTTTCAAGCTACAGGATATCCTTTTTGTAGTACGTTGCCCAGAATTGTACACCGTATTCAAGGTGTGGCCTCACTAGTGATTTATATAACGGGAGTATAATACTCTTGTCCCTAGCATCAATACCCCATTTTATGCATGCTAATATCTTATTAGCCTTCTTTGCTGCAGTCCTACTTTGGGTACTACTGCTTAGCTTGCTATCTATGAGGACACCTAAGTCCTTTTCCAGTACAGAATCCCTTAATTTTACCCCATTTTGTAGGTAGGTGTAATTTTTATTCTTGTTGCCACATTGCATTACCTTACATTTGTCTGTGTTGAAGCGCATTCTCCATTTGGCTGTCCATGCTTCTAATTTAACTAAGTCGTTCTGAAGAGACTCTGCATCCTCCTCTGTATTTATAGCCTTACACAATTTGGTATCATCTGCAAAAATTGACACCACGCTCCCTATACCTTCTGTTAGGTCGTTAATGAAAATATTGAACAATAGCAGTCCTAATACTGCGACACACCACTTAGCACTTCAGTCCAAGTTGAAAAAGATCCACTAACCACAACGCGCTGCTCCCTATTATCTAACCAGTTTTTGACCCAAGTGCATATTGTGCTTCCTAGCCCTTATTCTTGTAGCTTGTAGATAAGTCTCATGTGTGGTACAGTAGTAAGATCGGTGATTGAGATCTGCGCTTATAGGTATAGAGGCAGCCTGTATGGTACAAAGAGCCTTCACCAAGACCCCAATAGGACAATAGATACAAGAAAAATGACCACACCTGGCGCCACCATACACCAATAACAATAAGAATGGCTTCCTTAGATATCAACCAATTGGATTTGATAAACACTTTTCTAGTGGAAATTTGGAATACAAGAATCCACCCGTCTCAAAGAAATAACAAATCTGTAAAACCAATAAGAAAAAACATAGTGCAACCAGTTTTTTCGGTGAAGTGAAGAAGATATTTTTATTGGTTCAACTCACATATGTATGAGTCAGTCATGCATATCATCCACCAGATGGCGTGGATCCTCAATCCCTTCAGATGTCCTGAGAGACTAGGAACTCAGAGGGAGAAAAATATAGTGCAATACTGCTTCACCATATAAAAATTTATTCTGACAAAAACAAACTTACATTAAACATAAAGATTAAAAGCATATCACCCAAATGGGATACTGGAACACCTCTTCACAGAACAGAACCAGCTGCGGTTGGTCACTTGTGCGGGATCCAGATGGTTAGAGCCTTGTGCTTGAGCGCGCTTTCGGTCCTCAGACCTTCCTCAGAAGCATAGGCTACTAATCAAAGGGAGCCACTTTTTATACCCATAATATCCACCCTCCTGTATTCAATAATTGCAGTAATCAGCGCTGAACGGCGTCCGGACCAGAAGTACATCACCGGAAGTGACGTTTGCATTCCACAGACGGTGTTTTACTTCCTGCTTGCGTTCCAAATGTATTACTCGACGCCGATCAGTGCCCAAAGCGGAGATACATCACCAGAAATGACGTTTGTGTTCCACCAACGTCATTTTCTCTTCCTGTTTGCGTTCCAAGGTGATGTTACTTCCTGATATCAGCGCAAATCACTGAAGTAATCATTAGAGGTCATTTGTAGAGTAATAGTCCGCATATCGTCCATGGGGGATATATGGTAGACGTGGCATTCATATAGAACATAAAAAAGCATAAAAAAATATGTAAATAAAATGTTAGACAAACAACAGAGAATAATTCAGAAAAAATATCATGACTCAAGGAACCATTTTAATTCGAAGTCACTATTGAGACCGTTAGGAATTAAGGAACCTAACCTATAAATCCAACGCATCTCTGCCTTCGCTAAAGGGACTTCGATATCTTTGTTACGCCAGGTGGGGTTAATTTGTTGGATACCCCAGAAGGATTTTATTCCACTTATGTTGCCCCCGTGCACACGTTTAAAATGTGCAGATAAAGAATGTGTTTCAAGACCTTTTTTAATATTGTAAAGATGTTCAGCAAGTCTGGTCTTGAGACACCTTGTGGTTTTGCCTATATATAGCAAAGAACAATGGCATTCAATTGCATAAATGATGTTCTTGGAATTGCAAGTTATAAACTCCTTGATGTTATAATTAGTCCCTTTTCTTGTAAATTCCTTCATTTTACTTATGCCCTTAGTTGCCTTACACATATTGCACATGGCACATCGGTGAAAACCTTGGGTGCGAATACTACTCCTTTTGTTGGCCTCAATAGAACTATGCACCAACTTATCCTTCAGGGAACTGGACCTCCTATATATAAAGGATGGTTTTACCGGTAAACTAGGGCCTATTATGGAATCTTTTTTCAACATGTTCCAATGTTTCTTAAAGACACCTTCAATCTCTTTATGTTGACAATTAAAGTTGGACACAAAAGACCACTGGTAGGTATCATCCTTATCTTTAGATCTAGTTTTACCAATAAGGTCCCTACGGTCCACAATGTCAACTCGAGCTTGTGCCTCAGTGAGATGTTCCATCTTATAACCCTTTTGTAGGAACCTATTAGTCATGTCTATAGATTGAATAGCACAGACTTCTGGATCTGAACAATTACGCTTGAGTCGTGTGTATTGGCTGAATGGAATACTGTTCAGCCAATTAGCATGGTGTTGGCTATCAGTACTAATGAAACTATTGGAGTCGGTCGGTTTCCTATACAATCTGGTTTGTATTGATTGGTCTTTTATATATATACATATATCCAGAAAGACCAATTCCTCATTACTGATATTTGTAGTGAGTTTGATATTAAACTCATTATTATTCAAAGAGTCACAGAATGACTTGAGATCTTCTCTATGACCGCTCCAAATAAAAAGTAGGTCATCAATATACCTACGCCAGAGCACCAGGCCTGCTCCCAGCACACCACCCTGCCAGACCGTCTGGTCCTCCCAGTAGGCCATAAACAGGTTAGCGTAACTGGGAGCAAACCTGGTGCCCATGGCTGTGCCAACCCGTTGCAAAAAATAATTGCCGTTAAAAATAAAGTAATTGTTATTGAGAATAAATCTTATACTTTTCAGTAGGAATTCCTTTAGATCGGGGGTATATTCGGATTGGTCCAAAAAATACTGGACAGCTTCCAGCCCCTTGTCTTCTTGTATTATGGTGTAAAGTGTCGAAACATCGGCACTCACCATGATATAATTCTCATGCCATTCAATGTTGGATAGTAGCGTTAGTACATCACTAGTATCTTTGAGGTATGATTTCGTTTTTCTTACTAAAGGTTGTAGGTAAGAGTCCACAACTGCGGACAAGTTGGAGGTGATGCTATTGGACCCTGACACTATAGGTCTACCGGGAGGATGGAGGGGATCCTTATGGACTTTTGGGAGAACATAGATGGTAGGTATAGAAGGATGTTTAAGGTTAATGTAATCATATTCAGATTTCGTGATTACATTTTTTGAAAGAGCATCATCTATCAGAATTTGCAAGGATTTTATTATTCTTTCTGTGGGATTACTTTTCAATTTCACATAAGTGTTTCCATCACATAGCTGATGGTCAATTTCTGTGATGTAGTCTACTCGGTCCATAAGGACCACACCTCCACCCTTATCTGCCGGTTTGATGACCAATTGGTCATCCTCTCTTAAACCCTTCAACGCTTGCCATTCCTTTTTGGTCAAATTAAGTTTTTTCGTTTATTCTTTATGACCTGTTCAACATCATCTAACACTAGTTTGTTGAAACAGTCCAAAAAACTACCCCTACAATGCGTGGGGTAAAAAGATGATTTTGGTCTAAATTTGGTTTCAGATGAAACCGGGGTACCTTCTGATTCGGTTCCCTCTTTATTTAAAAAAAAAAAAAAAAAATTCTTTACAGTGAGTTTCCGCACGTATTTTTGTAAGTCTACATAAAACTCAAAAGGTTCTAGTTGACTAGTGGGGGCAAACTTTAGACCTCTCATCAGAACTTTCTCCTCATCCTTTGATAGAATTCTTTTGCTTAGATTAAATATTTTGGTTCCATTATTAGAATCATCTATGTCTACTCTCTTAGGTTTGACAATTCTTGGTTTCGTCTTAGAGGCACCACCCCTTTTTCCCCTTTTATTTCGTTACTCAGGGGCTTCCTTTTTTCTCTTTAATTCCTCCGTCTGTCTCGTGGACCCCATTCTAAAAAAGGGGATCTATTTGTTCGCCTATTTCTCCAGTTGTCATGTCTGATTTCTTCATAATTGTCCTCTTTATCTAAGAAATTGTCATTACAATATTCGGACTTCCAAAGGAAGTTTGAACCCCTAAACTTATTCCCCTGTGGTTGCGTGTAGGTGGTATTATGGGGTCTCTGTGATCTGTCATTATTATATCTTATAGTATCATCAGTTGTATTCCTCCATCTTTTTTTCCTATATTGATTTTTAAGGAAATATGGTCTTGACCTTTCCTTAATCTCTTCTGGCTCCTTAATTAAGATGGTTTCCTTAATTGGGGCCTTCGAGTTTTCTAGGTCTCGTACATATTTTTTCCTTTTCCTTTCCTTTATTTCTCTAGTTTCTTTGTTTAATTTCCTTACGATCTCAGTTTCTGCATCCCTAACATCGTCTAGATCTTTAAAAGGTTTTACCAAAGAATAAAGTTTTTCTACTTCCTCATTTATACCAGAGAGGGTTTTCTTTCTGTCTTTCAGGATCAGATCAATTAGACGATGTGCACATTGATATAAAACTGAATCCCATTCCTTTCTAAAATCCTCATTAGTGGTATTAAAGGAAGGGATTTTGTCAATTTTTAAACCTTTCGGGATAAGATTATCTGCCTGATAACGCTCTAAAGTATTGATCTCCCACCACAGACGGTTCTCTTTCAATACTGCTGTATCTAATTTATGCAATACAGCCGAGAGATCCTCGTCCTTGGTGGAGATATTTGTATCACATGAGAAGAGATTTTCAAACACTTCTCTCCTCTGTTCTCGAAAGGAAAACATTATAGCTGCAGTTCATACACCAGGTGAAAACAAGATAAACAGTAGTAAGATCGGTGATTGAGATCTGCGCTTATAGGTATAGAGGCAGCCTGTATGGTACAAAGAGCCTTCACCAAGACCCCAATAGGACAAAAGATACAAGAAAAATGACCACACCTGGCGCCACCATACACCAATAACAATAAGAATGGCTTACTTAGATATCAACCAATTGGATTTGATAAACACTTTTCTAGTGGAAATTTGGAGTACAAGAATCCACCCTTCTCAAAGAAATAACAAATCTGTAAAACCAATAAGAAAAAACATAGTGCAACCAGTTTTTTCGGTGAAGTGAAGAAGATATTTTTATTGGTTCAACTCACATATGTATGAGTCAGTCATGCATATCATCCACCAGATGGCGTGGATCCTCAATCCCTTCAGATGTCCTGAGAGACTAGGAACTCAGAGGGAGAAAAATATAGTGCAATACTGCTTCACCATATAAAAATTTATTCTGACAAAAACAAACTTACATTAAACATAAAGATTAAAAGCATATCACCCAAATGGGATACTGGAACACCTCTCCACAGAACAGAACCAGCTGCGGTTGGTCACTTGTGCGGGATCCAGATGGTTAGAGCCTTGTGCTTGAGCGCACTTTCGGTCCTCAGACCTTCCTCAGAAGCATAGGCTACTAATCAAAGGGAGCCACTTTTTATACCCATAATATCCACCCTCCTGTATTCAATAATTGCAGTAATCAGCGCTGACCGGCGTCCGGACCGGAAGTACGTCACCGGAAGTGACGTTTGCGTTCCACAGACGGTGTTTTACTTCCTGCTTGCGTTCCAAATGTATTACTCGACGCCGATCAGTGCCCAAAGCGGAGATACATCACCAGAAATGACGTTTGTGTTCCACCAACGTCATTTTCTCTTCCTGTTTGCGTTCCAAGGTGATGTTACTTCCTGATATCAGCGCAAATCACTGAAGTAATCATTAGTGGTCATTTGTAGAGTAATAGTCCGCATATCGTCCATGGGGGATATATGGTAGACGTGGCATTCATATAGAACATAAAAAAGCATAAAAAAATATGTAAATAAAATGTTAGACAAACAACTGAGAATAATTCAGAAAAAATATCATGACTCAAGGAACCATTTTAATTCGAAGTCACTATTGAGACCGTTAGGAATTAAGGAACCTAACCTATAAATCCTACGCATCTCTGCCTTCGCTAAAGGGACTTTGATATCTTTGTTACGCCAGGTGGGGTTAATTTGTTGGATACCCCAGAAGGATTTTATTCCACTTATGTTGCCCCCGTGCACACGTTTAAAATGTGCAGATAAAGAATGTGTTTCAAGACCTTTTTTAATATTGTAAAGATGTTCAGCAAGTCTGGTCTTGAGACACCTTGTGGTTTTGCCTATATATAGCAAAGAACAATGGCATTCAATTGCATAAATGATGTTCTTGGAATTGCAAGTTATAAACTCCTTGATGTTATAATTAGTCCCTTTTCTTGTAAATTCCTTCATTTTACTTATGCCCTTAGTTGCCTTACACATATTGCACATGGCACATCGGTGAAAACCTTGGGTGCGAATACTACTCCTTTTGTTGGCCTCAATAGAACTATGCACCAACTTATCCTTCAGGGAACTGGACCTCCTATATATAAAGGATGGTTTTACCGGTAAACTAGGGCCTATTATGGGATCTTTTTTCAACACGTTCCAATGTTTCTTAAAGACACCTTCGATCTCTTTATGTTGGCAATTAAAGTTGGACACAAAAGACCACTGGTAGGTATCATCCTTATCTTTAGATCTAGTTTTACCAATAAGGTCCCTACGGTCCACAATGTCAACTCGAGCTTGTGCCTCAGTGAGATGTTCCATCTTATAACCCTTTTGTAGGAACCTATTAGTCATGTCTATAGATTGAATAGCACAGACTTCTGGATCTGAACAATTACGCTTGAGTCGTGTGTATTGGCTGAATGGAATACTGTTCAGCCAATTAGCATGGTGTTGGCTATCAGTACTAATGAAACTATTGGAGTCGGTCGGTTTCCTATACAATCTGGTTTGTATTGATTGGTCTTTTATATATATACATATATCCAGAAAGACCAATTCCTCATTACTGATATTTGTAGTGAGTTTGATATTAAACTCATTATTATTCAATGAGTCACAGAATGACTTGAGATCTTCTCTATGACCGCTCCAAATAAAAAGTAGGTCATCAATATACCTACGCCAGAGCACCAGGCCTGCTCCCAGCACACCACCCTGCCAGACTGTCTGGTCCTCCCAGTAGGCCATAAACAGGTTAGCGTAACTGGGAGCAAATCTGGTGCCCATGGCTGTGCCAACCCGTTGCAAAAAATAATTGCAGTTAAAAATAAAGTAATTGTTATTGAGAATAAATCTTATACTTTTCAGTAGAAATTCCTTTAGATCGGGGGTATATTCGGATTGGTCCAAAAAATACTGGACAGCTTCCAGCCCCTTGTCTTCTTGTATTATGGTGTAAAGTGTCGAAACATCGGCACTCACCATGATATAATTCTCATGCCATTCAATGTTGGATAGTAGCGTTAGTACAACACTAGTATCGAATGCTTTGACAAAGTCTAAAAAGATTACATCCACGTCTTTACCCCGATCTAGGTTTGAGCTTATTGTTTCATAAAAGCAAGTAAGTTGGTTTTACAGGATCTGTCCTTCATAAACCCATGTTGATTCCTATTACTGACCTTATTGGTTTCAAGGAACTTCTGAATACAATCTCTTAGAATACCTTCCAATACTTTCCCCACTATAGATGTAAAACTAACTGGTCTATAATTACCTGGTTCAGCTTTACTTTTTGAATATAGGCACTACTTCCGCTATACGCCAGTCTTTGGGAACCATACCTAATATAACTAAATACTTAAAGATCAAAGATAGCGGTATTGCCAGTTCAGAGTGAAGCTCCATTAGAACCCTTGGATGAATACCATCGGGCCCTGGTGATTTATTAATCTTTAAATGTTTTAATCGGTTACAGACTACTTCCTTGCTTAAATAAGTACCTATCAGTGTGATATTCTCATTATTGAGATTGTGTGTCAGTCCCTGAATTGGGTCCTCTCTAGTGAATACTGTTGAAAAAAACTCATTTAGTGTGTCCGCTATGTCATTATCATTTTTGCTTAAGACTCCCAACTTGTCTTTTAAAGGGCCTATACTCTCCTTCTTTAATCTCTTGCTATTAATGTATTTAAATAATTTTTTGGGATTCGCTTTGCTTTCCTTTGCTTCTAGTTTTTCAGTTTCTACTTTAGCCGATCTTATTTCCTTTTTGCAAATTTTGTTACATTCCTTGTAGTGCTGAAATGACTCTGCTTCCCCGTCAGATTTGTATTTTTAAATGCTCGCCTTTTTTTGCCCATAAGTTCCTTAATCTTTTTGTTAGGCCACATCGGTTTATGCTTTTTATTCCTTTTTTTGCTACTCATAGGAATACATTTGAGTGTATTTTTAGCTAGCAGGAATTTTAGTACCTCTCATTTCTCCGTAGTATTTTTTCCTAAAAACAAACCTTCCCATTCAATATCCCTGAAAAATACCCTCATCTTTTCAAAATTTGCTTTGCTAAAGTTTAAAGTCCTAGTTGGGCCAGTATAGGGCTCTTTATAGAAACTGATATTGAATGTGACCATATTGTGGTCGCTGTTTCCTATGGGTTCCCCTACTATAATACCTGATACCAAATCCCCATTGTTTGTTAATACCAGGTCTAAGATTGCATTGTACCTAGTTGGTTCCTCAATTAGTTGGACTAAGTAGTTATCATTAAGTGTGTTTAAAATCACATTGCCCCTAGCAGTATCACATGAATCGTTTTTCCAGTTTATCTCTGGATAGTTAAAATCTCCCATCACTACTATGTCTCCTACTCCTGCTGCTCTTTCAATTTGCTTTAGTAACAATTCATCATCAGATGTGTTGATACCAGGCGTCCTATAGCATACACCCAATACTAACTTTTTTATTCCTTTTTCCCCGCATGCAATTTCTACCCATAATGTCTCGACAGTGTCTACAGTCACCTCCTGAATATCTTCCCATATATTAGGTTTTAAAAACGGCTTTACGTAAAGACACACCCTCCACCCTTTTTATTTAGTCTGTCTCTCCTAAACAGTGTATAGCCCTCTAGATTGACTGTCCAATCATGAGATTCATCCCACCAAGTTTCAGTAATGCCTATAATATCATACTGTTTGCTTGCTGCAAGTATTTCTAGTTCACCCTTTTTACCAGTAATGCTTCTGGAGTTTACATACATACAACTAAGATAAGTATTTTCCCTTGCGTTAGGGACATCTTTCACCTTATGTAGCAAGGATGACCTGTAATTGTCATTGGTTAGTGCTTTGGTAAAATCCCTTTTAGTACCCATGTTAGTAACCTTACCGCCTGCTCTTACCCTCCCCCCAACTTCTCCCCTATTTCGTTTACTACCGCCATCCCCCCTATTCTCACTGCATGACCCGTAGTTTCTCGCTAAACCCTCCCCCCAGGCTCCTAGTTTAAAATCTCCTCCAACCTTCTAACCATCCTTCCCCCCAGCACCGCTGCCCCCTCCTCAGTCAGGTGCAATCCGTCACGACAAAAGAGATGGCGCCTGACTGAGAAGTCCGCCCAGTGCGTGCACAGCAATATCTGGTAACATACACATTTACACAGACATGCCACAAAAGATATATTCAACACATATTTCATATAGCACATAAGTTAAACATATCAAACACTAGACATTTTAAGGTTTTAAATGATATAATGGAGTATAACGTCATGTATGTGTATTGTTGGAGCGGAGCAAGATGGACATGTCTTACTTGGTGTCAAAGTAATCAGATTAATGTGTGGATTCATTTGATGCCTGTGGTTAGATTGTAGCACATTGCAATGAGAAGTTATGATCAAATGTAGGAATATAAAGCAACAATTATAATGACAAAGAACATTCCAAAAGAAAGCAGATGGAAAGGAACCAGTGGCTATCCCCTGTAATTACACCATCAAGGCTGTACATTGCTTGCATATGAACTGACCAATGACTAATTATGAATGAGAAAGTTCCCTTCCCTGGGCCAATAACAGAAGACCCAATCCCAGACCTATACTCCCCCAACATACACAGTGTATGGCTGATCACACACACAGAGTTCCTGTTGTTTGCTGGGTGCTGATCGAGATGGTGTTTTGCTGATACTCTGCTGCTATGGGCATTGAGGGAGAGCTAAAGATGGAGGAAATGGAGCAAAGTGGGCATAAAGTGCATTGAGGGAGATGGTAATTGTATGCTGGCCGTGACTGTATGATTTCTTTTGTATCAATTTTTCCTATGCAAATGTACTCTGTAACCATATATATATATATATATATGGTTAGTTTTTTGTTTCTTTCACAGCACCAGGGTCACTTACCTGATGAAAAGGCTGCCATGCCTTGAAACGTTGTAAGATACCTGTACTACTGTTTTTCTTTTTGGTCACCATGCTTTGAATACAAGTTGCTACACAAGTCCTTGGAGTGCCGCCTGCTTTCCTTCGCCGCATAATACCTGAGCCACAGGTTGGGAAGGATAATCGTCTATATATATATATATATATATATACTGTACATGTGATATAAAAGGGTATACATACCATTTTAAATATCAAATATACACAATGAACGTTGGACCTCAATCAGACAATGTGTGTGAGTACTTGTTTTCTCTTAAGGGATGTAGTGTTTGCGATGTACAGCGCACTTTTATATGGTAATAAGATGCACCTTGCGTCAACAACATATATTACTGCTGGCATTTTAGATATTTATTAAAATTAATTTGATTCTTACAGCTTTCAACTACAGTATATCCAAATCTCTTTTCTTTAAAAATGATTCAGAAAGATACTGTATCCTTTATGCCAAAAGGTATTGTTATCATTGGCTGATTCCCACCATGGATAGTAAAGCAAAAATATCTAGGGTAAATAATTTGTGAGCCACTTATATGGTCAATAATAAAATAGATCAGCCAAACATTTCACACCATATCCTATAAGGCATATTCTCAAAAAGATCTCCTGTAAATAAAAGTAATAACCCACTGCCTGGTAAGGGCTAATACTGTATAGCATCAGTTGTCTTGTCAGATCCTCCTTCTTTTTCCATGATAAGAGTCACCCTACTTGGTGACTTGATTTCTCTATACTTTTTAAAGCTTCTTTACAAGCAATATTTCTTGCACGACCATTTACTGTATATGATGCAAAGTAGAGAGTAAACTAGGAATACAAAATGGAAGCTGCTCAAGCAATTTAGTAATACTTTTCAGGTGCATGAAAGGGAGGGGTTATTCTAAACAAGAAAAAAAAAAGTTTCTCCCAGCACACCAAGGGGAATCGGCAATAACTTGAATACTACAGGATAATAGCAATTTCAGAGATTATAAATATATGTTTAATCCACTGGGCCTTGGCAAGGCTTCTCTGTAGTATTCAAGTCTTATTACTGATACTTTTTTACTTTTATCTTTTTCTTGATTAGAGAGTAAAATAGGCAGCACAATATACCATCCTCTATGTCACAGTTCTTGGATGGAGATATGGACTTTCCTGTACTAGGAGTTGGCTTAACCCAGTGCAGAGTCACAGCATCTAATGTGCTGGTGGTGTTCGCCAGGGTCCCTGGCAAGGAAATGTTGACTACATTGTGCCCTGCATGCAGGTTGCAGTCCTCTGCATGAGTTCCTAGTAAAGCAGGTATACATTGGAAAATGGAGAGAACACTTTGACCAGACTAAAACCGGCCTCTCAATATACTGTACTTAGACCGGAATGGGAATAATCCTGTCTGGAACCAGATTAGCTTGATGCTGGGTATTGCTGGGTATAGTGGTGTAATGGATCAAGTAAATCTAAACTAGGATCAGAATTGCTGAGAAAGTCTAAGTACTGCGAGGTTGAACTGAACTTTGAACTGAGTAACAGACAGGAACTGGAATAGCTTGTATTAATGTGCAGGGAATACTGGAATAATCAGAGACACTGGGACTTGTACACAAGTGTAGGATAAAAATAAGTGTCCACTCACATCTAGCCTCCCTGCATGTTAAACAGTCCTTCTAGTCACACCATGCCGTGACATGACTCGTAGCGCCGAGTGTTTTTACGTTGAACTTTTCCATTAAAATGCATCTTATTTAAAACAATGTGAATGGAATGCACAAACAGCTTCTGCTGAGTAAAAATTATATGCAGCATTCCTATATTCTATGTGTGACTGCGGCTGTATCTGCACATGAAATGCTACATTACAGTGTTTTCCTAATAAAAACTGTAACATATCATCTTGTATGCAGATACAGCCACACACACACATCATTCTAATCAGCAGTGTCTGCGTTTGCATCCTACTCACATCGTGATGAAAATAAGATGCATTTCAGAAAAAATAGATGCACATGGTACATGTCAGATCACTCACACCAGGGATCTCCCACTACATGACATATTGAGGCAAGATGTTTCAGGACACATCTGTAGTTGCAGTACATGGAATCAGCTGACAGAATTATGCTGGAGATGATTACAGCATACTGAGAATTACACTCACAAATATAATCACATGAGACTTGTTCATTAAGTGTCTCTGGTGACTTGCAGGACATAGACAGTTCATCAATGGTCCTTAATGCTCCCTAGTTAAAGGTCCGTAATTCTCCCTAGTGTTGTTATAAGGTAGCGATATACTGGGAAACTGTTGCTTTAATGTATTTTGCAACTAAGTAGCATTTTTGATGCACTAGAATTTCCAAATAAATGAATTACCTCACTGCACCCACAGGCTTTTACTGGTAACAATGTTCCACTTAGTCAATGCTGGCTGCCGGCGTCCCGGCTAAGTTCAGACACAGAATACTGATTACCGTAGCATGGCCGCTGTAATAATTACCCCTGCACACGTGTAGTGATCCATCCACTGCGATCAAGCCCCCGGACAACTATATTTAGAACAACTACTAGCAGAGAATTGAGAAGGATCCTTATATACAATCAGACTATAAATCTGTCTGCTGGAAAAATTCTAAATTTAAAAATGATATCACAATTTTTTCTTATTGATCAAAAAAGCCCAGCTATAACACTGTTATATAATAAGACATTAGCTGACCTTAAAACTATATGCAAAGATACAAAAAAGAGAAAGAACAAATATAAATACTGTTCACAGAACCAGATTAACAATGGGGCGATTGGATCTAAAGCTCCAGGCCCCCCATTGAAAATCGGCCCACAGGAGGAGATTGGCAGCACTGACAGGATACAACTGTTTCCTGTTACAGACTGCCAGCAGCCATCCTCCCAGGCCTCGCCTCCTGAATCCCCGATGCTCTCACCTGTCAGTGTTATCAGCAGCCGCAGAGCAGTGCAGTCAGTGCAGTGGCCGCTCCTCCCCTCTCCTCCAGAGACCACTCTCTCCTCACGCGGGTCCTGACTGAGCCTGGCACACACAAGCTCCGCCCCCCAGACTATACTACATGAGGAAGGAGCTGCTACTGATGTTACTGTATGGTGCCTGGTAACTTCTATAATAGATCCATGATGAGCAGAATCGATTTATGATGTGTGGCTGTGAGTTGTGTGTGTTGGGGGGGTTGATGTGTGTGAGGAGTGTGTATGGGGGTGTGAGGTGTATATGTTTAGGGGTGAATATGTTAATGGTCATTGGGATGTAGAAATTGTTGTGTTACTGAGTACTAGGTGGGTGGAAGTTAATGTGGGCTGTGTGAGTGTAGTATGGGTGTTGTGTGACATAGTATGGGTAATGCTGAGTAAGTGTAGTATGGGTGCTGTGTAGTATGGGTGCTGCTGTGTGAGCATAGTATGGGTGCTGTGTAGTATGTGTGCAACTGTATGAACATAGCATGGGTACCACTGTGTGAGTGTAGTATGGGTGCTGCTGTTTGAGCGTAGTATGGGTGCCACTGTGTGAGAGTAGTATCAGCAGTGCTGCTGTGTAAGAGTAGTATGGGTACTGCTTTGTGAGCGTAGTATGGGTTCCACTGTGGAAGCGTAGTATGGGTGCGTCTGTGTGATTGTAGTATGGGTGCCGCTGTGGTAGCATAGTATTGGTACCACTGTGAAGGTAGCTTGGGTGTCACTGTGTGAGAGTAGTATGGATGCCGCTGTGTGAGCCTAGTAAGGATGCTGCTGTGTGAGCGAAGTATGTGTCTTGCTGTGTGAGCCTAGGTGCTGTGTGATGAAGTATGGGTGCTGCTGTGTGAGAGTAATATAGGTGCCGCTGTGAGAGTAGTATGGATTCTGCTGTTTGACATAGTATGGGTTTTGCTGTGTGACATAATATGGGTGCTGCTGTGTGAGAGTAGTATGGGTGCTGCTTTGGGAGTAGTATGGGTGCTGCTGTGTGAGAGTAGTATGGGTGCTGCTGTGTGAGAGTAGTATGGGTGCTTCTGTGTGAGAGTAGTATGGGTGCTTCTGTGTGAGAGTAGTATGAGTGCAGCCATGAGACTTGTATTGGTTCTGCTGTGTGAGTGTAACATGGGTGTCACTGTGTGACATAGTATGGGTGCTGCTGTGTGAGAGTAGTATGGGTGCTGCTTTGGGAGTAGTATGGGTGCTGCTGTGTGAGAGTAGTATGAGTGCAGCCATGAGACTAGTATTGGTTCTGCTGTGTGAGTGTAACATGGGTGTCACTGTGTGAGAGTAGTATGGGTGCTGCTGTGTGAGAGTAGTATGGGTGCTGCTTTTGGAGTAGTATGGGTGCTGCTGTGTGAGTGTAGCATGGGTGCTGCTGTGTGAGTGTAGTATGTGTGACTATTTGTGAGTGTAGTATGAGTGCTGCTTTATGAGCATAAAATGTGTCTCACTATGTGAGTGTAGTATGGGTGATGCTGTGTGAGAGTAGTATGGGTGACTCTGTGTAAGAGTAGTCTGGGTGCTGTGTGATATAGTATGGGTGATGCTGTGTGAGAGTAGTATGGGTGTAGTTTGAGCTTATTATTGGTGGTGCTGTGTTGGAGGTGCTTTAAAGTAGCTTATAGAGTGGGTGGATGAATGTGCTAATGGGTGTTGGGCAGAGGGATTAATAATGAATTGAGGAGAGATGGGTAATGGATGCACGTCACCACATGACACCACCAAGATACCACATGACTTATGTTTTGTACATAGTGACTTTATAAAAAAAAATTCTCACCATCGGGTCTAGCTACCGTATCTTCTTTGTAGTGCCAAGGTCTTGTGGGAACAAATTGATGGGATACATTCCAGGACCAGAGGAAAGGGGCATGGTCAGACCATGATATAGGTAGAATATCCACATGGTCTGAATGCTGTAACATCCATTCATCACACAAAATAATGTCTATGCGGGAGTAAGAATTTTGGACATGCAAAAAAATATGTATAGTCCCATCCGGACGGATTCTGAACCCCCCATAGATCATATACTGTAGATCATATTCAGACAACAAATTATGAAATGCTAAAGAGGAGCTATTGCGGGACTTGGCAGATTGTGTCATGGGATGGTATGATCTATACAATTTTGGGTCTACTACTAAAATAAAATCGCCCAAAACAACCAATGCACCATAGCGGACCTCCATGACCACAGATCAAATTTTAGTTAATGGGGGACCTGATTTGAATTTGGGGGTTGGGTAAAAAAAGAGACTAATATAACCGGCCTATCCTCCAGTACTACACTTAATATAAGTTAATTGCCATTCTTAGCTGCTGTATGGGATTTCAATTCAAATGAGACTGAATTTCAGAAGAGTATGGCCGGTACATTGTGTTTAAAAGGGCCATTTGCAAAAAAATCCTACCATATATCTCCGATCTTTCAGAGTCTGGGGTCCCAATGCTGAGAAATGGGTTTCCTGAAACACTTCTACATCATCCCTATGCTGGAAGTCAGTGCTAACCTACGTTTATGAGGAGAATTCAATCCTTTAACATTTAAGGAATTAACCCATACCATTCAGAAATTAAACTAACATTCCACAGGGGAGGAAAGGACAGGAAAAGGAATAAAAAGCCAAAAAGGACCCAGGAAATTGGGTCTGCATCACTAGCAACAGGGACAGGAGAGTGGTAGGAAAAAAAGGGAGGGTAGCAGCAATATCTTCACCATCCCGAGGCACAAAAAAAATATATACATATATATATATATATATATACATGTTAAGTGCAGGAATATACACTACTGAAAAGCAGCATAGAACTGGACTGCAAACACAGTATAAAATATAGCCTATAATGTACCTTTAATCTTCCGCTGTCAATACACAAATAAATGGGTATATAAGGAAGAAAAAACACACATATATATATACACACGGTCACTTATATTGCAACTAAAGGAGCCAACAGTGTACATAAATGCAGCAAAGAAACTCACATATCAGGAGCATAACTCTGGTATCACTGGAAACTCAGTTAAAAACAGAAAAAAATATAAAAAAATACATTAAAACATAAGTGAGGAATACAGTGAAGTAGTCGACCATTCAATTGAAGGCGAAGTCATCTTCTTGGATTTAGAAGGTAGCATGACAGGGATATCCCAGTCAGCAAGCAATTGGACGCCCGTGTCCTAGTTGGATATCACATAAGTTGAGTTTTCGTAGGTGATCAGCAATTTCACAACAAAACTCCATCTATATCTGATTTCCTGAGAGCGTAATACTGCCATGATAAGGGGCTAAATGCCTGCATTTGGAGATAGTCAATGCAGAAAAGTCCGGTATTAATTGTAGACCTCCCAGATCATCGGCGTCGAAAGCAAATCTTGCGGCATGGATTTGCTCTTAATGGTGTATAAGTGGATCCGAAGGAGCATATCCCGGGAGTTAGAGGAAGAAACCGGGGTCTGAGGTTGATGAGAAGATCCTTGCCCTCCACCTTTGGCAGCAGTTTATGGAATAAAGACATAGTATAGTCCTGCAGTCCTGAATTAGCCAATGATTCCGGGATCCCACGGATTTTAATATTATTCCTCTTTGACCTGTCCTCCAAATCGGCCATTTTGTCTTTAATCGCCTCCATCTCGGCATGCTGCGAGTCATGGGGCAAAATAAGCTCATTATGGGAGGCCACCAGCTCCTCCATTTTATGCTCCAAGTGGTCCATTTAGTCCACGATAGCAGTTAGCTCGACTTTAACCTCACGAACAGTGACAAAGAGATCTTGATTAAGCTAAGTTTTAAAGGCCGATAGGACCTGACACAGTGTCTTACCATAAGAGTTGGGGTCAATGCCAGGGACTGCTAGAGTAGGGGCCACGCCAGCCACCATGGGGTCAGATCTACCAGATGGACCCTGATCTCCTGCCGATGATGAGGATGCAGGTGGGTTTTTGGCTAGGATAGGACACTGGTGGAGGTACTGACCCTTTAAGTTTCTTAGGAGGCAATTCCAAAGAAATTATAATATCAAAGCAAATATGCAGGAAGATAAGGTGTCAATATATCAGGAGTCCAGCAGACACAAAGGTATGTCGTTCCAATAGAAACTAAGAATCATACACGGAAACCCCGGGTGGGTGCATGGAGAGGATGGATTACATCAGACACACATCCAAATATGAGCACATGAGATAGACAGCACTAATGCAACCAGCAGGCCAGGCAAACACAGAAAAGAGGAATGTCTCAAACTGGTAACTTGAAATGGAATAAGAAAGCCCCAAAAACCAGGGTTGACTCCAGCTTATATTGACTGTAGTGGAGACCCCTTGTCCCAGTCCTGCCTAGGGCTGAGGCTCAGGGGAAGAGCTACACACTGCTGTATAGGAATCCAAGATAGCCACTGCCAGATGTCTGCTCCCCTTCAGGAAGAGCACCCCACACAGCACTCCGAGACTTTGAGCAGCCATGGAGGTAGGAAGCAGGGGGCACAAACTTAGGGGGCCACTGGGAACACTCCAGGGGTAGTAGCAAGCAGTAGTAGCCTGCCGGAGGTGATGTGGCACAGTCACCCTGATCCCGGAAGTCAAGCCAGGATCATCCACGCACTTTAGTACCCGTTTGAGCTTGTGAGTAGGCCGCAATCCGCGGGAGTGTACACAAACATTCCCCAATTCCGCGGACCTCTCACAGTAGTCCCTGCTAGCAGCCTGAGGGTATAGGAAGGAGAGGGAGCAACAGAGGCTAGAAATTGAGAGGTGTGCAGGGAGAAAGGAGCTGGAATCTCAAGAGCTCCTGATCTGCATGTCCTTTCTCAGCAGCAGCCAGGCCACGATTCTAATAATTTTCATCTTATAAGGCAGGGATAGATTGCTTAGGATTGGAGGTAAGGAGACAAATTTCAACTGCGAATGCCACAATGATCAATTCCCGATTACAATATTTCATACCCTGGAAAATAGACAAATGATTGATATAATGAATGAAGGGGTCTAAAGCTACATTGAAGAGGAGGGGGGAGAAAGGACATCCCTGTCTGGTCCCTCTTTTGAGGGTGAAAGGGGTGAAGAGATATTGTTAACTATAACCTGCGTAGTATGGTTGGTGTATATTTGTGTCAAGATACGGCCAAGCAATTTTGTCCAAAGCTTTTTCAGTTTCAAGATTAATTAGGATGCTATTCTTAAATTTGTGAGTATGTGTGTGGGTAATCGTAGCCGGAGCAGACCTCATACCTTATACCGAATGTCTGTATTTAAAAAAACAAATGCGCAGGCAGGTAATATAAGTAAAGAGAGGCAAAACTAGAGGAGAGTAGTCATTAATTTAGTCAGAAGCTTGAAATCTTGATTGAGGAGGGACATCGGCCTATATGAGCTATGCAAGAAAAGGTCCTATCCAAGTTTCACTATTACAATAATCTTTGCCTCATTAAACATGAGTGGGATCCATTTTGAGGTGTGAATATAATTGTATAGGGTCGATAAAGTGGGAGCCATTTCATCCTGAAGCATTTTATAAAATTCAGCACTGAATCCATCAGGGCCAGGCTTTTATTGTTTGGTAAGCATTAAATTGTGTCAATTACCTCCTCAGTAGTTATGGGGCCATCCAGCTAGTCCCTTTCCTCTTGGGAAAGGGCAGGTAGTTTAGCCTCCTCGAGAAAGGAATGACCCTCAATAATATCATCATGACCTTTGGTGTTGAGAGAGTGATAAAACTGCATAAACTCTAAACAAATAGTATCTGGGTCATAAACAACTTTCCGGGAACTATTAATGGCATTAACCCATGTGTGGGACTTAGGTACCTTAATCAAGTTAGCTAATAATCTGCTTGATTTGTTACCCCATCTGTGATACTTATTCCTCTGATAATCATAAGACATATGGGCACATTCAGTGAGGAAACTGTCATAAATTTGTGTGGCTGATAGATAAGCTTCTTTGTGAGCAAGGGTGTCATGTTGTTTATACCGCCGGTATGATGAGGTAAGTGTTGTGTGCAGTTCTTGCATTTGAGAAGATAATTTTTTTCTTTTTGGATTGAGTGTTAGACATAATGTGGCCCCTGAGGACAGTTTTAGCAGCACCCCAAATAAACAGTATATCTGCCTCCTGTTCACTATTATCTAAAGCATAAATAAGCCAAATCTGTTTAAGGCGAAGTAGAAAATCAGTGGATTGGCGTAGATATGCGGGGAAGCACCATGGTGGGGCAGTGCTAACTGAATATGTAGCGATACGGGGCATGATAAGATATCACAATATCAGCAATGGACATGTCACTCTAAAAATAAAACAACACAATTTTTTTCTTTAAAAAACTCATGTCGACCTTTTGTCATGTCAACCTAGCACATGTCGACCTACAGACCATGTTGACCTAGCAACTATGTAGACCTACTACATGCCGACCAATAGTGGTCAACCTAATGACTTCAGCCTAAGTGTGGTTGACTCAACGACCCATACCCCCTCTGCAATCCAGGGGGCATATAGGGTATGTCTTGGGTCATCCAAAAATGTGTTTCTTCAAGAAACGTAATATGGGGGGCTAAATGTTTAAAATGAGAAACCACTTTCCTACATTTATCCAAGTGGTTAAGCGCTTCCACATTCCAGGATACAATTCTTAAAAGACTATCACGAGACTCTCCATTTATATGAGATTGTGGGGAGGTATGAAATGTTATACTAACATACACCCACTGCATGAAAAAGTGATGAGAGTGAATTTAGGATGAAATAGGGTAATTTCCCATCCCAATGAGTGGGGAGAAGACACCCCAGGAGAAGTAGGGGGCTTCGGCCTAGGCAGACATAATATGAATAGTTTTAAAACAGCAACAAGAATATCAAGTAAGTAACTACAGTAGAAGTGTACATATATCCAAATCGTTAATTTTGTCAGCTACAGTATGCTTGAGATCTCTAGTTGCTTAGCCTGTATGGCTTGTTGAGCCGTGAACAGGTCGTCTTCCAAAGACGATATCAACTGCTCTGCCCCATCCAGGCGACCAGACTGCTGGTTAATCTGAGTTAGAGTGGACTCAATCTTATTGGCTTCCCTGATATCAGCCAATTTTTTATCCAAAAGAGGGCCTAAGACAGCCAACAGGATGTTAGGTTTCATTCACGGCTGTTTGGTTGGCAGTCTGGACTTGCATGCGTGCTGGGATGCAGAACGTGAGTTCAAGTGATCAGAGTCAAAAGAGTTACCACAGGGAGTGTCTTCCCTGTGTGGTAATGCAACTCCTGTAGATGTCATTGACGTAGGCACTACAAACTTTTCCATGCATATGTTCCAGTCTAAGGGATCAAAAAAAATAGGAGCACGCAGAGAGTATGACATGAAAACAGTATGTCGGGTCTCACATATGTAGTACAAAGTTTTCAATCGGTCACTTCTTGAACATTGCACAGGGCACGGTGATATACAGAACAGTATGGATATCCTGAGAATGGGTGGATATCACATAGTAAGTATAGTTAGCCCCAAAAAGCTGGAAGTAGAGGACAATCAATGTATGTGGAGGTATGCAGTTAGCAATACAGTTCCACCAGTAAGGCAAGGCAATATAGCTGACATAGAGCAATTATCCAACACATGGAGTGTAGAAGAACAAACAAAGGGAAATGCCTAGTAAAGTTGCTTCAGTGGTGGAAGGAGTGATATGAAGGAGTAGTTATGAGTAGCAAGGATACAGGAGTCATGGAGGCAAACGGTGGTGGCAGTGGTGGAAGGAGCAAATCCACATTCACTGTGGCTTACCAGCTATTCTTGAGGAGGAGAGGGGAATCCACACTGAAAAGAGTGTGTTATATGTTCTGTCTGTTATTTTGCTATGTTCCCGATCAGTATGTTCCCCTACCATCAGAAGTCATCAGGGAGCTTATTTGTGTGCCGTAGTTCTGGATTCTGCCTAAGACACTGCAGTTCTGTCTTGGAATTGCGGTCAGGTAT
The DNA here is from genome assembly GCF_028390025.1 of Pseudophryne corroboree. Classification (NCBI taxonomy): domain Eukaryota; kingdom Metazoa; phylum Chordata; class Amphibia; order Anura; family Myobatrachidae; genus Pseudophryne; species Pseudophryne corroboree. Next base: position 359,216,596 of record NC_086453.1, on the reverse strand, counting down.
CAGGTATTCTGATTTAATTACCAGCATGGAAAACACCTGGTTCCTGGCTTCTTTAATCCCCCTGGGCCCAGCATTCAGTTCTGGGTCATTAATGTTGTCTGACTGAAATCTGGATGCCTGAGTTAGTCCTGTGGATACTATTTTCATGTTTCCAGTCTCGTTCCTGTATTTTGTGATTCTTTTGGACTCCAGTATCAGCCACATGTCTGCTACTCTTATAGAACATCTTCACCAGTTCAGGTTATCCCTCTGTTATTATTTCTGGACATTTGTTTGCTATTCATTCACATCAGGTCTCCTGCAGTGTTTATCAGTATGTGTCATCCCTGCACTTACAAGCTTGCTTGCATTCTGCTGTAATTCTGGACTTTAGTTTGATTATAATTCATACCAGTTACCTGCTCTATCAGTGATTCCTTTACATTATCAGCATCTGTATTTCAGGTATCCCTGCTCCTGTGACCATCTGTTTGTCACACATTATTTCATATCACTGGTTTATCCGCAAACCCCTGTTTCTTGTGAGTACCTGTAATAAAATTAATTTTTTGTTCACCGCCATCACCAGTCAATTGTGGTTTCTCCGTTACCCAGGGGAGTTCATAACAGAATGACCCAGCCATAGAAACCAGAGAACAGGGAAGAGTCTGTCACTTTAAACTCTCTTAATAAACTAATAACTGCAGAACTTCCTGGTTTTCTTAGTCATGTTACCGACCCCAGTGGAAATGTTTCCTTATGCTCCCTGCAAATGGACATTATCCTGCTATGGGCTCAGAATGCTCAGAGGTTAATAATTTTGCTTGAACTCCTTGTGAGAATTTTTGCACTTCCCCAGGATTATATTCATGCCAGTACTCCTGCCGCTTCAGAACAGCCAGCGAGGAGCTACACTCCCGCATCTCAAAAATGTCTCACTAGTCATTCCAATTCAGAGGACTTCTATTTCCTAGTGTATGTCGCTGCAGATTTAGATGCTGTTTCACCAGTTTCTGTGTTTTTCAAGGGTTCAAGCCTTGCTCTGAATATTTTATATGCTCCTGTCCTAGCCGCAGGCCCAAAATTGGAGGAGGGTTTACATGTTCGGCCCCTGAAAATGTATTCCATTTGCCGTTTTTACAGAGGGATTTTGTGCCTAGCCGGAGGCTCCACCCAGAGCTTCCCAGCTGGAGTCTCCACCCAGAGCTGCCCAGGCAATTGTCTATGCCCCAGAAGGGAGTTTTGAGTGGATGTTCCTCAGGGGAAGTTTTGAGTGGCTATACCCCAGGATTGGTTTTGAGTGGCTATGCCCAAAGAGGGGACTTGTGTGCCAAAGCCTCAAGAGGGGACTTGTGTTCCAAAAGCCCCAGGAGGGAACTCATGTGCCAAAAGCCCCAGGAGGGGACTTTTGTGCCAAAGCCTCAGGAGGGAACTCATGTGCCAAAGTCCCAGGATAGGTCCCTATTGCCCTGGCCTCTGGTCCTGAGGTTCTGTCTGCCCTGGCCTCCGGGCCTGAGGATCTGTCTGCCCTGTCCTCTGGGCCTGTGGACCTGGCTGCCCTGTCCTCTGGGCCCGAGGACCTGGCTGCCCTGTCCTCTGGGCCCGAGGACCTGGCTGCCCTGGCCTCCGGGCCCGAGGACCTGGCTGCCCTGGCCTCCGGGCCCGAGGATCTGTCTGCCCTTGCCTCCGGGCCGAGGACCTGTCTGCCCTTGCCTCCGGGCCCGAGGACCAGTCTGCCCTTGCCTCCGGGCCCGAGGACCTGGCTGCCCTGTCCTCTGGGCCCGAGGACCTGGCTGCCCTGTCCTCCGGGCCGGAGGACCTGGCTGCCCTGGCCTCCGGGCCCGGGGACCTGGCTGCCCTGGCCTCCGGGCCCGGGGACCTGGCTGCCCTGGCCTCCGGGCCCGGGGACCTGGCTGCCCTGGCCTCCGGGCCCGGGGACCTGGCTGCCCTGGCCTCCGGGCCCGGGGACCTGGCTGCCCTGGCCTCCGGGCCCGGGGACCGGGCTGCCCTGGCCTCCGGGCCCGGGGACCTGGCTGCCCAGGCCTCCGGGCCCGGGGACCTGGCTGCCCTTGCCTCCGGGCATGGGGACCTGGCTGCCCTTGCATCCTTACATGAGGATGTGGCTGCCATGCCTGAGGGGTCTTTGAGCTGTGCCATGCCTGAGGGGTCTTTGAGCTGTGCCATGCCTGAGGGGTCTTAAGCTGTGGCATGCCTGAGTGGTCTTTTAGCTGTGCCATGCCCGAGAGGTCTTGGAGCTGAGCTGTGCCAGAGGGGTTTCTGAGGTCTGCCATGCCTGAGAGGTTTCTGAGGTCTGCCGTGCCTGAGGGTTTCTGAGGTCTGCCATGCCTGAGGGGTCTCCGAGTTATGCCATGCCAGAATTTCAGCCTATGTTCCCTTGTCTGAGATTCCATCGGCATTTAAGTATCCTATTCCTACTTGGAATAACCAGTCTTTATTTTTTGATGGGGATATATCCCAGTTTAAGTCATTTGTCCTCCATCATCTGGAGTCATTTAATACTACCCACGAAGACACTGGACACCATCTATACCCCAATGTATTAAGTGAATCCCAGTATCCCTTATGGATGTTGGAGAAAAAAGTTATTGTGCCGGGTGATCCCAGACCTTTTATGCCTGTGCTCTACTGATTAGTCCAGAGGTGAAGGTATGGCGTTTGGTCACAATCATCAAACTGGATATCAGTAAAAAATTGGTCGGAGGAGCTCTGGCCAGTGGTCCCCCAAAGAGAGGGGGCCTGGGGGGCACTCATCTCCTAAGTGCCCCCTTAATCCAGCTCTGGCCTACCCTCTAAAGCAGTGTTTTTAAACCACTGTGCCGTGGCACACTAGTGTGCCCTGAGCAGTCTCCAGGTGTGCCACCATAGAAACAGAGCCAGGACCATCAGTGTTTTGCCGATACTGAGGCCCTGTAACGATCAATACTGTTGGGTTTAGTGGTTGCAGAGACAGTTCTAATTTTGGGCCCCAGGCAGTGTTGGGCTCTTGTGGCTTTCTCAGATGTGGCTCAGGCGTTACCTATGGAGAAGCTGCAACATGACATCCTAGGACACGCAACTTTACCATGCATAAACATTTTATTTGAGTGTGCCTTGGCAATTTAGATCTTGTTCAGTGTGCCGCGAGTTGTAAAAGGTTGAAAATATCTGCTCTAAAGCATACCCCCACCACCATGGCATGCTGCTAACTTGTCACAGGTTTCCCATTTTTTTTCTTTGACCATCTCAGCAACCCCCCCAGTAGCAGCCCTGGAAGAGTAGTGTTTGTTTTGGCTTTGGAGTCTGCAAAGGAATGGACTTATTATAATGTATCTATGTATGTTCAAATGTATAGAGATGCTCTGGAAGAGTCCCCGATATTTAATGAAAAATTAGAGCTATTTTATACAAGAAAATTATCCTAGGGTTATGAGATCTCAATTTTTTTTCCTGCTTTCCAATTAGTAGAACCAATTTACAAACAGAATGGGGAACATGTTCGCAAGACCTAATGGCAGTGTTGGTTAAACACATTCTATTGGTCCTAGATGAATGTGACAAGGAGATTGAATTACTGGCTAATTAAATGGAAGTTTTGCAGAAAGACCAAGGTTTTCACAAGTGTCATACAAAACTAAATCAGATTTACAAGAATTTGATAATTTAGAGGAAAAGCCAAAAATTTGCTAGAAACAAATGGAACTTTACAAGTAAAAAGACTTTCAGATAGAGTAACAAATCCAACAGAGAAGCCCCAATACCCTGCAACAATTAGTACTTGACTAATCTAATGCAGAGTAAACAACAAATTCCATGTCTATCACCTCAGGTCTTTTCTAGAGATTCCTCAGGGATCCAAAGGAAAGTATCAAACACTCAGAGGCTGTGTATTAGGGGATCCTGGTGGTCAGGATCCTGTCAGTCAGAATACTGTTACTGATGCTGGAATCCTGACACGACTTGAAATGCAATTCTGGAATCCCAAATAGGAGTCTGATCATCGGGATGCAGCGGTCAGTATTCTGACAGCTGGCATCCCAACCACGTGCATGAGAAGATAAGGAAGAACAAGTGAAGAAAGGCTATGGTAATCTGTCTGTCTAGTCACATCGGGTGTGCACAGAAACGCTCCCATCCTGAGCATCTCTGTCCAGGCGCGCGGATGGAGATGCTCTCCGTTCAAGTGAGTGGGGCTCATCTATGATAAAGCTGATTATTTACCTTATAACATTCACTATAAATTGGTAAGAGACTCAGTACGCAATTGGCGTACGGGGGTACCGTAAGGGTACGCACTTAACGTAGCAGATGCTAAGCCGTGGTCGAGACGCACGAGGGGCACGTTCGCTCACAGCTTTACGCTTGGCATCGAGCACGCTATATGCGGCCGACTACCTTAATGCTACGCTACTAGCGTAGCAGACGCTGTGCCCACGACTGGAACACGAGCGGCGCAGACGCTCACGGGATGACACTCAGTAAACCTTGTTAGCAACACTCTAAAGGGATATACTTATATTGTAAACCTTAATAATGAAATACAGTAGCGATATAACGCTTCTTAACCTTATTGATATAAGAGCTGCTTGAGCGATTGAGACGCTCCAAATACCCTTAGCAATGTAATAAACACACAATTCCTGTTTAGGTTCCAAAACGTTTAAGAGAGAGAGACGTCCAATGCAAAGAATATACAATACAGCTTATACACTACAGACTAACATTAATATCTAAACAGGATAACTATACGTAAATATACAATAGCGGCACAATCGCAAACAATAACATACAATGAGAGAGAGTAAAAGGCTAACACAGAAGGAGAATGAAATGGCTACAGAGAACTTACACATATGGGGAATGATCGCTGCGCAGTCCTGGAAACCAGCTCCCTAGTTAGTCAATGATGAAAACCGTTGTGGAGAGAAGACTGAGCTGGCCCTGGCTGGCTGTTCTTATATACACTGCATGCAGTATACTACAAAGGGACCTATAATCTCATTGTTCATTGGACACAGGAATGTCTCCCCGCATCATAACAAAAGGTCATAGGTTAGTTTAAACAGGTGGGCTGTGACTATATCGAACTGCTCAGGTGGGAGGGAATCTCAGGATTCCCGCCGCATGGATAATGAACCGCAAATACAGTAAATGTCCAGAAACTACTTATAGACATAACTATACGCAGGAGCGATTAATCTCTACCTAACCAGCACCGGATTGTTTCTAAAACAATGTTCTTTAGTTAGGTACCAAACACCACCGCACAGACCCTGTCTGACGACCCTTCGTATCATGCAAAGAGGTATTCCTTTGTTCATGAACCAGTTACACTAAACAAACTTACAGTTATTATTAAGGGGACCATTGCCTATAAAACATACTATTTGGATTAACTATGTAACGACTGAGTCGCCCGCCAGACGCACACAAACTCTACCGTAAATGCACATACCACGCGCCTGAGCGCACGGCCGTGGAGGCGCCGTCACGCCACTGCAAGTATGCGTACGCACGGGAGAGAATGTGCAGTGGGCAAGCGCATGGGGTTAATATATGGCAAAATGCAGCATGATATTTTTTGACTTTGACATCTACATCATGGGCATGCATGCCTAGGCGGATGGAGATGCACTCGGCGATAGGCACAGCCGAGTGGGCACGCCTAGTCACAGACGGAGCCGCGACTAGCGTGGCTCCATCTGTTGCGGCACCAATACGGACAGGGGTTTATAGCACCCCTGTCACTGGGCATGCACCACTGCATTAATACATGTGGGGGGGAGTGGTATCAGCATGCATAATGTGCGCAGATACCACTACCTCCACCATATCATAGTTTCATACATTTATCCCATAGTGAGATAAATAAAAGATATCCCTGTTCTCCTTGCCTTCCTGAATTTCCATTCATGCTGTATATGTACTATTGACATGTATGGAACTATCTTCCAGTGGAACATGTCATAAAAACGCATAAACACACCCAGTGGAACATGGCTCAACATGCACCATCTCTCTACCCCGCCAAAGTAAGTGAAACATGACACACACAGACTCCTAGTAAACCATGACAAACACACACCCTCAGCCCCACCGTAAAATGAAACAGGCAGACTCCCAGTGAAAAATACACACAACCTCCCCTCTTCCCTCCATGAAACTTGACACACACCCTCTCACCACCCAGTAAAACATGACAAACACAGACCCTCATGTGAAACATGACATCGATCCCCAGTGAAACAAACACACACCATCCCCACCAGTGAAACGTGACATAGACCCAAGTGGAACACACACACACACACACACACACACACACACACACACACACACACACACACACACACAGTGCCAGATTAAAGTCCACATGGGCCTGGAGCTGCAATTTTTGAAGAGCCTATTGTGTGCCACCATAGTGGGTGTGACCAGCACAGCATGGGTGTTACTAGTGATATGGGGGTTTTGACAAATGTTGTGGAGGTATATTTGGCATAGTGGGTGTGTTGTGTGCCATAGGGTGTGTCTATCACCTACCTTCAAAAGCCTCAATCCCCCCCCTCCTTGCCCATTCTGAATTAAACATGTAAAAATAGACATTTCAACATATTTTAAGATAAGTTTACATATATTTTATCTCTTGTAAGTTTTCTACCTGCATTTTATATCATAGATATTGTTAAATAAAACTGAATTTATAAAAATCAGAAAAATGATTGGATTTATATATGTATTTGTGGAACTCACTGTAGCCCCTAACTCCAACTAGCACAGTATTTTATTATATATGCAGTGTTAAAACGGGTTGGGGTGACCGATGGTTTGGATCCCAGCGATCAGCATACCGACCCCGGGATCGTAGCCGCCGGTATGCCGGCAGAGGGGAGAGCACAATGAAGCCCCTTGTGGGCTCGCTGCATTTACCACGCTGTGCTTGCTACAGACGCATGGAATCCTGAACGTTCTTTTAGCTGGATGTGCTCGGGTCCTGCCATGGGGGATGGAAGGTCAGGTTTAGGCATTAGAAGGGAGTTAGGGTGCAGAGATGGGAGGGAGGTAGTTAGGTACTGGGGAGGGGATATTAGGGTTAGACATTTACAAGGGAAGTTTAGGGTTAAGAAACAATTGGGGAGGGTTAAGTTTAGGCAGCAGGGAATGGAGGGTTAGGCACCACTGGGGAGGGTTAGGGTTAGGCACCAGTAGGGAGGGTTAGGGTAAATCACCACTGGGAAGGGTTAGGGTTAGGCACCACTGGGAAGGGTAAGGGTTAGGCACCACTGGGGCGGGTTAGGGTTAGGCACCAGTAGGGAGGGTTAGGCACCACTGGGGAAGGTTAGGGTTAGGCACCAGTAGGGAGGGTTAGGCACCACTGGGGAGGGTTAGGGTTAGGCACCAGCAGGGAGGGTTAGGGTCAGACACCACTGGGGAGGGTTAGGGTTAGGCACCCACAAGGAGGGTTAGGGTACTTTCTGGGGAGATGTCGGGATTCTGATGGTCGGGATGCCGCTGTCGGTATTATGACCACTAGCATCCTGTCCATCTGTATATCATACAGAATCCCTTTGGGAACTTTCACTTATGAAATCTCTATTGTATGTGGCTAAGAACCACATATAAACACTTGTTCCTTGCAGCCACTCATGTTACATATGTGAGTGTGAAACAATGTTTTAATATATTGTAGTTATTTATATAGATTTTCTATAGATTTTTCCTAGATTATTATTGATACCTGTACACTTACTTCTCCCCTTGTTTATATATATATATATATATATGTATATGTATATATACACACACATTTGTATTATTAGGAGAGGAAGCCAAGCCAACAGTTTTAGTAAGGGAGCAAGGGGTTCTGGATGGAATTGCGAGGGAACTGTGATGGGGAATGGGTCGGGAAGACTTGCGATGGCTGTGCAGGACTACGCTGTTGGGTGAGTCGGAAAAGAGCTGCAGTGGGAGAGGGATCATAGCTGCACCTGGAGGTGGGGGGCTATAGTGGAGCAGTAATGGAGCCAGCAAGCAGGGGTAGAGTCTGTGAAACATGTATATACAGCAAAGCAAGCAGTGTCACTCAGAGGCTTTTGAAGTCACATTGTGTATTCACATAAAAAGCTCTCCACCGTTTCGGGGGTAAGCAGCCCCTTTGTCAAGGTTATTTCATATATGCAGAGATTTGGCAAATAATAAGAGAAGCTATATATAGAAACAAAATATAATTAGTAACATCTTCAGTCAGTGGCAGTGCATACCTTTTACTGAGGCACTGCAGAACACTGACTTCCCTTCTCTGATCAGCAGTAGCTGCAGCCTATCACCCATGAATCCGGATAGCTCATCTAGAGCCAATGTCAGAGCCGCCTTCATGGACCAGAGCTGGTTGCTGCACAGCGCATACCTACACAACAGTTACATGGTGGAGCGGCGGCATGGTGCTAGTTATCATGTACAACTAGAGAAGAGCGGCATGCACTTTTCATGTTTTGTTTTTTGGCATTGTGATCTGGATCCTCGCTCGTGTTTTGGATCTGGATTGGTTTTGCCAAAACCACCCTTTTTGGTTTTGGATCTGGATGATTTAAAAAAAAAAAAAAACAGCTAAAATCCCAGAATTTAGGGGTATTTTTGATCCTCCAGTATTATTAACATCAATAACATTCATTTCCACTCATTTCTTTTCTTAACACCTCACACCCCACAATATTCTTTTTAGGCCAAAAGGTTGCAAATAGGTCGCTGGATAAGTAAGTTAAGTGACACAAGTGGGCAGCACAAACTCCTGGCCCATCTAGGAGCAGCACTGCAGTGGCAGACAGGATGGCAGTTTTAAAAACTAGGCCCCAAAGACCACATGATGCAAAGAAGAAAAAGAGATGCAAGATGGAATTGCCCTTGGGCCCTCCCACTCACCCTTATGTTGTATAAACAGGACATGCACATGTTAACAAACCAATCATTTCAGCGACAGGGTCTACCACATGACTGTGGCTGAAATGATTGGTTTGTTTGAGCCCCCACAAAAAGAGCAATTAATCCCCCCCACCAAAAATGAAGCAATTAATCTCTCCTTGCACAAACTGTCTCTACAGAGGCAAGATGTCATCCTCATCCTCCGATTCCTCACCCCTTTCAGTGTGTACATCATCCGCCTCACAGAGTATTAATTTGTCCCCACTGGAATCCACCATCACAGGTCCCTGTGTACTTTCTGAAGGCAATTGCGGGTAAAAGTCTTCCTGGAGGAATTTATAATTCATTTTGATGAACATCATAATCTAGTAACCTCCTACACTGATCGCTCACAAGGTGACTGGCTGCACTATAGATTTTTTCGGAGTACACACTGGAGGTGGGGCAACTTAGTTAAAATAAAGCTAGTTTGTGCAAGTACCTCCATATTGCCTCTTTTTTCTGCCAGTATACATACGGATAGTCTGGCATGCCTACTTGGATGTTTTCACCCATATAATCCTCCACCATTCTTTCAATAGTGACAGCATCATGTGCAGTAACAGTAGACCTGTCAGTAATTGTTAGCAGGTCCTTCAGTCCGGACCAGATTTCAGCACTTGCTCCTAAATGCATACATCATGGCCAGCGGGTGGGATTGGAAATGTTATCCTTTTCCTCGCAGACCCAGTTGAGGAGCTGTTGATGGGTCACATTCCACTTTGAACCTCTGCAGACTTGTGTCTGCCTGAAAGAGAGATGCAACATAGACTTTAAACCTAGGATTGAGCACGGTGGCCAAAATGTAGTGCTCTGATTTCAACAATTTGACCACCCTTGAACCCTGCCAAAGCAAACTAAGGGCTCCATCCACAAGTCCCACATACTTAGCAGAATCAGTCTTAGCTCATCCTTCAATTTTTCACGCTGCTTCTGCAAAAGCCTGATGAGGGGAATGACCTGACTCAAGCTGGCAGTGTCTGAACTGACTTCACATGTGGCCAGTTCATAGGGTTGTAGAACATCGCGCAAGATGGAAATCATTCTCCAATGTGCTTGAGTCAGGCACATTACCCCTTATTTGCCTATATCGTAGGTGGATGTATAGGCTTGAATGGACTTTTGCTGCTCCTCCTTCCTCTGAAGCATATAAAGTGTTGTATTCCACCTCATTACAAACTCTTGCTTCAGGTGATTTCAAGGCAGGTTCAGTAGTGTTTGCTGGCACTCCAGTTTTCGGCATGCGGTGGCTGTATGCCAAAATTGTCCCACAATTTTTTTGGCCACCGACAGCATCTCCTGCACACTCCTGCCTTTCAAAAAAAAACTGCACCACCAAATTAATTGTATGTGCAAAATAAGGGACATGCTGGAATTTGCCCAGATGTAATGCACGCACAATGGCCCTCATTCCGAGTTGATCGGTCGCAAGGCGAATTTAGCAGAGTTACACACGCTAAGCCTACGCCTACTGGGAGTGTATCTTAGCTTCTTAAAATTGCGACCGATGTATTCGCAATATTGCGATTACAAACTTCTTAGCAGTTTCTGAGTAGCTCCACACTTACTCGGCATCTGCGATCAGTTCAGTGCTTGTCGTTCCTGGTTTGACGTCACAAACACACCCAGCGTTCGCCCAGACACTCCCCCGTTTCTCCAGCCACTCCTGCGTTTTTTCCGGAAACGGTAGCGTTTTCATCCACACGCCCATAAAACGCTGTGTTTCCGCCCAGTAACACCCATTTCCTGTCAATCACACTACGATCGCCGGAGCGAAGAAAAAGCCGTGAGTAAAAATCCTTTCTTCATAGCAAAATTACTTGGCGTAGTCGCAGTGCGAACATTGCGCATGCGTACTAAGCGAATTTTCATTGCGATGCGATGAAAAAGAACGAGCGAACGACTCGGAATGAGGGCCAATATTGGTGGCATTGTCTGATATCAAAAATCCCCAGGAGAGTCTAAGTTGGATAAGCCATTGTGCGATGATGTCCCTCAGTTTCCATAATAGGTTGCCAGTGGTGTGCCTCTTACGGAAACCGATGATACGTGCTTAGCATGCCTAGGAATGTGCTGGCATACTTTAGATGCTGCTAATGGTGCCACTGCTGTTGTTGCTGCGGGAGGCAATACATCTACCAAGTGGGCTGTCACAGTCATGTAGTCCTTATTTTGCCTTGCTCCACTTGTCCACATGTCCGTGGTTAAGTGGACACTGGGTACATCCGCATTTTTCCGGACATCGAGGACACTTTTCTTAATGTCCCTGTACAACACAGGAATCACTTTTCTAGTGATGTGGAATCTAAATGGGATTTGGTACCAGGGACACACTGCCTTTATCAATTGGCTAAATCCCACTGCACTAATGGCGAATACTGGATGCACGTCTTACACCAACATAGATGTAAAGGCCTCAATTATCCACTTTGCAGCAGGTTGACTGCTGTCATATTTCATCTTCCTCACAAAGGATTGTTGGAAAGTCAATTGCTTAGTTGAAGTAGTACAAGTGGTCTTCCGACAACTCGTCTAAGATGACTATCGACCCCCAGCATCAGCAACAGCAGCGGCAGCAGCAGCAGTAGGTGCACCACTCAAGGATCCTCCGGAGGAATCCTGGTTAGGAGAGTTCTCATCAATCATGCCAGTGACATGGCCTACAGGACTACTGACATTCCTGACCAAAGAGGAAATTGACGTTGAGGGAGTTGGTGGTGTGGCTTGCAGGAGAATGGGTACAAGAGGAAGAAGGGATTTAGGTGTTAGTGGACTGCTTATGCTCTTACCCAAAGTTTCTGAACTTGACAATGACTTCTGATGATTGTACTGCAGGTGACGTATAAGGGAGGATGTTCCTAGTTGGATAATGTGCTTACCCCTACTTATTATGGATTGACAAAAGCAACACACGGCTTCACACCTGTTGTCCAGATTTGTGGAGAAATAATTCCACACCGAAGAGGTGAATTTTTGGGTATTTTGCCCAGGCATCACAATGGGCTTATTCATCCCATGGACAACAACTGTCTCCCCCGGTGCCTGATTTAAACAAACCACATCACCATCCAAATCCTCATGGTCAACTTCCTCCTCAACCTCAGCAACTCCCATATCCTAATTCTGGTGTACTTCAACAGTGACATCTTCAATTTGAATATCAGAAACTGGACTGTGGGTGCTCCATCCAGAACTTACAGAGGGCATGCAAATGGTGGAAGGAACCACCTCTTCCCGTCCAGTGTTGGGAAGGTAAGGCATCACAACTGCCAACACACTTGGACTCTCCTTGGGGATTTGTGATACCATCTAAGAATGCACAGTTCTCTGCTAAGCGTTTGCCAACTTACAGTAACTTATCATTTTTCTAGCGGAGGTTGAGGGCTTCCATCATCATGTGAAGCTGAACCACTAGTCATGAACATAGGCCAGGGTCTTAGCCGTTCCTTGCCACTCCATGTCTTAAATGGCATATTGGCAAGTTTACATTACTCCTCAGACCATTTAAATTTATTTTTTGGGTTATTTTACTGAACTTTGGCTTCTTGAATTTTACATGCCATCTACTTAGACATTGGGCATCGGCCTTGGCAGACGACGTTGATGTCATTTCGTTGTCTATGCATCTTCAGCACTAGGAGAAAGTGAAAACTGAACAGGTGATCTTTCTTGCGCTTATACTAGATAGCAGCCTTTAATCCCACAAACAGGAAACCTTCACCGTGGTTTCAACATATCACACCAAACACAGAAAGTGTGAGAGAAAATGGCGCAACTAGACACTTCTAGATACGTAAAAAGGATTGCTTACACACTGGTATTTTTAGATGCGATAGGTAACGATACACCTTCCCAACATATGGACACTAAAATGATAATAGTGTTGATAGTGTCCTTTTATTATCATTTTAGTGTCCATATGTTGGGAAGGTGTATCGTTACCTATCGCATCTAAAAATACCAGTGTGTAAGCAATCCTTTTTACGTCTCTAGAAGTGTCTAGTTGCACCATTTTCTCTCACACTTTCTGTGTTTACTAGGAGAAAGTGGTTCTTGATCTTTCCCCATTTTATCCTCCAAAATTTTGTTCTCGATTATTTTTCTGGAGTTATATAACACAACACGCAGGAGAGGAGAGTGTACCCCTACACCACACAGGGAAATCCTGTAAAAAATATTTGGATTAAATATTAATGACCCCTTTATTTGGAGTAAATAATACACAGCACAGGACAGCACCGCTGGACTTATACGGCAGTACCGCTGGACTAATACGGCAGTACCACTGGACATATACGGCAGTACCACTGGACTGGACTTATATGGCAGTACAACTGGACTTATGGCATATGTACAAAGCCTGGAGATGTGATAAAGAAGTAATAAGTGTAAGGTGATAATGCAACAGCCAATCATTATGGGTTTTAAAAATTACAGTTAGTAGCTGATTGGCTGGTGCATTATCACCTTCCACTTATTATTATTAATATTATCCTTTATTTATATGTCACCACATGGAATCTGCAGCGCCCAGTTACAGAGTACATAATCAAATAGGAAAAGCAAGAAAACAGTGATTTACAGTACAAGACAATATAGGACAAGTGCAGGATATATAAACATAGCGGCATCCGCAGACAACACTGAAATAAATATCAGGGTGGCAGAAAACTAAGGGATTTGGTGCCATTGAACGGAGTATTGAAAAGAAGATAGGTTAAGTCAAAGATCTAAAACCACATGAGGGAAGAGGGTCTGTTTATGAAGGCTTACATTATAGAGGAGAGGGTCACACATACAAGGCTGACACAGAAGGGGCTGAAAGAGAGTGTGGGACAGAGGGCTTAAGATGAGAGACAGCTGGGTTTAGTGAAGAAGTGGGTATTGGGAGCCTGTTTGAAATTTTTGGGAGAGTCTGAGATGGAGTGTTAGAGAATTCCAGAGAAACTGAGGCGCACATGAAAAACTTTGGAGGTAGAGATGCATTAGCAGAATGAAGAGAACAGGCGGGAGTGTAGAGGGAGATAAGGTTAGAGATGTAAATGGGAGAGAAGTGGGTGAGGGCTTTGTAGGTGAGTGTGAAAAGCTTGAAATGGATTCTGAAGGGGAAGGGGAGCCAGTGAAGTGCTTGTAAGAGAGAGAGGGTGCATGCAGTACATTTGGTGAGGAAGATGTTACGGGCAGCAGCACTAAGGATAGATTGGAGTGGAGAGAGGCATTTGTCAGGGATGCAAGGTAGAATATTAGCGCAGTCTAGTCTGGAGATGAACAGTGAGCGGATAAGGGTCTTAGTGGTATCCTGGGTGAGAAGGGGTCAGATCCTATAAATTAGTTTGAGATAAAAATTACAGGTTTGAGAGCTGCTGAATGTGTGGTTTGAAGGAGAGGGAGAATTAAGGATTACTCAAAGAAAACATACTTAGGGGCTAGACGAGATAGTAGTGTCATCAATAGATAATGAAATTGTGGGAGGAAAGATAGTGTAAGAGGGTGCGAAGATGATCCGCTCAGTCTTAGATATGTTAAGTTTAAGAAAGTGCTGGGACATCCAGGAAGAGATAATCCCCATACACACTAGACAAGATTTTGAAAGATCTTCCTCAGAATGGCCGATCTGAGTGAGATCTTTCACAATCTTGTTCAGTGTGTACACTAAATGTCATTAACGATGCGTGCTCATTCACATCATTAACGACCCCCTCCCTTGTCTGAATATGCACAGATGAGGAAGGGCCTCATTAACATCAGCCATGCTGCAGATGCAGCACGACCATCATTCCCCAGCTGCCCCCCCCACCATCTCTGCCTGTTCTGGCCGCATCATCAAGTGTGTATGCACTTGCCGATGCTGCCCCCCTGCCGGGTCCCCACCGCTGCCAATATCGGCATAGGCAGGGATTAGCTCGTTTGTACTAGCCTATAGCAGAGAGACAATTGGATATACGAGTGAGGGGAGCAGGGTAGAGGTCAGGGGAGGAAAGGTAGACTTCTGTATTATCAACATTTAGATGCTATAGTAAGTCAAAAGAGGTAATGAGATCACCTAAAGAGGATGTATAGAGAGAGAAAAGGAGATGACCTAGAACAGACCCTTGGGGGACACCTATAATTAATGAAAATGGTGGGGAGGTGGAGTCATGAGAATAGACAGAGAAGGAATGGTCAAAGAGGAAGTAGTATAGCCAGGAGAGGACAATATCACACAGACCAAGGGTGTGAAGGATTTGCAGAAGGAGCAGGGGGTCCAGTGTCAAAAGCAGCATAGAGGTCAAGAAGAATATGCAGAGAGTAGTGGGCCTTGGATTTAGCAGAAAGGAGGACATTTCAGACATTCGAGAGTGCATTTTCAGTGGAGTGTAGAGGATGTATGCCAGACTGGAATGGGTCAAGCAGTGAGTGGGAAGTTACAAAGGCAGTAAGACGGTTGTAGACAATATGTTCAAGGAGTTTGGAGGCAAAAGGGAGGAGAGAGATGAGTCTATAGTTTGAGAGAGTGTGTGGATAAAGGGTAAGTTTTTTTAAGAATAGGGGAGATGACATGTTCATGCTTGAAGGCAGAGAGGACAGTTCCAAAGGAGAGATTGAGGAGGTGGGCAATATGGTAACAGGTGGAGGAAGCAGAGGAGGCATGAGAGTATAGGGTCAGGTGGGAGATGGAGGGGGACGAATGGATAAGGGCCATGAACTTCTCACTATATACATGGGAGAAAGATGTCAGAGTTGGTAAGTGGGAAGGGGAAGAATGGCAAGGGAGAGGAGGTGGCTGTTTGCTTATTGTTTGGTTGGATGTGATGTCCTGAAGTATGGAATCTATTTTGGAAGTGAAGTAAGTGGCAAAGTCAAGAGCAGAGATTGAGAAGGGGAGACGAGGTGGGGGATGTCAGAGGATAGAGTTGAGGGTGTCAAAGAGGCGCCAGGGGTTTGAAGACTGGGAATAGACAAGGTTCTTGAATTATGACTGTTTAGCAAGGGAAAGTGCAGCACTGAAGGATGAGAGCATACGTTTGAAATGGAGGAAGTATTTCTTAGAGCGTGACTTCCTCCACTGTTCCTCAGCAGTATTTGAGCATTTTTGCAGATATCTGGAGCATTTGGTGTGCCAGGTGTCAGGTGTTGATCTGTGAGAGTGAGTGGTGGTTTGTGGTGTGATAGAGTTAAGAGCAGAAGTAAGTGAAGCATTGTATAGGAAGTGGCTTGTTCAGGGCATGAGAGAGACAGTATAGTAAAGAGAAGGAATTCGAGCAGGGAGGATATGGAAGTGGTGTTGATGGCCTCAATGTCATTCTTTTTCACTGTTTTATCACTTGTGCAGGCTTAGTACATCTACCCCTATATTAGCCAACCAATAGCTGATTATTGGTTTTCTCACTCAGAATCTTCTACCCATGAGTTATTATTAACTTCTGCTGAGGAACTTGAAGCCATGGAGGAATTTAGAGGAGCTTCACCAACACAAAAAATTTCTGAACCCTTCACAGATCCATGACTTAAAATGCAAAAGAAAATTCCCACTGTATCCCCCCAAACAATCAACTATTCAGAAGTGAGTATATTAATTAAATTTTTACATAAACAATATTCTAATAAATAGGACTAGGAGATCTTGCACATATAAGTTTCATAATCTTAATGAGTAGAACAGAAAGCCCTTAATAAAAATCAAAGAGTGGCCTGATGTTACGATAAAACCTTCAGATAAAGGGGGCAATGTTGTATTATGGCCCAAAGAAATATATCTCAAGGAAGCCTAACATCAATTAGAGGACAAACTGTGTTACCCACCTGCTTCCACTCTCTCACACAATTATATCCTGGTTGGCATATATCTATTAGAAGAACTTAATGACAAGGTTTGGAATGGAGGGAGTTAATACTCCTGGGCTCGGGCTTGTGCGCTATGGCATGATAGGGATGTTGCTCCAATATGATGAATTAGGGGTGGTTCTTCGTGGTGCTGTCTGGTTTGTGCTGGTTGTAGTCAACCTCTTTCCCTGTTGCCTTTCGGAGGATAAGTGCCATTGTAATTGGTGCTGTTTTTTTATTTTACTGTTTTATTTGTTTTCTTCAGCCCTTGCAGTGTCTGTTGGGGGGCTTTACTCTGGCTCTCCCTCCCTGTCCTTTGCTGCATTTCATCAGCCAAATCTATGTCACATCGCAGACCCGCCCTCCTCCTTGCTGCAGATAATGGCCACCACTCCCAGTGCCTATCGCTTCCCCCGTACCCCTGCTCA
Source organism: Pseudophryne corroboree (assembly GCF_028390025.1). NCBI lineage: Eukaryota > Metazoa > Chordata > Amphibia > Anura > Myobatrachidae > Pseudophryne > Pseudophryne corroboree. The sequence goes on along the minus strand of NC_086453.1, from coordinate 359,199,434 downwards.
TTATTATCAGAGCAGGTGGGCGACAGGGTTTCTCCTGGGTCTGTGCTCCCTGCTGCCCAGTCTTCCGGTGCTGCTGTGGCTGCACCTGCGGGTGCACATGTAGCTCATGTTGGTCGGGAGGTCTCTTTCTCTCTTGCTGCCATCTGTAGAGCTGGAGGCTGTGTCCTGCTGGACATGGCGGGGAGGGTTGCTGGGGGCAAGAATAAGGGAGGGGAGAGTGGCCAGGTTTTCGACTGTCTGTACTCTCCCCTCTCATGCTGGTACCACGGGCACGTGGACGCGCGCAATGGCAGTCACTGGCTGCTGACTTTGCAACGATTGTGGGGAGCTCCCGGTTTATAAGTAGTGGCAGCAGACGAAGGTGGGTGGTTATCCGCAGCCACAGTGGGGGCAATTTGCAGGGAGAGGAGCATATGCGTACAGCAGACAGGGTCAGGGAGGGGTGCTACAAGTACTCCAGGCAGGGCTTTAGCCAATATGCTGTGGCTGCCTCCTCTTTGTCCCTCAGGCAGTTTGATGGGAGACAGGGGTGTGAGGATAATCCGGGGCCATGGCAACTAGCATACTGAATGCAGGGGCTGTTTCTGTGAAGGTTTATTCTGTTGATTTGGTGTCCGTGATGGCATCTGTAGCTGAGGTGTTAGGCCCACTAGTGTTAGGCGCCGCGGTCCGTGTTCCCTCCCGGCCCGGCGCCTAGAAACTAGGGACGCTGAGCGCGCTGAGCCGCCGGGTCCCTAGCAACGCTAGGACGGCGTGCGCACTGAGCCGCCGGGTCCCTAGCAACGCTAGGACGCCGTGTGCGCTGAGCCGCCGGGTCCCCAGCAACAATAGGATGCTGGGCACGCCGAGCCGCCGGGACCCTACAGCACTAGGACGCCGTGCGCGCTGAGCCGCCGGGTCCCCAGCAACACTAGGACGCTGGGCAAGCCGAGCCGCCGGGACCCTAGCGACGGGGACGCCACGGACGGACCGCGTTCCCCGTTGCAGGGTGTATTAAGTGTGCACACATGTTCTCTGGTCGTGCAGCAGGGCAGCTGCATGACATTTATTGTAATTAGGCTCTGGACTCTGATTGGAGGACTCCTTGCTAAATGCCTTCTCAGTGCTTCACACAGACGCCGGTGATAGCTTCCTGCATGCTGCTCATGTTTGGTGAACGTCTGTTCCTGATCTGCTGTGCCCAGTACTTCCAGTTCTCTGAGTTCCTGATTCTTGGTGTTTGGTGTCTCATTCCAAGGAGTTCTCCTGGTCCTCATTCTCCCGTGACAGTCGTTAGAGGAGCTCGCTTGGTTTCGTGAGTGGAGGCTCTGCCGCGTGTTGCGGCCTAGGCCGCTTTATATTGTTTTCTGATTTTTGGAGCATTTGCGGAGGTATCCGCTTCCACAGTCCTCTCCTGTACTCGGCGGTGCCGTGTAGGAAAGTGGACAAGTGGAGTATTTTGGTTGTTCTTTTCCCTGGCGGGAATCCGCGCATACTTTAGTTTTAGGTTTGTTAGTAGCCCCTGGCCTTGTTGTTTAGTTAGAGGGCCCCTTGTTATCACCCTGTCTCAGTTCACTCTTTGTCTCTCATTAAGACCTGAGGGGGCATCGGAGTTGGGCAGACGTAATCCGCCCTTCAAACGCGGCTGCCATGGGCTCAAGCAACCAGAGTCTTGCAAGAGTGTACTGACAGCACTGGCGAGACAACGGAGATAGGGTGCCAGGGGCTATTCCCATTCCTTTCCCCTTTCCCAGCATTACGTTCGGGTATTCAGGTCCCATCGTATAAGATCACCCCAGACCTGAGTATTAGAATCATAACAACTAGTTGCAGCTATGTCCCCTGCTGCTCCAAGGCCTTCAGTTGCACCACATGGTGAAGGGGCTTCTCCCATACCACCAGCATCGAGCAGATCTTGTGAGCTTGTAGGGATTTGGGGGCTGCAGCGGTGGAATTCAGTGGTGGGCCACCAGTACTATCCCATCAGAGAGGCGCACTTGCTGCTGTATATCCTTCCAGGTTGTCTACTCCCCGAGATTAGGCCTCGGAGCGTGTCTACTCTTACTTTTCAGAGTCTCATGGCGAAGAAGAAGATGAGGAAAATGGAGATTTTGGAGTTTCATCAGCTTTGTGAGGGTCCGGGCATTGCGAGTCGTCAGGTGAGATGTCGGGATGCTGTGACAGTGAGAGGGAGGAATTTTCCTCCTCATCAACATTATCTGACCGTTCTTCTTCATCCTCCTCTTCTTTGCTTAGGTCTAATGTTAGCAGCGCAGCAATGGTTAAGAAGCATGCTGCTAAATATGCTAAATGAGCAGCTGCTTTGCATGATAAGCGGAAGAGGCGCACGCAAGCAGGGGAGAGTTCGCAGTGACAAGAAGCGCCGCAACTAGCCGGGGGTCGTACACTTTGATTATACAGCCATGTTGAGGGGCTTTTGTGATAGTTGCTAGAAAAGATTTATAAGGGGATTTTGTTTGTGTTAACGGTTCAGACAAAAAAAAACTTTAAGGCAGCTAGAGCAAAATGGGGCATGGTTGCCGACGCATATTGGTCATATGATAACTGGCTAGCTGGCTTTTGTGCTTTTGCTTCTTGTTACCTAGAGGATAGGCCTGAGGAGCATCTCAACATCAGGTACATCCACTTTTTCCATGATATGCAGCGTAATTCTAAGGGTATGGAATGGCGGACGTATGATGAGCAGTTTTGTCGCAAATAAGACTGCCTGCGGATTATAGATTTTGGGTGTAAAGATGTTGAGGTCTGGCTTGACGTCACGCAGGCTACTCAGAATTCTAAGGACCCCCAGAGTGCCGTATTTGAGGGTACGCAGGCTGGTCCTTTTGCGCATCAGGCTGGTGCAGAGGTTGTGTCGGGTGGGAAGGCAGGTGGCGCAGGTTGTGGGTTTGCCCAGGCACCTGTGAGAGGGAAATGCTTTGCGTACAATAACTGTAATTGATCGCAAGGGTAGTTGGTTTCGACACGCATGCTTGCATTGCAGTAGTTTTCATCCAGCCTCCAATTGTTTTTCGAGGCAACAGACAAGGGCCCAAGTTTGTGATGGCTGGAGCCGGAAAACCTTCTGTAAATTGCAGCGCTAAGTAGGACTTTGACTCCAGTCCATTTGGAAGCTATGTCCAAATGGCTGAGATGGTACCCCAATAGAGAGGATTCACAGTTTTTGTTTGATAGTTTTCAGTTTGGTTTCCATCTACCTGTTGTGTGCAAAGATAGAACTGGGGCCATGAGTAATGTTCAGTCAGCTCGTGCTTTTCCAGCAGTTTTGCATGAGAAAGTTGAGAAAGAAGTTCGGATTGGTAGGATGGCAGATTAGTTTTCAGGACCCCCGCTGGAGAATCTTGTCCTTTCTCCAGTGGAGGTCATGCTGAAGATGACTCCAGGTGCATTTTGGCTCATTCAATACCTGTCTTGTCCATCGGGAATGTCAGTTAATGACGCAATCCCCGCAGAGCACTCTACAGCGTCTTATCAATCATTTGATGAGGCGCTTCGTATTGTGAATGGCTGTGGGCCGAGGGCTCTCATGGGCAAGATAGATGTTCATTCGGCAATTGATTACATCTGGACTCATTGTGGTATATGGGGTTTCGCATACGGGCAGAATACTTCATTGACAAATGCTTACCTATTTGGATGTTCTGTTTCCTGCTCGGTTTTCAAGAAGTTTAGCACATTTTTGCACTGGTGTCTGGAGTCTTCATTGGGAGGTCATGGTATAGCTCATTACCTCGATGACTTCTTAAGCGTTGGTCCTGCTAACTCTGGGCATTGTGGTAAGGTTTTGTTCAATTTGAAGGTGTTGATTTTTCATTTTGGGGTGCCTGTGGCTGAAGATAAAAATGATACTGTGGCTGGGGTTTGTCGCCTTCCCCAGGTCTAGGTAGCGAACTTGCAGTAAATCTTCTGTCAGTTTCAAGCATCTCTGAAGGTTACACTGTGTCAGGTGCAATCACTGTTAGGCTTGTTAAACTTTGCTTGTAGGATCATCCCCATGGTTCGGGTCTTTTGCCGGAAGCTGAATCGTGTCATGGTCGGTTGTGCTAGACTACACCATTTTATTCGTCTCTACTCAAAAATTAAGAGGGATTTAGCAATCTGGGTCTTGTTTCTGGAGGAATTAAATGGCGTGCAGATATGGCTGGCTCCACAAGTTGACAATGTCGATTTGCAGCTATTTACAGATGAGACAGGATCTGTGGGGTTTGGATGCTACGTCAACGGATATTGGTGCTTCGCCCCCGGAGTGGTGTAATAAGGGTTTCACCAAAGAACTCCTACTTCTAGAACTCTTTCCTGTCATGGTGGTTTTGGAGGTGTAGGGCGATCGGCTTCGCAATAGCAGCATCTTGTTCAGATGTGACAATCTGGGTGTGGTGCACGTTGTGAACAGACAGATGGCAAATTCAGTCGTCGTTTTGCGGGTTCTTGGGTAGTTAATTCTATCATGCCTGTGCTTTAGTGTGTTATTTTGGTCACAGCATGTGCCAGGCATGGACAACACAATTGCTGATGCATTGTCGAAGGGCCAGTGGGCTATATTTCGGTCCTTGGCTAAGGGGGCTGATATTGTCAGGGTTTGTTGTCGCTCTTATGTTTGGCAATTTATCGAGCCAGCATGGAGGGGTTAGCGGAGTGTTCCATTGCCCCAAGTACTCTCAGTGCCTACCGTCATGCTTGGGCTAACTGTGAGGAATTTTCTCATGGTCATGGGCATAGAGGTAAGAGTGGATATCGGCTGATGCTTTCCTTTATAGGGCAAGTTTATATCTCTGGTAGTTCTAGGGCAGTGATGTCTGGGTATCTTGCAGGAATATCCTTTTTCACCAAGCTGAGGGGGATCCTGGATTTTACCAAAGGTTTTCTCCTAGCTAAGGCGCAAAAAGGGTGGGCGCATCTAGCACCCATCCCACTTAACAGGAGGTGTCCAGTTGATGGGTCAATCCTACCAGTGTTGTTGTGTGTGGTGTCTGGCATGGCTGTCTCTTTTTTTGAGGCTCTTCTATTTCAGTGAGCCTTTTCCATTGTCTACCATGGGGCTTTTTGGGTCTCGGAGTTGGTTCTGTTGTCCAAATGGAGGGATTCGGCAATGCTCTGGGTAGATGTCGTGCTGGGTGAAAGGTCCTGGCTGTGCAGGCTGCGTCAATCTAAGACGGACCAGCTAGCTAGAGGTTGGAGGGTCATGCTGGTCTCATCATTGGATGTTCAGGTTTGCCCGGTAGCTTTGGCTTCCTGTTATGTGGATGTCCGGCTATCTTCGGAGGGTTCTTGGCTTCTGCACTATGATAGGTTGCCGCTGACGAAGTACCAGTTTGGGTGGATGTTGGGTACAGCCTGATCAGCATGGACCTTTCGCCTGTGTTAGGCGCCGGGGTCCGCTTGTCGGTGCGGCCCGGCGCCTAGCAACCAGGGACGCCGTACGCGGACAGCCGCCGGCTCCCTGGCAACGCTGGACGCCGGGCGCGCTGAGCCGCACGGACCCTAGCAACGGGGACGCCACTGGCGGACCGCGTTCCCCGTTGCTAGGCTTTAAGAGTTAATGTATTCACCTGCTCTCTGGCCGTGCAGCAAGGCAGCTGCACAGCATTTATTCTAATCAGCCTTTTGGCAGCTGATTGGAGGACTCCTTGTTAAATACACTCCCAGGGCTTCTCACAGACGCCGGTAATAGCTTCCTGCATGCTGTTTCTGTTTGCTGAGAGTCTGTTCCAGTCTTGCTGTATCCGGTCATTCCAGTATTCGGAATTCCAACTCGGAAGTTTGTCATCTTATTCCTGGAGTCCTGACTAATCACCATATAACATCCAGTGGTGTTCGTGAGTCGCGGCCTTGCCGTGTGTTGCGGCTTGTCCGCTTTATTATTTATTATTTGTGTTTTGGAGCATTTCGCGGAGGGTTCCGCTTCCACAGGTCCACTCTGGCATCCGGCGGTGCTGGGTAGGAGTATTGGACAAGTGGATTTTGGTTGTCCTTTTCCCTGGCGGGTTTCCGCACATACTTCTGTTTTTGTTAGTTAGCTTGTTGCCCCTGGCCTGTTGTCAGTCAGAGGTCCTCTTGTTATCATCCTGCCTCGGATTTCCCTTTGTCTCGCACTAAGACCGGGGGGCACCGGAGTTGGGCAGACATAATCCGCCCTTCAAACGTGGCTGCCAGGGGCTCAAGAAACCATAGTCTCGCAGGGGATTTCCGATAGCACGGGTGAGACAATAGAGTTAGGGCGCCAGGGGCAACTAGTCTTCCCTGCTCCCGTTACCTGCATTCCATTCCAGCGCTCTGGTCCTTGTCATAAAATCTCCTCCGGTCAGGAGTGCTGGAATCATAACATTATTACCGGCCATACCAAAACTTAAAATTAATTTTTTCTTATTCAGTTTTTGTAAGAAATTGTCGGCCTCATGAATCCAACAGGGTTAGGACCAAATCCTGGTCAGCTCTTAGTCAGTCAGATTCAAGAACTTACTCAGATGGTACAGGATCTTTCCCTTTGGGTGAAGTCGCAGGAAGATCTTTTACGAACTTCCCCGAGGGTAGTTCCTGAACCAAAAATGCATTTGCCTGACCGTTTTTCTGGTGATAGGAAAGAGTTTTTTAATTTTAAAGAATCCTGTAAACTTTATTTTCGTTTAAGACCGATCTGCTCGGGTACTGAATCTCAGCGGGTCGGGATTATTATTTCTTTGCTCCAGGGGGATCCCCAGACTTGGGCATTTGGTTTAAAAGCAGATGATCCGGTGTTGTTGTCAGTAGACGCTTTTTTTGGGTCTTTGGGACTGTTATATGATGACCCTGATAGAGAGGCATCCGCTGAAGGTCAGTTGCGCGCTCTCAGACAGGGTAGGAATCCCGCAGAGGTTTATTGTACGGAGTTTCGCCGGTGGTCGAATGACTGTGGCTGGAATGACCCAGCCCTGCGCAGTCAGTTTCGCCTCGGCTTATCAGAATCTATTAAAGACAGTCTCCTCCAGTATCCCGCTCCTGAGACTCTCGATAAACTCATGGAGCTTTCTATTAAGATTGATCGTCGTCTCAGAGAGTGGAAGACTGAAAAAGGAGCATCGGTCAGGTCATCTCCGTGTGTATATTCCATCCCTGAGGACATAGAGGAGCCCGTGCAGATGGGTCTCTCCCAGTTGTCTCCTGAAGAGAGAGCCAGAAGGCAAAACTCTGGTCTTTGTTTGTACTGTGGGGGTAAGGGACATTTTGCTCGAAATTGTCTGAATAAGTCGGGAAACGCCTTGACCAGGTGAATTGTGAGGGGGTTCACCTAGGTCTGCAGCTTATCTCCTCGAATAACTCCCTTTTAGTCCCAGCTAAGGTTTCCTTTGGCAGCCTCAGTTCCTCGGTGTCGGCTTTTGTCGACAGTGGAGCCGCAGGAAACTTTATGGATTTAACTTGGGCCAAGGCCTTAGGCATTCCTCAGTTATCTTTGGGTAGGAGTGTCACCATGCATGGCTTAGATGGGAGTCCACTGTCCAAAGGGGTTATTTCCCTCTGTACACCCCCTGTACTACTTACGGTAGGAGCTCTTCATTCTGAAAAAATCGAGTTCTTCCGTACCCATTGCCCAGCAGTTCCAGTGGTTCTGGGTCACCCTTGGCTGGCCTTTCACAATCCCACCATTGATTGGCGGTCAGGGGAGATTTCTCAATGGGGTGCCTTCTGTGATAAGGAATGTATTTCGTTTCTAGTCAGAATAGCTGCTGCAATTCCTGAACTCATTCCCGTGGAATACCAGGAGTTTGCTGATGTGTTCTCCAAGGGCAATGCATACATTCTGCCTCCCCATCGGCCTTATGATTGCACCATTGAGCTAATTCCTGGTGCCGCATTGCCAAAGGGAAGGTTATATGCTTTATCCGGGTCAGAAACTGCGGCCATGAATGACTATGTTAAAGAGAGCCTAGGGAAAGGATTTATTAGGTCATCTAAATCTCCTTTAAGTGCAGGCTTCTTCTTTGTGGAGAAAAAGGATGGCTCGCTCAGACCTTGCATTGACTATAGAGCCCTAAATAAAATCTCAGTTAAAAATACTTATCCTCTGCCGCTGATTTCTGTCCTCTTTGATCAGCTGCGTTCGGCTGTGATTTTCTCCAAAATCGATCTAAGAGGAGCGTATAACCTCATCCGAATCAGGTCCGGAGATGAGTGGAAGACAGCCTTCAGTACTCAGTCGGGTCACTACGAGTACCTAGTGATGCCGTTCGGCTTGTCTAACGCTCCAGCAGTTTTCCAGGACCTCATTAACGATGTGCTCCGTGACTTTCTAGGGAAATTCGTGGTCGTTTACTTAGACGACATCCTGATTTATTCTGACTCTATTGAACAACATGTTACCCAGGTGCGTCAGGTTCTTCAAAAGTTACGTGAGAATCATCTATATGCCAAACTGGAGAAATGCGAGTTTCATGTCACGGTGGTATCTTTTTTAGAATACATTATTTCCCCTCTGGGATTTTTCATGGAACCAAAGAAGCTTCAGGCCATCCTTAGTTGGGCGCAACCCACCAATTTAAAAGCAATTCAGCGCTTTTTAGGGTTTGCGAATTATTACAGGAGGTTCATTCATTCTTTTTCCGACCTGGTTGCTCCCATTGTGGCCCTGACAAAGAAAGGAGCGGATCCTACCAACTGGTCGCGTGAAGCGGAGTTGTCCTTTCGGGCCTTGAAACAAGCTTTTGTCTCGGCTCCAGTCCTTAGACATCCCAATCCAGGATTGCCCTTCGTTGTGGAGGTTGATGCCTCGGAGGTTGGAGTAGAGGCTATACTATATCAAAAGGATCCAGAGTCTCAGGAACTACATCCTTGTGCCTTTATGTCTAGGAAATTCTCCTCCGCTGAATCCAACTATGACGTTGGTAACCGGGAACTACTGGCAATAAAATGGGCTTTCGAGGAGTGGAGGCATTGGCTGGAGGGAGCAACACATACCATTTCAGTATTGACTGACCATAAGAATCTGCAATACATCGAATCAGCTAAGCGGCTGAATGCCCGGCAGGCTCGTTGGGCTTTGTTCTTTACTCGTTTCAAGTTTATTATAACTTTCAGGCCAGGTTCCAAGAATAGAACAATGGGGTTGTATCTGCACGCTCGCTATTTATTAGTACGTAATTTGGAGCACAAAGCTCCAAAAATGACCCCTATTAATTACAGATATGTACTATTAATGTCGGGGGTGCTACCAACTACAGCTGGAGTAAATGGACAAGGAAAAAAGAGAAAAGAGGCTGTATTGTTGATGCACAAAACTGAAAGTGACCTAATTGTCACTGTATTATTCAAAAAATTATCTAAAATTTAACTTTTATTGTTATCTTAATTAAAAATGGTGTGACAATAACAAACACACAAACTACGAGTATAGGCGAAACATAGAGGTTAAAATCAAGACGTATACAACATGTACCACAAGTGCAATTGAAATGATAAATGTGATTAAAGATTAAAAAATGTGTCCGCGTGTTGATTCTTATGTCCTGTTGTATAATATTACTCTCAATTTTACACCAGTCTGATAGTAGTTATGTGCAGACAATCACTATATTATTAAATGATCATTGATTGAAATATCTATGTGATGTCTACACTTATTTCACTCTTGTTTTCATATTGACAGCTGACAAAAATCTTTCAGACAGCCAGTATAATATAGTATATGAATATCAATGCTGTCTATTTATTATTCCTGTCAAAGTCAGAAAAATATCTCTATGCACACTGCCATATTTTGCACCTCATACAGGTCCGTGCTGCGCATGCGTACGCTCTCCCGTGCGTGCGCATACTCACAGTCGCGGGCACCCGCAGGCGCACGGTATGCGTATTTACGGTAGAGTTTATGTGATCGTAGCGTGCGACTCAATTGTTACATATTTTCACTATATAATGTATTTTGTAGATCATGGTCCCTTTGATAGATTCTGAAAGTTTAGTTAATATAGCATGTTCCTGGACAGAGAGATCCCTCTTTGTATTGTACGAAGGGTCTAACAGGGGTCATACAGTGGTGTTTAGTATCCATCGGAAGAACATTTAATTAGCAATATTCCGGTGTTGGTTTGGAGCGGATTAATCGCTCGTGCGAATAGTTATGGACATAAGAAGTTTATGTCCATTTACTATTATTTGTTCTTACTTAGTCATGCGGCGGGAAACCCACCCACCTGAACAGTTGGAAGTAGCCACAGCCCACCTGTATGAATCAACCTATGACCTTTTGTTATAATGCGAAGCCGAATTCCTGTGTCCAATGAACAATGAGATTGTAGGGACTATTGAATTGTATTGTGTGTGGGGCATAAATAGGCAAGCCGACCATATCCAGTTCACTCTCTTCAACGGTTCTCATTGCTGATAATCGGGAGCTGGATATCGAGGCGCATGCGATCGTTTCCCCTTGTGCGTAAGTGTTTCTCCGCAATCATATTGATCTTCTAGTTATTCTGAGCCATTTCTCTCTCTCTCTCTCTTCTCCTCTTTCTCTCTTATTTTCCCTTTAAACGTAACTGTATTGTATTGTATTTCCTGTGTAGTTATCTGGTTAGGTAGTCTATGTTATATTGTAGTGTATGACTTGTATTGTGTTCAATTCTTTTGCAAGTACATCATTCATAATATATATATCAGGCGTTGGACCCTAAGCACGGTATCTGTGTATCTCTTATTGTGTTAAGTATTCTCAGAGCGTCGGTGACGCTCAAACAGCTTTTGAGTTAATAAGGTTATACTGTGTTGCATTTACACTCTATCATTACACTAAGGTTTTACTGCATTACACACTGTTTATGGTTTAGAGATAAAGGTTTAACATTGTGAGCGTCAGCGCCGCTGGTGATCTCCTCGTGGTCCCGAGCATCCGCTACGCTATAGCGAACCATTACGTTAGTCGGCAGCCAATAGCGTGCCTGCCTGTGATCTCTTGGCCGTGAGCGAACGTGACGCTTGAGCATCTCGACTACGGCTAAGCGATCGTTACGCAACGTGCGTACCCTTACGGTATTCCATACGTAAATAGCGTACAGTGTTCTTAGACCTCATAAAGGGTTTTATATACCATAAATATTCAGCTTTATCAATTGGCGGCTCGCCCGTCCTTCACATATCTGCACTAGGTAGATACAGCAGACATTATCCATCAGCAAAGGGCGGGAGGTTATATTCCTCGTAGTGCTGTCGGGATAAGCGTCTGCTTCACTTAGTAAAGGGTGCTGAAGGAATCCGGGAACCGGAGGTAAGAACAACACGCTAGTCTCTTTTAAAACTGTTTATTTTTCTGTCTTGCGTACACACACACGCACATATATATATCTGCATTTCTTTTTCATTTGTGTATTTTCGTATATCACTCTCCTGTTTGCCAGTTTTATAGTTGATAAACGTGCTAAAAGAGATTTGCCGCTATTTCATAGTTTAAGGGTAAAGGTAATATAGTTAAAGTATAGACAAACACACAGCGAAGTCAGTGTGGTGTGCGGTAGATGATCAAGGATCATCTACATTGATAAACGTATAAATTGTGTTACGGTGGATCTTTGCTTTGCATACACGTGTCTCTAACAAAGGACTGAGACTTGCGTACGCAACCCAAAGACCGACGCACGCAGCGTATATTACGCAACGGAGCGTCTGGGTACGCCCACGTAACTCAAATCACAAGTATTTTTTTTTCAACGCGATAAATAGCGCAACGCGGTAAATAACGCAAGGCGATAAATAACGCAAATCTATTTTGGGTGTCCGAAATTTAAATTAACAGATCCTTCTCCTAATTGGTAACACATCTGGTCTAAAGAAAATTTCTGCGCAGAAATAAGAAATAGAAACAAAAGTGTATATGTGGTGAGTGAGTGTTTGTGTTTACAATTTTTGAGGTTGAACCACAAGAAAAGTCGAGTTCTCGTGAGGTACATACGTGTAAGTGACGTACATGGTGGCTAGGGAGGCATCCCTGGTTAAACATAAAATTTGAGCATTAGATTATAGCGGACCAGGAGGTCATACTGTAGCACAGACCAGGAGGTCATAGCAGACCAGGAGGTCCAGGTACAGCAGACAAGGAAGTCCGCTATAGAGTCAAGAGGCACAACACCAAGAAAGGGTTGGTGCAACACCCATATAGGCCACACAAGCTCTGGCTGAAGGAATTCGCAGCCGCAATTTTCGATTCCGTTGGTCGCTCCGTACATAAGATTAGTTGCTTATGTACTGAACGATTGTACCGCACGTAATTGTGTACATTAGTTAGTAATCTGACCTAGTACCATTTGAGTAAAGGGGTCACAAACGCTATTTGTACATTCTAACGTGATTTGTGTAATTTTTTTTTATTTTAAGGGAGGTTCGCTGCTCACTCAGGAACTATCCAACAACCAATAGTTACTGGAAAGAGTAAGTGTTCTTCGGATAACCCTCGCAGGTTCCAGTAAATAGAGGTTCAGGACGCAGGGGCCCTGGGTCGAGTACGCCAGCACTAGAGCAGTGTGTAGGTCGTATTGGTCGGCGTGGGCGAGTGAGTGGGGTACTCGGTAAACCGCCACCGTCAGCCTATTTTGAACATTTTGGTTTGCGTAAGGGTTGGCTGAATAAAGCAACACCTTCGAACTATGGGGGCCACTTGTTCAGGTAGGGGGCGATCAACCTCGGTTCGGGTTGATTCAGTGAACCGACCAGTCGGGTCGGCAAGGTACGTAATGTGTGAGAAATACGGAAGTCACACAGAAGTTTTATGTGATGAATGGGAGAGAATGACGGTACATGACGGGGAGAAATTCCCAAAAGTAGGTAGCTTCAGCCTAGAAGTGTTACAAAATTTAAGGAGGAGGATATGTCTTATTAAATCAGCAAAGAGACGAATCAAACATTATGATTATTTGCAGTTGTGGCAACAGGAGGGTGACATACAGAGAGGATTGGCTCAGGCGGCGGGATCTGGCTCTATCAGGAAACTGATCGCCACGGCCCCACCGCCACCATATATATCGGGAGAGAAATTGGTTGCGGAGAATGACGCACTAAGGTGTAACAAACAAACACTTAGCAACTGTGTAAATGTTAAAGATAATGTTAACCAATTAACCAATGCAAGTATTAACCCGTGCAAGTTGTACCCTGTTTTGAACTTTCCCCAGGAGTGTGATCAAGAGGACATTAAAACCAACATAAACCATCGAGAAGTAGCAGTATCGGTACTGATGGATTGTTTAAAAGGAACATTAAAGGCAAGGGTACAGACCACACAACCATGTTGGCGAGGTCTGTCGGTGGCTACTTTAAGAGAGGCTGCTATTGATCACGATAGGAACATCACCAGACACAGGGAACAACAAGGTGATAAATTAATGTCAGTAAGTATACAGGCCCTGACCACAAGGCAGCCTTTGTTTATATCACCAAACCCTGTGGGTAAGTCAAGTGTGGTTACTTGTTATTCTTGTCATAAACAGGGACACATGGCACGAGATTGTAGAGCGAAAAATTCACGAAACTCATACCAACCCCCTAGACAACGACACGACACACGACATTGGGATCAGGGTCCGCAGAAACGGAGTTATGAGCCACATACAGGGGAAACAAAAAGATACCCCCCGAACAGAGACTGGCACGCCTCTGGTAGTTCCCAGCTAACTCCCTCACAAGTAGTTGCTGCCAGCGGGATTCAGGGAGGTCACCATACCCAATAGGGGTGTGGCCATACCTGTAATCTGCAGCCAGTAAAATTGATTGCAAGTCTTGGAAGTGAACCCGAAATTGCAATCAATGTAGCTGGTAAAACTTTAAACTTTCTTGTAGATACGGGGGCGGCCAAATTAGTGATAAATTCGACAGTGGGCATGAGAACCACTGGTAGGACAATTCCAGCCATGGGAGTAACAGGAGTAGTCCAGCATTACCCTGTTAGCAAACCAGCAGAGATTACAATAGGGCCTTTACATACCAAGCATTCCTTTTTGCTGGCTGCATCGGCACCGACCAATCTCCTGGGTAGAGATTTACTGTGTAAAATGGGGTGCGTCATTTATTGTACTCCTGAAGGTGTATTCTTGGACATACCTGAGAATCACGCTCAGGAAGTGCGAGACATGTTAGACTCCCCATCAAAATTAATGTCACATACCATTATGACAAATAGGACTCCCTCCCAAGTAGAAGAAATGACATCTCAGATACCAGAGTCACTTTGGACTAAAGATGGGCAGGACACTGGATTAATGGCAAACGTAGCTCCGGTAGTTGTACAAGTAAAAGATGGCAGGATAGCTCCAAAAATCCCACAGTACCCTCTGAAGCCAAGAGGTGGAGTTAGGAGTTTACCCAGTAATAGAGCGCTTGCTACAACAGGGCATTCTGGTAAGAACGTCCAGCACTGCCAATAGTCCCATCTTCCCTGTGAAAAAGAGTGGGGGGAGGGGTTACAGGTTAGTGCAGGATCTAAGGGGGATTAACAAAATAGTTGAGAGTCAGTTCCCCGTAGTGCCAAATCCAGCTGTCTTCTTAATGCAAATCCCTCCCACTGCGAAATTTTTCACTGTTATTGACCTCTGCTCCGCTTTCTTTTCGGTACCTCTGCACCCTGACAGCCAATATTTGTTCGCATTTACATACAGAGGAGTCCAATACACATGGACTCGATTACCCCAAGGTTTCATAGATAGTCCAAGTATATTTTCTCAGGCTTTGCATGATTGTTTACAGTCTTTCCAACCAGTGAGTGGATCAGTATTGATACAGTATGTGGATGATTTACTACTGTGTTCTGATTAATTGGAAGCGTCCCTGAAGGATATGAAACAGCTCCTGTTTCATCTTTGAGACACAGGACACAAGGTTTCCAAAGACAAGTTACAATTATGCCAAACTAAAGTAAAATATTTGGGACACTGTCTAACACAAGGACTGAGACACCTGACCGCTGATAGAATTCAAGCAATTAGAGACATGACTCTGCCACAAACCCAGCAACAGATCAGAACGTTTTTTAGGAATGTGTGGGTATTGCCGTAATTGGATCCCAGGGTTTTCCATTCTAGCATTACCTTTGCAGGAGATGGTCTCCTCAAACAAACCTGATCGGATTTCGCATACAGACGAGTCTGAGACGGCATTTGAGAGACTTAAACAGTGCCTAACGCAGGCACCAGCATTAGGTATGCCAGACTATGGGAAACCCTTTGATCTACACGGAACAGAAAGTGCTGGTTGCGCGGCAGGCATACTAACCCAAAAGCACGGTGATGCCAGCAGGCCAGTAGCATATTACAGCGCTCAGCTAGATACAGTAGCGCGATCCCTCCCCACATGCTTGCGAAGCGTTGCTGCAATAGCATTGCTAGTAACGAAAAGCGAAGATGTAGTGCTAGGACACAACCTCACAATCCATACACCACATGCAGTGTCAGCCTTACTAAATTCTGCCCAAACCAGGCACGTCTCATCAGCGCAGTTTACAAGATGGGAATTGGCACTAATGGCCCCCGTAAACATCACCATAAGGAGATGCAGTGCATTAAATCCTGCAACATATCTCCCAGGTGTGCCTGGACAGGCACAAAGGGTGGAGGATGAGAGTGATGGGGAAGGAGGATTTAATACAAAGGAAGACACACATGATTGTATGGAATATTTGACCCAAAATTTTACCGCAAGGCCTGACATCAGTGACAACCCACTGGAAGATGTAGAACTTACGTTCTACACGGACGGTAGTTGTCATAGACAGTCAGACTCGGGAGACTTGTGTACTGGATACGCAGTCGTAGATGACCAAGGCACCATAGAAGCGGAACCGCTAGGCCCACCTCACTCAGCCCAGGTTGCTGAACTGGTCGCCCTAACCAGAGCATGTGAATTGGCTAAGGGTAAATCAGCCAATATCTACACCGATTCTAGATACGCCTTCGGGGTATGATTTCGGAGCCCTATGGCGCCTCAGAAATTTCATTGACGGCAGCTGGTACACCGGTAGCGCATGCAGCTCACATAAAAAGGCTTCTAACAGCGATACAGGAACCCGACAGAGTGGCTGTTATCAAGTGTAAAGCACATACATATAGCCAGGACCCAGTATCACTTGGTAACAGCCGAGCAGACGAAGCTGCTAAGTTAGCAGCTGCTACCCCCAGACAGACAGACACCACACAACTGATGGTATTTAATACCATCAACACACAGAAGTTGTGTGAAATGCAAAATTTGTGTTCCACACAGGAAAAGGCAGTCTGGAAGGCAAAAGGATATGGCCAGGAGTCCTCAGGACTCTGGACGGATGGACATGGTAAACCAGTGGCCCCCAGAGCATACCTTCCATGTTTAGCTGAGGCAGCTCACGGGCTGACTCATCTGGGCAAGGAAGGGATGTGCAAGTTGGTAAGAGCATATTGGTGCACCCCAGGATTTTCATCTCATGCGAGTAAGAGAGCAATGTCATGCCTTACCTGTTTGAGAAAGAACATCGGAAAGGCAATACCTACAGAACCATCTCATATCCCACCTGCCGGCGGCCCTTTCCAGGTAATACAGATTGACTTTATACAATTACCCCCTTGTCGGAATTTGAAATATGTACTTGTTTGTATAGATGTTTTCTCAAATTGGGTCGAAGCATTTCCTGCGGCCACAAATACCGCAATGTTTACTGCTAAGAAAATTGTGCAGGAATTTGTATGTAGATATGGTATCCCTAGAATAATTGAGAGCGATAGGGGTACCCATTTTACAGGTGATGTCTTTCAAGGAATGTGTAAATTGATGGGAATTGATAGCAAGCTGCACACTCCGTACCGTCCACAGGCGAGTGCGAAGGTGGAAAGAGTGAACAGCACTATTAAAAATAAACTGAGTAAAATTATGGCAGAGACGGGATATACATGGCCAGAAGCTTTACCCGTTGTATTGTACAGTATCAGAACCACTCCCAGGTCCCCTCTTAATCTGTCTCCCTTTGAAATCTTGTTTGGTCGACAACCGCATGTCATGATTAACCCTCAGGATGATTTGAAATGTAACAATGAAGTGACTGTAAAATACTTGATTAACATGAGTAAACAGTTAAGGAATCAAAATGATAATTTGAAGTTGGTGATTCCCGATTTACCAGATAGTAATTGTCATGACATTGAACCTGGGGATTATGTAATGATACGGAATTTTCTACGCTCAGGTTGCCTTATTGACAGATGGGAAGGACCATACCAGGTCTTATTGACTAGCACTACAGCATTGAAGGTTGCTGAGAGAGAGACTTGGGTTCATTCGTCCCACTGTAAGAAGGTTGCTGATCCAGAGAGGTCCCGTGATAAGGAACAGACGGTAGAGGTTGTATCACTGGAGTGTCTGTTCCAGGAGGATTGAGGCGGCACCTGAACGTTGAAAATCACAAGACCAAAAGCAGTTGTCGATCCCCTGTTCCCTTTTATTGTTTTTCTCCAACTTCCCATCCCCTCTCCCTCAAATTATTTTTTTCCCCCTTCTCATTCTTCTCCGTTTCCTCCTACAAGATGGACTTGCCCCAAGAGACTGTGATCCGGATTTTCCTGTTGACCATGATGTTGACCAGAGCAGTCTGTTCCGGCGAGAGTACCATGGAGGTCGAGGGAGGTTCTGGAATGGGTTCTGATGATAAAGATGGAGGCGTAGTTTTCCAAGAACAACTTAACCAACAAGTAAAGGCGAGTATCAGAAAACGATCCGATAGCATTGACAATAGAAGGAATTATGAAGGATTGTTAGCTGAAGAAAACTGTATCTGTAGGCTCTGTAACAATGTCATTGAGGATGGGTGCATTAAGAAATGCCAATCCAGTTTTAATATCCATATGGACCGGCATCCATTGGGTGACTATCACTCCTTAGTGGGTAGTGTGTTAAATAAAACAGATTGTTGGGTATGCTCTCAAGTACCTCAAGGTCATAGCAAATCAGGGCTAGTACCATTTCCTTTAACGTTAGGGGAGGTACTTGAGTTAAGTGGTGGGAGACCGGTGGACAGGAGGTTTAATATCTCCAGCCCTCCTAGTTTGAAGCTCCACCAATACCATGTGGATAGGTCCCTATTATGTTTTAACATCTCCAATCCCCAAAAGCCGGGAAATTGGGAAGTGTCATGGAGTAACCAAACCATGACCTTTTCGCATAGAGCAGATAGAATGCCTACAGATACAGAGCTTATACGCCACATAGCCAGTAGAGGAAAATCTTTCCGGTATAGGTATACCTTAGGAAATAGGATTACGAGAGTTGGAGAGGTATCACCAGGATACTGTGCACATATCGTACAACCTGATACGTGTACTAAGCAGATGGAAGAATTAGGGTTAGGAGATTTCACATGGAAGGTGTGTAATATGGTTATGTCCTACTCCGTCCCATATGTTCTCCCCGATGATGCATATTTCATATGCGGGAGAAAGGCGTATAAGTGGCTTGCCCCAAACTCTGAAGGATTGTGTTATATTGGAAAAGTACTGCCTGAAGTAATGACTGTATCACATGACAAAATGAAAGACATACACCGTGGTGCCCAAGCTCCTTATACTCACACCCATTACGAGCACGTGGTTAAAAGGCAACTGACAGAAAGGTCAGAGCATCCGGCCTCTGGTCTGATCCATGAATCCACCGGGATTCAGGTTCTGCTTGCGTTAGACTTCACTCGCACCGCTCGAGGAGTGATGAACTATAGATACATCTCTGCGCTTGCAAATTTGTTAGATAATATCACTGAAATGTATGATGACACGTTTAGGTATACTGGAAGGGAACTTCAAGCTTACAAAACAGAACTGGTACAGCATAGAATGGTTCTCAATTACCTCACAGCAGTGACAGGCGGATATTGTGTCACACTGGCAACACAGTACGGCGTGAAGTGTTGCACATATATCACGAATAGCACCGAGGATCCGGTCGAGGTCATAGACCAAAGGATGGATGATATTCTCCAATTGAAGTGGGAATTTCGCAGGAGACACAATCTCACTCTTGCTGCTGTAGGTAATGAGCTGACTGGTTGGGTGTCATGGTTGAACCCGCGAAATTGGTTCTCTGGTTTAGGAGAGTGGGCTCAAGGAGTCATAATGGATGTTGGGAAGTTTCTCCTATGTATCTTAGGTGTTGTCATATCGATTGGTTTGATATTTAGATGCGGTCAGGCATTAATGAAGTGCAATCGTCGTACTAGGGTAATGAGCTTGAGGAGTGAGGAAACTGTAATTCCAATGGACTTGATTTATGACCCAACAGTAGAAACAATGATGTAATGAAAATGCGATTATACGGTCCGTTTCTTTCACCTGTTTTTCCGTTTTTCTCCAAGGTAAAAAGACCCACTTGGATGAGGAATTTGATGAGCCGATATACAGACAACAGATGGATTAAAGAAGAAGTTTTGACAACCTTATACACAGATTTTGATGAACTTTGCCATAGATCCCCAGTTTCCCTAGAAATTTTCAACTTACGCTAGCCCAACATTTTTTGTAAATCTATGGACACTGACAAAGCTTTTTGCTCGCACCCTATGGGCAAAAAAAAAAAGCGCAAAGAAGACGGCTTTCAACAGACACCGAACAAAACTTCAACCGACAAATGTTCATTAACCTGACATAGAATACCACTGCATTTACCATAAGTGTTCTTTATCTTCATTTCTACAACCCTCAGGTAATGACACACATAGTCGATAGGGAATACAGGCACAGATATCAGCAACCACATACCTCCCCCATTCATGTATCATCAACTAAAATGTGCTCCCCCATTTTGTTACAACCACAGCCGAAAAGAGCTCGGTAGAGTTTGACAGCCCATCCACAGACCCTTAATACGGGATAAGAAGGAATCCAAATGTATACTTCGCAATACCTCGAAGCTTGATGTACAACACGTACGGCACGATGATACATGACCCCCCAAACATGGATTCATACACACATGCTTCTGCTATCTCACTAGGTCATACCCTCTTCACACCTACTCCTCTCTCCTCCCTTACCCAACCATGGAAATGTATTAACCCCTGACATATATTTTTCTCCTTTTTGAAATGTTTTAGAAGGTGGCAGTTATTATTGACTGCCAAAGGGTGGACTGTCAAAGTCAGAAAAATATCTCTATGCACACTGCCATATTTTGCACCTCATACAGGTCCGTGCTGCGCATGCGTACGCTCTCCCGTGCATGCGCATACTCACAGTCGCGGGCACCCGCAGGCGCACGGTATGCGTATTTACGGTAGAGTTTATGTGATCGTAGCGTGCGACTCAATCGTTACATATTTTCACTATATAATGTATTTTGTAGATCATGGTCCCTTTGATAGATTCTGAAAGTTTAGTTAATATAGCATGTTCCTGGACAGAGAGATCCCTCTTTGTATTGTACGAAGGGTCTAACAGGGGTCATACAGTGGTGTTTAGTATCCATCGGAAGAACATTTAATTAGCAATATTCCGGTGTTGGTTTGGAGCGGATTAATCGCTCGTGCGAATAGTTATGGACATAAGAAGTTTATGTCCATTTACTATTATTTGTTCTTACTTAGTCATGCGGCGGGAAACCCAGTATCCCACCCACCTGAACAGTTGGAAGTAGCCACAGCCCACCTGTATGAATCAACCTATGACCTTTTGTTATAATGCGAAGCCGAATTCCTGTGTCCAATGAACAATGAGATTGTAGGGACCATTGAATTGTATTGTGTGTGGGGCATAAATAGGCAAGCCGACCATATCCAGTTCACTCTCTTCAACGGTTCTCATTGCTGATAATCGGGAGCTGGATATCGAGGCGCATGCGATCGTTTCCCCTTGTGCGTAAGTGTTTCTCCGCAATCATATTGATCTTCTAGTTATTCTGAGCCATCTCTCTCTCTCTCTCTCTTCTCTTCTTTCTCTCTTATTTTCCCTTTAAACGTAACTGTATTGTATTGTATTTCCTGTGTAGTTATCTGGTTAGGTAGTCTATGTTATATTGTAGTGTATGACTTGTATTGTGTTCAATTATTTTGCAAGTACATCATTCATAATATATATATCAGGCGTTGGACCCTAAGCACGGTATCTGTGTATCTCTTATTGTGTTAAGTATTCTCAGAGCGTCGGTGACGCTCAAACAGCTTTTGAGTTAATAAGGTTATACTGTGTTGCATTTACACTCTATCATTACACTAAGGTTTTACTGCATTACACACTGTTTATGGTTTAGAGATAAAGGTTTATCATTGTGAGCGTCAGCGCCGCTGGTGATCTCCTCGTGGTCCCGAGCGTCCGCTACGCTATAGCGAACCATTACGTTAGTCGGCAGCCAATAGCGTGCCTGCCTGTGATCTCTTGGCCGTGAGCGAACGTGACGCTTGAGCGTCTCGACTACGGCTAAGCGATCGTTACGCAACGTGCGTACCCTTACGGTATTCCATACGTAAATAGCGTACAGTGTTCTTAGACCTCATAAAGGGTTTTATATACGATAAATATTCAGCTTTATCATTCCGTATGTAGACAAAGCCTTATTCCAAAAAATAATTATATAATTCACTGTATGTATCTCAGAGGTTTAAATACGTCCTTCATAAGCCTTCCAAGGGATGTTTGATAAATAAGAAAAACTAGATTCACCTGCCTGGCAATCAGTGCATTGCTTGCATCAAATAGTATTTATGTGCTGATTACACTAATATGTGATGCCAGTGAAATATATTGTATTGGTGTGTCATGAGGACTAGACTCAAATCAATTGTGACCTTGATGAAATATTCAGTAGTTATGTGAGGCGACTGAAAAATGGGAGAGTCAGTAGCCTCCTCCTTTCTTCGTCTCACTAATGTGGATATATAACTATGTATTCAATTCATTTGGTTGTATCAGATGTTATTATCCTCCCAGGGGAGAGCATCTTATCATGACTATAAATTGTGTCCCCTTATGATTAGGGATAGTCAGGCGGATATGAGTTATAATTTATGCCTTGTTAGCTTTATTATTACCTATGAGAATAGTGTTGCTAATAAACACACTAAATTGTGTGGACTAGTTGTTTTCAAATAGCACAGATTCAGGTTAGCATTGATACAATCACTCTGTCTGCAGTTGTACAATTTGTATCATAAATGTTTCCTCCTGACTACCAAATGACCTCAATGATTAAGTATGAAACATTGTAGCGTCCCCATATGTTTGATATCCACAATACTATTTGTCATTACCTATTCACTGGCATAAGTCTATAGCATGAATCTGCTTAAGTTGAGACAGTAAATCTCTTTTTAATAGGTATATCAGCACATGCTGATTAATATCATTAAGCATAAACAAGAGAGTACACATCTATCTCATTTGATATTCTATCTGTCTGTAACATGGAGGTAAGTATACAGCACATGTCTATTAAATTCAGGCAGTTAGAGTCTTTTCATTAGATTATATCAGAACATGCTTAAAGTAATCCTGCATTGATTGCTTTGTCCCTGAAGAAGTGGAAAGAACCTAAGTCTCTGTCATAAATTAATCCATCTGTCTGCTTGTACAATACTATAAGTGCTATCAGGTAATAGTCTCTCAACTAAATCAGAACTGGTTATACATTTGAATTTTTATGTGAGCTAGGACATAGAACACAAACGCGGACACACGCTGCCCACACGCGTGTTCCGCCGTTACTCTGACAGCTTCGAAGCTGTCAGAGTAACGGCGGAACACGCGTGTGGGCAGCGTGTGTCCGCGTTTGTGTTCTATGTCCTAGCTCACATAAAAATTCAAATGTATAACCAGTTCTGATTTAGTTGAGAGACTATTACCTGATAGCACTTATAGTATTGTACAAGCAGACAGATGGATTAATTTATGACAGAGACTTAGGTTCCTTCCACTGCTTCAGGGACAAAGCAATCAATGCAGGATTACTTTAAGCATGTTCTGATATAATCTAATGAAAAGACTCTAACTGCCTGAATTTAATAGACATGTGCTGTATACTTACCTCCATGTTACAGACAGATAGAATATCAAATGAGATAGATGTGTACTCTCTTGTTTATGCTTAATGATATTAATCAGCATGTGCTGATATACCTATTAAAAAGAGATTTACTGTCTCAACTTAAGCAGATTCATGCTATAGACTTATGCCAGTGAATAGGTAATGACAAATAGTATTGTGGATATCAAACATATGGGGACGCTACAATGTTTCATACTTAATCATTGAGGTCATTTGGTAGTCAGGAGGAAACATTTATGATACAAATTGTACAACTGCAGACAGAGTGATTGTATCAATGCTAACCTGAATCTGTGCTATTTGAAAACAACTAGTCCACACAATTTAGTGTGTTTATTAGCAACACTATTCTCATAGGTAATAATAAAGCTAACAAGGCATAAATTATAACTCATATCCGCCTGACTATCCCTAATCATAAGGGGACACAATTTATAGTCATGATAAGATGCTCTCCCCTGGGAGGATAATAACATCTGATACAACCAAATGAATTGAATACATAGTTATATATCCACATTAGTGAGACGAAGAAAGGAGGAGGCTACTGACTCTCCCATTTTTCAGTCGCCTCACATAACTACTGAATATTTCATCAAGGTCACAATTGATTTGAGTCTAGTCCTCATGACACACCAATACAATATATTTCACTGGCATCACATATTAGTGTAATCAGCACATAAATACTATTTGATGCAAGCAATGCACTGATTGCCAGGCAGGTGAATCTAGTTTTTCTTATTTATCAAACATCCCTTGGAAGGCTTATGAAGGACGTATTTAAACCTCTGAGATACATACAGTGAATTATATAATTATTTTTTGGAATAAGGCTTTGTCTACATACGGAATAATAAATAGACAGCATTGATATTCATATACTATATTATACTGGCTGTCTGAAAGATTTTTGTCAGCTGTCAATATGAAAACAAGAGTGAAATAAGTGTAGACATCACATAGATATTTCAATCAATGATCATTTAATAATATAGTGATTGTCTGCACATAACTACTATCAGACTGGTGTAAAATTGAGAGTAATATTATACAACAGGACATAAGAATCAACACGCGGACACATTTTTTAATCTTTAATCACATTTATCATTTCAATTGCACTTGTGGTACATGTTGTATACGTCTTGATTTTAACCTCTATGTTTCGCCTATACTCGTAGTTTGTGTGTTTGTTATTGTCACACCATTTTTAATTAGGATAACAATAAAAGTTAAATTTTAGATAATTTTTTGAATAATACAGTGACAATTAGGTCACTTTCAGTTTTGTGCATCAACAATGCAGCCTCTTTTCTCTTTTTTCCTTGTCCAGGTTCCAAGAATACCAAGGCAGATGCTCTGTCACGCAGTTTTCTTCCGGTTCATGATAACAGTCCTGTTACTCCCATACTTCCATCTTCAGTCATTTGGGCAGGCCTCACACAAGATTTATTTACCCAGTTAAAACAGCTTCAACACCAAGCTCCTGGAAATTCTTCTGCTGGTCGTCTTTACGTCCCTGAGTTCTTGAGAGCTAATGTTTTGACTGAGTTCCATTATAACAAAGTTTCCAGGCATCCAGGGATCTCTAAGACATTGGAGTTAGTCTCCCGCTCAATATGGTGGCCTGGTCTTTCTAAAGACGTTAAGGAGTTTGTTTCTTCATGTCAGGTTTGTGCACAGCATAAGGTTCCCCGTTCCTTGCCTATCGGGCAACTTATGCCCTTGAATGTCCCTCTCAGGCCATGGTCTCATATTTCCATGGATTTTGTGGTGGACCTTCCCCTTTTAGCTGGATGCAGAGTCATTTGGGTGGTAGTGGGCCGTTTTAGCAAGATGGCTCATTTCATTGCCCTTCCCCGACTGCCATCTGCCCAAGGATTGGCAGTGTTGTTTCTCCGCCATGTTTTTAGACTTCATGGGTTGCCCACTGATATTGTTTCTGATCGGGGTCCACAATTCATTGCACAATTCTGGTAGTGTTTTTGTGCTTCATTAAAGATGAGATTGTCATTAACATCTGGTTACCACCCACAGTCCAACGGGCAAACCGAGCGAGTTAACCAATCATTGAAACAGTATTTGCGTTTGTACTCAGCCAAACTCCAGAATGATTGGTCCGAGTTTATCCATTGGAGGAGTTTGCTTACAATAATTCTTGTCATTCCTCCACCAACGTGTCTCCATTCTTTTCAGTTTTTGGTTTTCACCCCAGAGCTAATTCTTTTTTTCAACATTCCTCAGTTTCCTCGCCATTTGGAAAAAAGTGCACCTTGCTCTCAGAAAAGCGGCCTTTCGTGAGAAAAAGTTTTCTGACCGGCTCGGACGTCCTTGCAATTTTAAGGTGGGAGATAGGGTATGGTTGTCGACTCGTAACATTAGACTTCGACAATCTTCAGCTAGGTTGGGACCCAAATTTATTGGACCATTTCATATCATTAAAAAAGTTAACCCAGTTGCTTTCCGGTTACGTTTACCAAAATCTCTTCGGATTGGTAATACGTTTCATTGCTCCCTGTTGAAGCCATACATTTCTTCCAATAAATTTCCTCGGAAGATCTCTCAGGGAAGATCTCCAGTGGATGTACAGGGACAACAAGAGTTCCTGGTGGAGAAGGTTCTCGATTCCAAGTTGTCCAGGGGCCGGCTTTATTTTCTGGTTCACTGGAAAGGTTATGGTCCAGAGGAAAGGTCCTGGGTCCTGGATAAGGATCTTCATGCCCCAAGGCTCAAGAGGGCATTTTTTCGGGAGTTTCCATGGAAGCCTGGCTTTAGGGGTTCCTTGACCCCTTCTCAAATGGGGGGTACTGTTAGGCGCCGGGGTCCGCTTGTCGGTGCGGCCCGGCGCCTAGCAACCAGGGACGCCGTACGCGGACAGCCGCCGGCTCCCTGGCAACGCTGGACGCCGGGCGCGCTGAGCCGCACGGACCCTAGCAACGGGGACGCCACTGGCGGACCGCGTTCCCCGTTGCTAGGCTTTAAGAGTTAATGTATTCACCTGCTCTCTGGCCGTGCAGCAAGGCAGCTGCACGGCATTTATTCTTATCAGCCTTTTGGCAGCTGATTGGAGGACTCCTTGTTAAATACACTCCCAGGGCTTCTCACAGACGCCGGTAATAGCTTCCTGCATGCTGTTTCTGTTTGCTAAGAGTCTGTTCCAGTCTTGCTGTATCCGGTCATTCCAGTATTCGGAAGTCCTGAACTCGGAAGTTTGTCATCTTATTCCTGGAGTCCTGACTAATCACCATATAACATCCAGTGGTGTTCGTGAGTCGCGGCCTTGCCGTGTGTTGCGGCTTGTCCGCTTTATTATTTATTATTTGTGTTTTGGAGCATTTCGCGGAGGGTTCCGCTTCCACGGGTCCACTCTGGTATCCGGCGGTGCTGGGTAGGAGTATTGAACAAGTGGATTTTGGTTGTCCTTTTCCCTGTCGGGTTTCCGCACATACTTCTGTTTTTGTTAGTTAGCTTGTTGCCCCTGGCCTGTTGTCAGTCAGAGGTCCTCTTGTTATCATCCTGCCTCGGATTTCCCTTTGTCTCTCACTAAGACCGGGGGGCACCGGAGTTGGGCAGACATAATCCGCCCTTCAAACGTGGCTGCCAGGGGCTCAAGAAACCATAGTCTCACACGGGATTTCCGATAGCACGGGTGAGACAATAGAGTTAGGGCGCCAGGGGCAACTAGTCTTCCCTGCTCCCGTTACCTGCATTCCATTCCAGCGCTCTGGTCCTTGTCATAAAATCTCCTCCGGTCAGGAGTGCTGGAATCATAACAGCCTGCTGATTTTGGGACCCGTTAATTTCAGATCAGGCCTGCGATGTCAGCAGCATTTGCAGGATTTTCAGCGGCGGAGATTAAGTCCCTGGGCCGCTGGAAATCCTCCAGTTATAAATGATACATCCAGCCTGAGTCTTTCTGTTTTATCTTGTGCATTTTATAGTTTACCTGAATTGTTGGTTGTTCATTGTTTGGTGTGCAGTGTCATGTTCATCTCCCCTGTGCTTCCTACGCAGGGACTAGCTACCCGCCACTGTTGGCTAATTGGACTTGAATTTTATGTCCCTCAGAAGGTTTTGTTTTTCCTCTGGCCGAGTTTACTTGTGTTTCCCCTTACAACCCATTATCACCCCCTCTCCCTCACACTTTTATTTTGTTTGCCTTTGCCTGCATGTGTATTACTGTTGCTTTGATTGGTCTGAAGATTTTTTCAATTGGCTTTGCCGTTGGTCAAAATGTTTCTTTCTTTTGGCAGATCCATGCAATTTCAATATTTTATTCACAAATGAAACTATTGTTCCTTCTTTTCCTACCTTATAGGATTGGTAGTTAAGTGTGCGGTGTGGTTGGTCTGTCACTCCTTTGTGTTCTGGGCATCTTGGTTCATGGCCTCGGAGGGGGCACAGTGTTTTTCGCAGGCTAGTGAGATGTGATGGTTGGGCTGGCGTGAAATGTTGTGGCAAGATCTTAAGGCAATGTTATTGACACTGGCCCAACAACACGGTGTCCCAATTGTGTTGGTTCTGCATTTGTGTGGCAAAGATTTGGGAAAGAGGACATTGTTGGATTTGCAATGTATTTTGAAAAATTTGGCTTACGTTTCCAAGGCTTTGCCTCGTTGTAGTTTGATATACTCGTTTATTGTGCCGAGGTTATGTTGGTATGCAGTGCCTAATGGATGGCCTATCAATGAGGCCAGGAAAAAGGTGAATTCAGTGGTGGCAAAGTGGGTTCCCATGGTGGTGCAGTGGTTCATCATGATTAGGATCAGGTACCATTATGATTACCTTTTTCAGTCAAACAGGGTGCATTTGTCTAAGGAAGGTTTAGTGATTTTCTTGGAGGATCTCTTTTTTGTTTTGGATTTGGTAGGTTGGGGGTATGGTAGCGGTGCAAATTCTCTGTACGCAGAGACTTCATTGTTTGCAGGAAAGAGCAGCAGGTTAATTGTTTGGAGGCATTAGTTACAGTTTCAGTCAGTTTTGGTGTTTGGGTGCGCTCACCTTTGTTGTCTGTTATATCTGCTGGACAACCCTTCAGGGAGCAGAGTCATCACCCTTTAGGGTTGGTAGTCAAGCTAGAAGGTCTGAGATGATACATATTTTTGACTGGTAGTTAGGTTGATTTTGGATATTGGGTTAGAACGAGTAACTTTGGGTTTGCTGCTGGAATTTCAGCCATTCTTTCAGCGTCCGGGGTCTTACCGGCACGCTGGGGCCACGGGGCTGGCTTCAAAGGTGGCGGCTGGGTAGCGGCGGAGGTGGGCTGTTGCACCGGGTCCGAGGGCAGCGGTAGCAGCGGTGAGAGTGTCAGCTCGTGGTTGCGGGACGCCGCTGCAGTGGGTCTCTCTTGCTGAGCTGCTTCTAGGAGACAAGGAGACAGAGAGTTTGTGGCCATGTAAAAAGGTCTGCATTACTGGGTGCTGCCATGTTGGAGACCAAGTTTGAGGCATAGTTCTTGCTTCCTGTTCCTTCCAGCCAATCCAGGGAAAATTCTTCCTATAAAAGAGTGCTGGTTTAGGGCAGGGATGCGAGTGCTTCAACTTACAACCTTGTTGTAGGTGCTTTAGCCCTGTGCTCCCAGGATTCTTGCCGTATTCTGGATACTCCTGACCTTGCTTGGCCGGTTCTCAGTGGCTGCTGCAGCCCTGCCATTCTTAACCTGCTGCTGCCTTTGGAAGCGCTCCTGGAAACCCCGATCCAGTAAGACCCTTTGGGCACGGTAGGCCCCGGGTCTCCTGCCTCATCTTTCAAGCCACAGTCCGCAGATCTTTGTCTCCAGCCATGTCTTTGTACCACCATCCACAGCCTGCAGTTCATTATCTAAAGCCTCGTCTTTCAAACCACAGTCCACAGTTCTTTGTCTCCAGCCACGTCTTTAGCCACCATTCACAGTTCTGCAGTTCATTATTTACAACTTTGTCTTTCAAGCCACAACCCGCAGTTCTTTGTCTACAACTACGTCTTTAAGTCATCGTTCACCAGCCACAGTTCTCTACCTCAGCCCTGTCCACAAGAACTACTACTCACTGACTCTTAGCTCCACCTACGTTCTTTATTGCCCCTGTCACACGAGAAGGAACTAGATCA
Organism: Pseudophryne corroboree; assembly: GCF_028390025.1. Lineage (NCBI taxonomy): Eukaryota > Metazoa > Chordata > Amphibia > Anura > Myobatrachidae > Pseudophryne > Pseudophryne corroboree. The sequence continues at coordinate 359,170,352 of NC_086453.1, read as the reverse complement.
ACCCCCTCGTCTTGTTCATCCACAGACAACTACCTCGTTGGGCAAGTCTCAGATGCCGGATCCTCAAACTTTGCTAGACGTGACAGTAAGAACTTGCCCAATGGATTCGACGGGTGATCAGGCCTCAGGAGGTGACTCAACTGCAGATATCTGGTCTCGCTTGAGTAAGCAGGAGGCCACCCAATCTCAGATTGTGCAATTCATGCAGAATATGTCCGAACGTCTCGATTCTCTCTGCGCTGCCATGACACCCCCTCAAGTATCTATGGCTGCTCCCACATTAGCACCCCCAGTTTCACTTCCTCCTGTACCAGTACAACGTCCTCCTGTACCAGTACCACCACTTACATTTGCAATCAACCAGTAAGTTCGATGGAAATCCAAAACTATGCTGCAGGTTTCTTTACCAGTGCGAAATTCTGTTCGTACTACAGTCGGCCAACTTCCCATCAACTCGAACCAAGGTAGCCTATATAATTTCTTTACTTACTGGGCAGGCGTTGTAATGAGCTTTACCTTTGAGGGAGAGGACGGATCCCATCCTGTCTAACTATTCTGATTTCATGGACACCTTTTCGAAGAATCTTCGACGAACCAGTCAGGACTTCTGCGTCCTCATTGGAAATCCTGCGCCTGCGTCAGGGCACGCGTATGGTAAGTCAGTACGTGATCCAGCTTAGTACTCTCTCCTCATAACTGAACTGGAATGAGGAGGCTCTCATTGCAGCTTTCTGGAGCAGTCTCTCTGAAAAGATCAAAGATGACCTCGCAACTCAGGACATACCTGATAAGTTGGATAAATTAATTTCCTTATGCAATAAATTAGCCCTGAGGTACAGAGAATGCTGAATGGCAAGATTGTGGTCAGATCGTCCTAAGCCTCGAGTCGTTCTTCTGCCGACCCCATCGTCTCCAACTACCGAAGAACCCATGCAGGTAAATCGTTCCCATCTCTCCAACGAGGAACGTCAGAGACGGCGACAAGGGAATCTATGCCTAGTACAGTGGGGCATCTGATCATTTTGTTAAATCCTGCAGCCCACGTCCGGGAAATCCCCGCTCCTTGCTTGTGCCGGAGAGGTCAAGCTAGGAGAATTCTCAGAATTACTCGCCAAGAAAGTGTCAGTCTTGTTAACTCACCTGGAGCTCCCTTCTTCTCTTCCCATCCCTGCACTACTCGACTCCGGAGCCGCCGAAAAGTTCATTACATCAGCTCTGGTTAAACGATCCAGAATACAAACGGTCCGCTTGTATCGTACCATTTCAATTACTGCGGAGGATTCCTGAGGGAATTATATCCTTTCGTACTATTCCTCTCAAGATGAAAGTCAGAATTCTTAATTCGGAAAACATCTCCTTACTAGTAATTGCTAAAGACTCTCACGAACTGATTCCATTATTAATAAACCCACTCTGACTTCTGTCTAAGTGGGTTTCTTCAGCCAATCAGGGAGCGCCACGTTGTAGCACTCTCCTGATCGGCTGTGTGCTCCTGTCCTGACTGACAGGCGGCACACGGCAGTGTTATAATGTAGCGCCTATGCGCTCCATTGTAACCAATGGTGGGAACTTTCTGCTCAGCGGTGACGTCACTTTAGGTCAACCGCAGGGCAGAAAGTTCCCACCATTGGTTACAATGGAGCGCATTGGCGCAACATTGTAACACTGCCGTGTGCCGCCTGTCAGTCAGGACAGGAGCACACAGCCGATCAGGAGAGTGCTACAACGTGGCGCTCCCTGATTGGCTGAAGAAACCCACTAACACAGAAGTCAGAGTGGGTTTCTGGCATTCGGGGAAAGGGGACCCATGTGCAAACATGGGTCCCCTTTCAGTTCGTGGCTCGGGTCTCTGTTTTGTTATTTTATTCAAGTACCTGGATTACAAATGGATTCCCCGAGGAGCCTGGGACCCTGGATCTGGTGAGTATAATTTATTCAACAGGTACCCCTTGGATTCTACTGGAGAAGAGGACCGACCTGCGTGTGAACATAAGGTAAGTATGTATGTATGTTTGTGTGGATGTATGTAATAAATCTTTACTTTCAAGGTGTGTGTGTCTTGTCTTTTTTTGGGTATTTTTTTAGTAGTAGTACTACAGGTACCAGCGGGCCCGTTTTTCTGCCGCATGCTGGTACTTGTGGTTTTTCAAGTACCAGCATACGGGGGAGGCTTGCTGGGACTTGTAGTACTGCTACTAAAAACAATATCTTTTAATTTTCAACAAAGGCTATCAGCCCCCCATCCGCAGCCGATTGGATGGGGGGGACAGCCTCGGGCGGCGGGGGGGGGGGACCCCTTGATTAAAGGGGTCCCCACTCCCCCAGGGTACCCCGGCCAGGGGTGACTAGTTGGATTTTTGATGCCACGGCCGCAGGGCACTATATAAAAGTGACCACCGGCTGTGGCATTATCTGTCCAGCTAGTGGAGCCTGGTGCTGGTTTTAAAAATACGGGGGACCCCTACTCTTTTTGTCCCCCCGTATTTTTGGAACCAGGTCCAGGCGCAGAGCCTGATGCTGGTTGCTTAAATATGGGGGAACCCCTGTCATTTTTTTCCCCATATTTTTGCAACCAGGATCGGCTCAAAGAGCCCGAGGCTGATTATGCTGAGGAGGGGGGACCCCACGCATTTTTTATTGGTGAATTTACAGTGTTTCATGAAAAAAAAAAAAAATGAACCCCAGCACGGATCACACAGATCCGGCCGAGATTCATTTTTAAAAATTCGGCAGTGTTTTGCTAATCACTGCCGTGAAACTAAAAAAAAAAACACGAATGACATCGACATCGGAACAAAAGAAAAATCCGAATATGACAGCTTAGTAAATTAGTCGTAATAAATTCAAAAAGTTGCAGTTTTACACTTTCGATGTCATTCGTGATTGAACTTTGACCTTTTTCCGAAAATTACGAATATTAGTAAATTTACCCCTACGTCTTTAAGTCATCGTTTACCAGCCACAGTTCTCTACCTCAGCCCTGTCCACAAGAACTACTACTCACAGACTCTTAGCTCTGCCTACGTTCTTTATTGCTCCCTGTCCCATGAGAAGGAACTATATCTAACCCACTCGTCTTGTTCATCCACAGACAACTACCACCTTGGGCAAGTCTCAGCTGCCGGATCCTCAAACCTTGCTAGACATGACACATTCTTTTTCTGGCCAAAGTACTCTTATTCTTTTGCTTTATTTGCTTTATTCATCTCTTGAGTACATGTCTTCAATTTATTAGACTAATAAATAGTTAAAAATGTTCTGCCAAATATAAGTCTCTGTGTTGTAAGTTTAATAGTATAAGTTGTATTGATTATCTTAATGGTATGCAGTGTAATTCGTCCCTCAGCCGTTAGGAGGTTTATTAGTATTCTACTTTCAATGTACAAAGTTTAATTATTTTTCAAACAAATGACTATGGCTCTGAATTTTAAGTCCACTATGACAGGCCAATATCTGTATACAGTGTGTGTTTGCACTAGAAATATTTTAATAAAAATGTATAAATGTTTTACATAATTTAAATATAAATTGAAAAATAATTAGTATGATGATTTATTTTGCTTTAGGAGATGATCACACTGTCACCTGCATTCCCATGTCAGCTCCTGAGGCCGATAAACCATCATGTGATAACACGAATATCCTGGTTACTGGTGAATATAAATAACTGGATCCTAGTGAATATAAACAGAATTCCTGAGCCAGTAAATTAATAGACGTGAGCGGCAGACAGCCTGTGACACAATAATACAAGATGGATTCCAGCGCCCATAAATTCTATCCTATACATGGCTTTGATTCTAGACAACAGCTGGAAACATATTTATCTAGCAAACCAGACATGGTCTTTGGAGACGATTCAATTAAATTTCCAATGGAATGTTTCTACCGTGTATTCAGTGAAGGTATGTATATTATACTGACAGTATGTATACTATACTGACCAACTTACCCTAGTGTGAGTGATTGCATGTACATGATTGTGTGTTAGGAAATTTACACTGTATTCTCTAATGGAGCAGGGACTGATGTGCATGACAAATATATTCTCTGTACAGCGCTGTATAAAATGCTTGGACTATATAAATAAATTGTAATAATAATATTTTATGATGGATCTAAGATTAGATATTCCTATGCAGTTGTTAAAGTGAAGAATTACTTTTTTAATTTACTAAATACAATGCCTATGACTCTTTCTTTGATGACGGAACATGACTGTGTACAGTACATACTGATTGCCATTGAGTGTTAGGAATATGTATTACATCGTTATATATGTCCACTGACATGTCTATGTAACATACAGTACTGTACAGTAAAGTAGTTCTTGTGCTATAGTGTATTTCAATGGAGACCTCTCACATGTACAATGGTGATTCTTACACTATAGTATTTTATTGGACACCTCATGCATGCGCAACAGTGATTTTTAAAAGCAAAATCTGGTGGATGATCACTAGTATTACACTCACCAGTAATGCCATACGCCAAACGCCAGAGATGGATATATGACCGAGGCTCCATCTGTATGCATTATATCATTATATCTGCCCACTTACATACTATAGTTACAGTGTATTGAGTGAGGATTGCAGAACCCTGTGTAATCACACTGTCAGATGACAAGGACTAGAAGGGGCAAATTGAGCATTTGAAATGGCCTCAGACAAGACTAACTAAAAAGTAGGTGGGATTGACCAGGGCCAAAACTAGGATTTTTGTCAGCCAGGGCAAGGCAGCAATTTGGCACTCCCCCTTTTCTGACATAAAATTTATATCATTCCTCTTCCCTACCACACTTTATACAGGACAGAGTGCACTGCAAACAGAGGGATCTTACAGTAGGGTGGGAGGATCCCTGGCAGCTATGACAATCTCAGGTCTTACTCCAGGGTCACAGGATCCCCGGCTGCACAGCACCAGACCCCAAGACATGATGAAGGATCTCCTCACCTATGTGTAGCCACCAGCCCATGTGCAAGCTACTGTAACTCACCAGGTGGTTCCCTTGTCAGATGTAATTTATGGTTACACCATATGGGTCCCCCCTCAGAGCTTGAAGTCTGGGCAGAAACAGGGCCACCATGATGCTAGCAGAGCAGTAGGTGGGACTGTACCATCGCTAGGGAGTACAGAGTAGAATATTGTTTAAGTAAGAGAAGGAAAATCACGAGGGAAGAGGGCCCTGCCATGAGAGCTTACATTCTAAATGGGAGGGGCAGATAGACAAGTGTAACACAGATGGGGTAAAGGGACTAGGAGGAGAGTTTGCTGGGTTTAGTAAAGAAAAGGGTGCAGGGTGTACAGTTTAATCCCCCCTTAAGCTGCATAGTCCCCATAAAAGAATGAAAAACAAGGCTCAAAAATCTTCTTACCTAGAGTAGAACTGAGATAAGAATGGCTGGCAAAACGTATGGGGGGCCCAGAAGATACAGGGGGTGTGGCCAAGTCCTGGGGGTTTGGCCATGCACCTCTAAAAAAATGAACGAGGAACACTATGCATACACTAACAACAGAAGCATCCATCCTTCTCACCAGCTGGGCCAGGTCTTTGCCAGTACCCTCAGACAAACCTGTGCCCAGGTAATTAGTTTCTAAATCTGTTTTTGAAGTGCTACAATGCAGCAGCAACACTTTGTTTCCATGCCAAGTTCTGTTGTGCTTCACATACAGACTCATTTGCACACAGATATACAAGTGTTACATATCATATTAATCAGTACAGTCTCCTGGTACAGGCTAGGTGCATTGCATTGTAATAGACACTAGCAGAGGGAACTGGTAACTCACACACACCATGCATCAGTGATATGTAAGTGTGCATGTTTCCTAAGAGTTTACATTATGGCACATTATGGACACTTCTGAGGTGTGTAAATGTCTGTGTGTATATGCAGGAACGTGGCTCCAGTTACTGGAAATGCTGATCAGAGAAGTACTTACATACCTCATACATTACAGTGACGCAGCAACAGGTGTGCTGTGAGGAAGTGGCTTACCTGTATCTAGTGATGTGCGGGTTCTCACTTGTTTTGGATGACCAATAACATAAATCTGGATAAATCCAAACTTGAAATAAAGGTAAAAAAAAAATAATGAGTAAATCCGGACCTGCACACAGGACATTACAGAATGATGCATACTCAGTGTCGGACTGGAGCATGAAGGGCCCACCGGGGGGATGCTGTATTAGGGGCCCATGCTTAAGTTTGTGTCCAGCCACCACAGAGGTTTGACTAACCATTACAGAGTACATGTTCTGTGCCCCTTAGTAAATACATAATAATCCATATTCTTGTGAAATATAATGTAACATAAGTATAATGCAGAATTCAAGTGCACTAGGATAGAGTCTGGAACCTGATCCCTAAAGGAGGAGTAGAGCCCAGAGGCAGTGGGGCCCACCGGTGGTTTCCCCTGTTCCCCTGTGGGCCAGTCCGACCCTGTGCATACTAAAGTGCTGTAGATGCTACATAATATGTTATATTACACTCTGTAATCACTGGGATCTTTACCTGCAGGTCACATTAAGGGAGACCTTTTGATTGACATCAGTATTGGATCCCTCATCCATCATCTCTATACAGCCAGTGGATATTTCAAACAGATCCTTGTGCTGAAGGTCTCTGAGCAATGTATTATGGAGCTGAACAAATGGATTAACACACATACCGGGGCATTTGATTGGTCTCATATAATGGAATATATTAAATGTCTAGAAGGAGACAGGTAAAAAAACTTATTTTCCAAAACATTTATCAAGTGTAACCCCAGTGTCAGTACTCAGTAAACTATTCCAAATGCTTTACACTGGGAGTCATTTATCCTGGGATGAAAGAAATATCTGTTGTACAGCTCATGCCATTGGGGGTAATTCAGATCTGATCACTGCTGTGCGTTTTTGCTCAGCAGGCGATTAGATCCAAACTGTGCATGTGTATGCACTGGAATGTGGATGCGCGTCAGACAACAATAAAAGGAATCATCTGTCAGCGACAGGATGGTGCAAAAAATCCATTCACATGGGCGTTCACAAGGTGATTGAGAGGAGGAAGCAGTTTGTGGATAGTAACTACTTGCTAGGAGTGTTCTAGATAACCCAGGCATTCCCAATCATTTTCAGTGAGAGTTTCTGACGTCAGCTCTGGCCCTAATCGCACTGGAAGAGTAAGTCCTGGGCTGCGCAGAGACTGCACACACAGAATGTTAGCAGCTCGGCGTACACATAGCATCACACATTTGCACAGCAATAATACACTCCCCACTGTAGGCGGCGACAATCTGATCACAGGACAGCAATATACGCAGCCCATCGATCAGATCTTAATGACCTCCATGGTATCCTGTTATATGTATTTCACCAGACTTAGATAATATTACTAATCCCATTACTGTTTAACTCTTTCATTTGAAATAAACAACTTGCCCAAATCTTTGGGTTTCAATTTCATTCATCACCTAAATCCATATGGATTCTTCTTCTCTTCTCTCCTGAAGGAAAGCAATAGATAAAATAAAAAAAAACCTTTAGTGAGGGACATGAAGTTGCTCTTTGCAGAATATAGACATGGAATAATCAAAAGGAGCCGTATAGCACATACCCGTCGTGAGTCTGGCTGCAGTATGGGAAACCATTCTGTTGGCTGTTTGTCATTGTCCTCTTGTGGTCAATGAATGAACATCTTATTAAGTCAGATCAATTAAAGTACTGGCATCTACTTTTATAGGAGGGATGCAGCCAGTGATGGGCTGGGATGGAGGGCATGTTGCCATCCGCCATATTAGCTCCTTGGCCACATGCAGTAATGCTCTGCTTGCACATGGCCAGCTGTGGGAGACAGGAAGGAGGTAGGTAGAGAGGCTGCTCCCTGCCTGGCCGCTCTGCAGTATAACACAATAAGAGCTCCTCTCTCACTGACAGTTAGGTGTGACTATGCATGTGTATCAGGCTGCTGTGTGCAGCCACTGGGAAGCTTGCTATCCTTGGACAAGAAGAGCTGAGCAGCCATAGGAGACTAGGCAAAAGTAGAGCAGGAAAAATTTATGCTGCTGAGAGGTGGTTATTGGAGACACCAGGGAGATTGATGTGGACTGGGTCGTGGAGTGAGAAAGAGTACTGTGGGGTGGACATTTTGGGGTCCTGAGCAGGGGGTTGATGTATGGTGGTTGTTGAAGAGTCATAGTGCATTGAAGGGAGATGCTGTGAGGTGGAAACTGTAAGGGTTTGGTAGTTATGTGAGATGGACATTGTAGAAGGGTACTGTGTGGGGTGGATAGTGAAGGGGGAGTTCTGTGAGACATGGACAGAAAAATGAGAAGTACGTTGATGTTGACATAGAAGAAGGGCCAGGTGGTGTGCATTGGAGGAACAGGGGGTACTGTAACGTAGTTATTAAAGGTGGGGAGTGCTTGGGAAGGACAGTGAATGAAAACTGCTCCAAATGCCCTTTAATACATTCAGGTGATACTAAAATAATGTGAGAATGGTGTGAAAACAGAAAACACCCTTTTCACATTATTTTAGTAAAAATAATGTTAATAAACGTACCTCTAAATGAGGCAGCTATGGAGGGGACAGTCAGGAAAATATGTGGCACCGCACCAAAGGAACACTTTCCCTTTTCATATTCACTGTGGAATGTCTTATTTGTAGTCATATATTTGTCTTATGTGTTATTGTGGTTTATTTATTAATTAATATCTACAAATGCATAGAGTGCCCCTCGTACATTGGTGACAGTGGACAGGAGTGTACAATGCTGAAAGTAAGGTGGTAAGGTGTGGTACAGAGTACCATTAAGAAATATGGTGGTGGTATTCCGTACAACCAGCCCACAGCTGGGACATAATTTAAAAGAGACATTTTTGTGTGTGGGACATAAAATAGTGTCAGCGGCATAACTGTTTGTGGCATAATATGTAATAGGCATTATAGTGTGTGGTATAATATGTAAGGCATAACAGTGGGTGGCATTATGTTGAATGGGCATTACGGTGTGTGGCATAATGTTTAATGGGCATTACGGTGTGCGGCATAATGTTGTCATGCCCTATTGTCGTGTAGCCACTCTCCTAGTCTTATGTGACCACGCCCCCTCATGACACATAACCACTGCCATTTTTTACTATCAGTACCACTAAGAAAATAATTTTACTTGCAGCACTGGGAGTGTGACCCGTGTTATATGCACTGAACATTGGTGGCAGAAAAGAACATCTAAAGATACCTTGATATGTGCATACCATTCTCTATTTGTGTGAGTGGGGGTACGCTTCAATTGGATTATTCTTGTTAAATTTGCCAGCGTATTCCAGAACCTACTACACATTTTGTTCTATTTTTTTTCCTCGTTTTTTTTTTGAGCCTACATAAAGTCTTAAGGGGTGGAGACGTATGGATGGGAGGAAACAGTGTTTGAAAGAAACCTCTATAGGAGTCACCATACATCCTACTGTGTGAGTTTGGGTACGCTGTATAATTTACCCCAAAGATACCTAGATGTGCTTACCAGCTGCATTCTTTCTGTGAGTTTTGGGGTACGCATCCCACACGGCTCTTTTTTCCTTTCTGGACAAATCCCTCTTTCACATTTTCCCCACACACGTTGTGGTGTAGTCTCAATACACAAAGGAGTTAAAAGGAAGGACACATATAAATTCTTTTTGGGCACATGTTATGTTTGGTGCGTAGGTACGAGTTGGTCCGAATTGTTCTTGTTGAATTTATATATTGACCCACAAGAACGTACCACACACTATTGTATACTTTGTTTTTCACGCTAACACTGAACACACAAGACATCTGGGTGGAGAAAGGACTGACGGATCACAATTCCTGAAAGATACCTTTATGGGAGTCATCTTACGTCGTGCATTGTGAGTTTGGGTACGCAGTGCAGGGGCAAACGCAGGATTTAGTAAGCGGGGTTTCTGTGTGTATGTGTGTGCATATAAGAAAAGAGGCGGCACTCCAATGGTTAAGAAAAATTTTAGGTTTTAGTGATTCTTCATGCCCGTCATGACGAGCATGAAGAGTCCATAAAACTTCAAATTTTTTCTTAACCATTGGAGTGCCGCCTCTTTTCTTACTTGTAAGAACCAAGCAGCTATCTATTTGTATGGGAAGGCACCCTTACATTGTACAGCCATCCGTAGTGCCAAGTCACTGCTGAAGTGTGTGTGTATATATATATATATAATATACACATATACACACACCCAATGGCACTCACGGTCATAAAGGAAACGTGATATTAAATGCCTCTACGTTTTAGTTTTATTTAAAAACTGTCGTCAGGAATCCAAACATAAGAAAGGTCTTGCCTTAAATGTGAATGTACGTGAAAATACGTTAATGTATTTACCGTAAGACCTTTTTAATGTTAGGATTGCTGATGACAGTTTTTTAATAAAACCAAAACTAACTCATAATATATATATATATATATATATATATATACATACACATACATATATATACATACAAATACATATATACACACACACATATATACACACAAACACACACACACACACACACACACACACACTGATTATATATACCTACATAGAGCACACAAATTAATTTATACACACACAAACACACATGCATAAACACATACAGTACACACACACACAAACTTCATATACAGTACATACTGTATATTTTATACATACCAGGATCTGGGACTGGGAGGCGGGAGAAGATGGACAGCACTGTGATCGAGGACGGAGGGAGCTGCTGTGGCTAAGCATGGACTGCCAGCAGCTCCCCCCGGACATTTATAGCTCTCTGTTGCTCCTGCTACAGCAGCATCAGCAGCTATAGTGAGCGGCCGCGGTCGCGATCGCGGTTATTACTGAGACGGAGACACTCCTGTCACCGTCTCAAAAATAAAATCATTGTCTCATCAGGGGGGGGTTTCCAGGTACTCGGAAACCCCCCTTGCGTGCGCCACTGCAGTGCGTTATACCCAAAGGAAACCTAGATGTGTGTGCAGCTTGCATTTTTTGTGTGAGTCTGAGGGTACGCTCCTAATCAGACTATTCTTCACTTAAACATTTCATACTACCTTCACATTCTTTGGTGAATTGAACACTGGATGACTGAAAGTAAAGGATAAAGATACCTTTTTGAGCACATATTAACCTTATTTTGTGTGAGTCCTGGTACGCTGGAGTTACACTTCGATATAGAGACAATTGATATAGAGACTATTTACAAACAAGAAAATACTACACATTGGTGGTTGTTATTTTTGTTTTTTATTTTCACATTTCGGAGTTCACGGAATAGAGATAAAGCCGTCAGAAGACTTGAAAGAAGGAGTCATCAACGTCCAAGGAAGGAAACAAAGGGACGTAAATATATTTTTATGTTGCGCTAGGTGTGTAGAAAGGGCTTCAAATTCTTGTATTGTATTCTATGTGGTGACATTTATCTAAGCCTTTAACACCTTAGCTGCATTGCGCCTGTTTGGTCAGCTCTCCAGACCCAGTCGACTTTGTAAGACCCTTCTATGATGTCTAAACTGTACCATATAAAGCTACTCTAATTATTTGGGGACCCATGGCTCCCAACCTACACAGAAGATGATTCATATTTTGACATCAACTCTGAGAGAGAGTTCAAGAACAAGATGAAATGTATGTTTTGTCTCTACGCCTTAATGGATGGTTTGCAAGTGGAGGTTCTAATTGGACAACTAACGGGATCTGCATTACAAGAAGTTACTTCATGGCCACAAGAAGAATAACAGAATATTGATCAAATTCTTCAGAGAATAGCAGATAACTTCGATATTAGTACCATTTCAGATCTAAAAATAAAATTTTATGTGAGTAAACAACTGCCAGGGGAATCTCTACATGGCCATGCTCTATGCCTACAAGAGACATTACAGAAGATATAAGCGGTGGACAACACCGCAGTAAGAAATGTTGACGAAAGCTTGATTGACAAAGTCATAGAAGTTGCGAATAGTGAAAATTGGAAAACGCAGTTACTTTTTTTTTAGACTAGGGATGAGCAAGTTTTGATCTCCGAGATCCAAACCCCCCACCCCGGATTTCAGGATTCGATCCTGGATCTGAGTCCAGTTTAAGACTTCCCACCAGACTCGGATCCCAGAACAAGGCAGAATGTCATCATCCTACTGTCAGATTCTCGTGGGTTTTGGATTCCATATTAGGAGCTGTGTTTCACTGCTATATTCACTTTGGACTTAGAAAGTGAGGGTGACAGAACTCTGTCTGTCTGTGGGTGATGGTGTACAGGCGTGCTGCTGTCCTTTGCTGTTCTGGGGTGGTGTTCTGTCCTGGTGTATTGTGCTGTTAGTGGTCCTGCTGTCCTGTGCTGTTCAGGGGTGGTGTACTGTGCTTGTGTACTGTGCTTTTAGGGGTGCCACTGTCCTGTGCTGCTCTGGTATGGTTTCCTGTGCTACTGTAATGTGCTTTTAGGGGTGCTGCTGCCCTGTGCTGTACAGGTTTCCTGTTATGTCATGTCCTGTGCTGTTTGGAGTGCTGTACATGGATGCTGCAGTCCTGTGCTTTATAGAGGCACTGTTCTTTGTGCTGTAAAAATAAAGGGCACTGTGGCCCTGTCAGGTACAGTAAAATACAGGGGTGCTGTCGCCCTGTCAAGTATGCTGTAAACATACAGGGTTGCTGTGGCACTGTCCTGTATTGTTATGATTCCAGCACTCCTGGTCAGAGGAGATCTTAAGGCAAGGACCGGAGCACTGGAATAGAATGCTGGGGACGGGAGCGGGAAAGACTAATAGCCCCTGGCGCCCTAACTCTGTTGTCTCACCCGTGCTGTCAGAAATCCCTTGCGAGACTATGGTTTCTTGAGCCCTTGGCAGCCGCGTTTGAAGGGCGGATTATGTCTGCCCAACTCCGATGCCCCCCGGTCTTAGTGAGAGACAAAGGGAAATCTGAGACAGGATGATAACAAGAGGCCCTCTAACTAAACAAACCGGCCAGGGGCTAAGAGCTAACAAAAAAACCTAAAGTATGTGCGGAGAAACCGCCAGGGAAAAGAACAACCAAAAATCCACTTGTCCAATACTCCTATCCGACACCGCCGAATACCAGAGTGGACCTGTGGAAGCGGAACCCTCCGCAAATGCTCCAAACACAAAGTATAAAAAGGTAAAGTGGCCGAGCCGCTACACACGGCAGAGCCGCGACTCACGAACACCACTGGATGTTAAACGGTGATAAGTCAGGACTCCAGGGACGAGATGACAACTCCCGAGTGCAGGACTTCAGAGAACAGGAATGACCGGAATACAGCAGGACTGGAAACAGACTCTCAGCAAACACAGGCAGCATGCAGGAAGCTATTACCGGCATCTGTGAGAAGCCCTGGGAGTGTATTTAAACAGGAGTCCACCAATCAGCTGCTAACAGAGCTGCTTAGCATAAATGCCGTGCAGCTGCCTTGCTGCATGGCCCAAAGACAGGTGCACCTATTAATTCCAAGGACCCAGCAATGGGGAACGCGGTCCGCCAGTGGCGTCTCCGTTGCTAGGGTCTGTGCGGCTCAGGACGCCCGGCGTCTAGCGTTGCTAGGGAGCCGGCGGCTATACGCATACGGCGTCCCTAGTTGCTAGGCGCTGGGCCACGCAGACAAGCGGACCCCGGTGCCTAACAGTACCCCCCCCTTGAGGAGGGGTCAAGGAACCCCTAAATCCAGGTTTCCGAGGAAATTCCCGAAAAAAAAGGCCCTCTTGAGCCTCGGGGCATGAAGATCCTTATCCAGGACCCAAGACCTCTCCTCCAGACCATAGCCTCTCCAGTGTACCAGAAAATAAAGCCGGCCCCGGGACAATTTGGAATCGAGAACCTTTTCCACCAAGAACTCCTGTTGTCCCTGTACATCCACCGGAGATCTACCCAGAGAGATCCTCCAAGGAAATCTACTGGAAGAAACGTATTGTTTCAACAGGGAGCAATGAAACGTATTTCCAATCCTGAGAGATCTTGGTAAACGTAACCGGAAGACAACTGGGTTGACTCTTTTAATAATGAGAAATGGCCCAATAAATTTGGGTCCCAATCTGGCCGAGGATTGTCGAAGCCTGATGTTACGAGTCGACAACCATACCCTATCTCCCACCTTAAAAGTGCAAGGACGTCGGAGCCTGTCAGAAAATTTCTTCTCACGAAAGGCCGCTTTTCTGAGAGCAAGGTGCACTTTTTTCCAAATGGCTCTGAGATGGGAGATTAAGGTTATCGAGGAGACTGAGGAATGATGAAAAAAAGAATTAGCTCTGGGGTGAAAACCAAAAACTGAAAAGAATGGAGACACTTTAGTGGAGGAATGACAAGAATTATTGTAAGCAAATTCCGCCAACGGAAGAAACTCGGACCAATCATTCTGGAGTTTGGCGGAATACAAACGCAAATACTGTTTCAATGATTGATTAACTCGCTCGGTTTGCCCGTTGGATTGTGGGTGGTAACCGGATGTTAACGACAATTTCATCTTTAATGAGGCACAAAAACATTTCCAGAATTGTGCGATTAATTGTGGACCCCGATCAGAAACAATATCAGTGGGCAACCCATGAAGTCTGAAAACATGGCGGAGAAACAAAACTGCCAACCCTTGGGCAGATGGCAGTCGGGGAAGAGCAATGAAATGAGCCATCTTGCTAAAACGGCACACTACCACCCATATGACTCGGAATCCGGCTGAAAGCAGAAGGTCTACCACAAAATACATGGAAATATGAGACCATGGCCTGAGAGGAACATTTAAGGGCATAAGTTGCCTGATAGGCAAGGAACGGGGAACATTATGCTGTGCACAAACCTGACATGAATGAACAAACTCCTTAACGTCATTAGAAAGACCAGGCCACCATACTGAGCGGGATACTAACTCCAAAGTCTTAGAGATTCCCGGATGCCCGGAAACTTGGTTATCATGGAATTCAGTTAAAACAGTAGCTCTCAAAAACTCAGGGACGTAAAGACGACCAGCAGGAGTATTTCCCGGAGCTTGGTGTTGAAGCGGTTTTAACTGGGTAAATAAATCTTGTGTGAGGCCTGCCCAGATGACCGAAGATGGAAGTATGGGAGTAACAGGACTGTTATTGTGAACCAGAAGAAAGCTGCGTGACAGGGCATCCGCCTTGGTATTCTTGGAACCAGGCCTGAAAGTGATTATAAATTTGAAACGAGTAAAAAATAAAGCCCAACGTGCCTGCCGGGCATTAAGCCGCTTAGCCGATTCGATGTATTGCAGGTTTTTATGGTCAGTCAATACTGAAATAGTATGTTTTGCTCCCTCCAGCCAATGCCTCCACTCCTCGAAAGCCCACTTTATCGCCAGTAACTCCCGATTACCAACGTCATAGTTGGATTCAGCGGAGGAGAATTTCCTGGACATAAAGGCACAAGGATGTAATTCCAGAGACTCCGGATCCTTTTGAGAAAGGATAGCCCCCACTCCAACCTCTGAGGCATCAACCTCCACAACAAAGGGCAATTCCGGATTGGGATGTCTGAGGACTGGAGCCGAGACAAAGGCTTGTTTCAAAGCCCGAAAGGACAACTCAGCTTCACGCGACCAGTTGGTAGGATCCGCTCCTTTCTTTGTCAAAGCTACAATGGGAGCAACCAGGTCAGAAAAAGAATGAATGAACCTCCTATAATAATTCACAAACCCTAAAAAGCGCTGAATTGCTTTTAAATTGGTGGGTTGCGCCCAACTAAGGATGGCCTGGAGCTTCTTTGGTTCCATGGAAAATCCCCGAGGGGAAATAATGTACCTTAAAAAAGATACCTCCGTGACATGAAACTCACACTTCTCCAGTTTGGCATATAAATGATTCTCACGTAACTTTTGAAGAACCAGACGCACCTGGGTAACATGTTGTTCCATTGATTCAGAATAAATCAGGATGTCGTCTAAGTAAACGACCACAAATTTCCCCAGGAAGTCACGGAGCACATCGTTAATGAGGTCTTGAAAAACTGCTGGAGCATTAGACAAGCCGAACGGCATCACCAGGTACTCGTAGTGACCCGACTGAGTACTGAAGGCCGTTTTCCACTCATCTCCAGATTTGATTCGGATGAGGTTGTACGCTCCTCTAAGGTCAATTTTAGAAAAAATCACAGCTGAACGTAACTGATAAAAGAGTACAGAAATCAGCGGCAAAGGATAAGTATTTTTAACTGAGATCTTATTCAGGGCTCTAAAGTCAATGCACGGTCTAAGCGAGCCATCCTTTTTCTCCACAAAGAAGAAGCCTGCACTTAAAGGGGATTTTGATGGTCTAATAAACCCTTTCCCTAGGCTCTCCTTAACATAATCATTCATGGCCGCAGTTTCTGGCCCGGATAAAGCATATAATCTTCCCTTTGGCAATGCGGCACCAGGAATTAGCTCAATAGCACAATCATAAGGCCGATGGGGAGGCAGAATGTCCGCATTGCCTTTGGAGAAAACATCAACAAACTCCTGGTATTCCACAGGAATGAGTTCAGGAATGGCAGCTGCTACTCTGACTGGAAACATAATACATTCCTTATGACAAAAGGTACCCCATTGAGAAATCTCCCCCGACCGCCAATCAATGGTGGGATTATGAAAGGCCAGCCAAGGGTGACCCAGGACAACTGGAACTGCTGGGCAATGTGTAAGATAGAACTCGATCTTTTCGGAATGTAGAGCTCCTACAGTAAGTAGTACCGGGGGTGTACAGAGAGAGATAACCCCATTGGACAGCGGACTCCCATCTAAGCCATGCATGGTGACACACCTACCCAAAGGTAACTGAGGAATGCCTAAGGCTTTAGCCCAAGTTAAGTCCATAAAGTTTCCTGCAGCTCCACTGTCGACAAAAGCCGACACCGAAGAACTGAGGCTGCTAAAGGAAACCTTAACTGGGACTAATAGGGAGTTATTCGAGGAGATAAGCTGCAGACCTAGGTGAACCCCCTCACAATTCACCTGGTCAAAGCGTTTCCCGACTTGTTCGGACAGTTACGAGCATAATGTCCCTTACCCCCACAGTACAGACAAAGACTGGAATTTTGCCTTCTGGCTCTTTTCTCAGGAGATAGCCGGGAGAGACCCATCTGCATGGGCTCCTCTACGTCTTCAGCAATGGAATAAACACACGGACTTGACCTTACAGGTGCTTCTCTTTCAGCCCTCCGCTCTCTGAGACGACGATCAATCTTAATAGAAAGCTCCATGAGTTTATCGAGAGTCTCAGGAGCGGGGTACTGAAGGAGACTGTCTTTTATAGACTCTGATAAGCCGAGGTGAAACTGACTGAACAGGGCTGGATCATTCCAGCCACAGTCGTTCGACCAACGGTGGAACTCCGTACAATAAACCTCCGCAGGATTTCTACCTTGTTTGAGAGCGCGCAGCTGACTTTCAGCGGACGCCTCTCTATCAGGGTCATCATACAAAAGCCCTAAAGACTTAAAAAAGGCGTCTACTGACAACAACGCAAGATCCTCTGCCTTTAAACCAAATGCCCAGGTCTGAGGATCCCCTTGGAGCAAAGAAATAATAATCCCAACCCGCTGAGATTCAGTACCAGAGGCAGTTGGTCTCAAACAAATATAAAGTTTACAGGATTCTTTAAAATTAAAAAATTATTTTCTATCACCAGAAAAACGGTCAGGCAAATGCATCTTTGGTTCAAGAATTACCCTTGGGGAGGCTCGCAAAAGATCTTCCTGCGACTTCACCCGAAGAGAAAGATCCTGAACCATCTGAGTAAGTTCTTGAATCTGATTGATTATGAGCTGGCCTGGATTCGGCCCTAAACCAGTTGGATTCATGAGGCCAACAACCTAAACCAAACAGAATGAAAAATTAAAAAATTAAACCCTGTTTAATTTTAATTTTTGGTATGGCCGGTAATAATGTTATGATTCCAGCACTCCTGGTCAGAGGAGATCTTAAGGCAAGGACCGGAGCACTGGAACGGAATGCTGGGGACGGGAGCGGGAAAGACTAATAGCCCCTAGCGCCCTAACTCTGTTGTCTCACCCGTGCTGTCAGAAATCCCTTGTGAGACTATGGTTTCTTGAGCCCTTGGCAGCCGCGTTTGAAGGGCGCATTATGTCTGCCCAACTCCGATGCCCCCCGGTCTTAGTGAGAGACAAAGGGAAATCCGAGACAGGATGATAACAAGAGGCCCTCTAACTAAACAAACCGGCCAGGGGCTAAGAGCTAACAAAAAAACCTAAAGTATGTGCGGAGAAACCGCCAGGGAAAAGAACAACCAAAAATCCACTTGTCCAATACTCCTATCCGGCACCGCCGAATACCAGAGTGGACCTGTGGAAGCGGAACCCTCCGTAAATGCTCCAAACACAAAGTATAAAAAGGTAAAGCGGCAGAGCCGCTACACACGGCAGAGCCGCGACTCACGAACACCACTGGATGTTAAACGGTGATAAGTCAGGACTCCAGGGACGAGATGACAACTCCCGAGTGCAGGACTTCAGAGAACAGGAATGACTGGAATACAGCAGGACTGGAAACAGACTCTCAGCAAACACAGGCAGCATGCAGGAAGCTATTACCGGCGTCTGTGAGAAGCCCTGGGAGTGTATTTAAACAGGAGTCCACCAATCAGCTGCTAACAGAACTGCTTAGCATAAATGCCGTGCAGCTGCCTTGCTGCATGGCCCAAAGACAGGTGCACCTATTAATTCCAAGGACCCAGCAATGGGGAACGCGGTCCGCCAGTGGCGTCCCCGTTGCTAGGGTCCATGCGGCTCAGCGCGCCCGGCGTCTAGTGTTGCTAGGGAGCCGGCGGCTGTACGCGCACAGCGTCCCTAGTTGCTAGGTGCCGGGCCGCGCAGACAAGTGGACCCCGGCGCCTAACATGTATGCTGTAAAAATACAGAGGTTATGTGGCCCTGTCCTGTAAGCTGTAACAATACAGTGGTGCTGTAAAAATAAAGGGTGGCCCTCTCCTGTATACTGTAAAATGTAGGGATGCTGTAAAACTTCAGGGGTGCTTTGAAAATACAGGGGTGCTGTGGCTCTTTCCTGTATTCTGTAAAAATTCAGGGGTGTTGTAAAAATACCGGGATGCTGTAAAAATAAAGGTACACTGTGGTCCTGTCCTGTATGCTGTAAAAATATATGGGTGCTGTAAAAAATAAATTAATGCTATGGCCCTATCCTGTATTCAGTAAAAATTTAGTGGTGCTGTAAAATAAAGGAACACTGTCTCCCTGTCGTATGCTGTCAAAATAAAGGAATGCTGAGTCTCTGTCGGGTGCTATAAAAATAACAGAATGCTGTGGCTTTTTGCTGTATGCTGTAAAATTATAGGGGTGCAGTAAAAATAAAGGAACGCTGTGTCCCTATCCTGTATGTTATAAAAAATAAAGGAGTGCTGTAAAAATAAAGGAATTCTGTGGCCCAGTCCTGAATGCTGTAAAAATATAGAGGTGCTGCCTATCAGTTGTATAAGTCCAGAGATGCTGCTGTTTAATTCCAGGGGTGCCCTGTCTGAACCCGCTCATCTCTAGTAGATATATCTTCTAGTGTGCATTGTATACCCAGCATTAGAGAAAGGTTATTCTCAATTATTTCATATTAGGGGCTCAATTTAATGGATTCAATTAGTCAACCTTAATTTTGATTTAAAAAATTTCCACATTTTGGGATTATTTGCTAGATGCACCTTTTGTTGTACTGGGTTCTTTTCCTTTTATTTTGTAAAAGTTTTCTCCTTAGTAATTGTACAATGTAAGTATGTAGGGTTATCACAAGACCTTGTGGTGTTAGAAGAACAGAGTTTCAGTGATCTTGCCTTGCATCAGCTTTCAATTGCACTGCAGCACTAGATGGGCCAGGAGCTCCTGTGAGCCACAAACAGTTACTGAATAAAGCCACAGAATGGAGTCTCATGGTGGCTTAAAGCCAGGAAGCTGTCTGGTGTTCCATGCTGCGGCATTCTGGTAACACAGAGGATAGCATTGCTTCCAACCACAGTCCTACTTATAATATGAAATTAGATTGGACTGTAGAGTGGAAAGCTCCACTAGGACAGGGGCTAAATAACTAAAAACTGACTGCACAGTCCTGCTTAGTACTGTACCGAACTCACTCGAAATCAACTTGCCTGATCCGGGGATGCTGTAGGGGTTCACAAGGGGCTGCTAAAACATCTAAGGGGCTGCTTTATTTAAAAATAAAATATGAATAAGATAAACAAGATACACAGGTATGCTCACATGCATGTAACTGGGAGCTGAGGAAAATTAAAATAAGGCATCTGCCACAAAATAGGTAAATAAAAATGCAATTAAAAAATGGAAAAAAAGAAACCCATGAGATTTTCACAAAATAATTCTCTAGACTCCTTGGAGGTGGAAATATCCAATCTTGACCCTGTGGTATAAATTTTTTGCATCCCAGCGTTAAATCCAAGATTATCATAATCCCTGAAAATGGAGAAGGGGGTACAAATTCAGAGGCTTTGGCCCGTAGTTTTTCATTTTGTCCAGTAATATGGTAATTATACCTGTATATTTGCTTGGTTAAAGTATTTTCTGTTCCATACCAATATAGGAGTGGAGGTGAAAGCCTCTGTGTTGTTCCTGATTGCGTGTGCCTCTCTTATATTTCATCACCTTCTTGACACTGTCCTCTTCCTTTTGCCTCTTCTCATAATGTGAAAAGTCATCAAATATGGAGGTGGTATGTTTGTAGCTAGCTATGATTCAGATAACTTGGCAAGCTTTTTCCAGGGGGACAAGCTGTTGCTGAAATGATGGATTTATTAAACTGTGCATGTCCTGTTTAAACAACAATTCCATCTTGAGTCTCTTTTTTTTCTTTGCATTATGTGCTCTTTGGGGCCTAGTTTTTTAAACTGCCATCATGTCTGCCACTGCAGTGCTACTCCTAGCTAGAACACGTTTGTGCCGCCACTTGTGTCAATTATCTTAGTCATCCATCTACAGTACCTTGGGACAACCTTTTGGCCTGAAAACATTATTGTGAGGTGTTCAGAATAGACAGGAAATAAGTGAAAATTAGTGTTATTGAAGTTAATACTGCAGCAACAAAAATAATTCTCTGATTTTAGATGTTTGTTTTTTTAAAATCCAAAGCCAAAACCCAAAAGGGTGGTTTTGGCAAAACTAATCCAGACCCAAAACATGAACGGATATCCAGATCTAAAACATAAACACAAAACCTGAAAAGTGTCCAGTACACATCTCTAGTTAACACTTCAATTTCCTGAGAGTTACATCTTGAATTTCAAAGAGGCAGCAATTAAATTGATGGGCTCTCACCGGAGTAGCAAAGTGACCTTCCCTGAGTTGCCAGGCTTTCAGGAGTTGGGCAAGAGAAATTCTTCCCCAACAAAAGAATCTGTTTCTCAAGGAGCCCAGAAGCCATTCCCTGATCCGCTGCAAACATTGACGGGACGAATAGAGGAACTAAGGGCTGGCATGGCAGAAATGTGCAAGGAATTAAAGCATTTTGCTAGACAAGCCATGGAACCTTGAGATGCAAGGCGAGAGCCAGAATGAAGGAGAGTGAACACTGACTGGTGGGCTCCTCCATATACAATGAGTCATCGACCCACTGTCAGAGATTTGATTCACAGGGGTGCCCAATCTGCTATCAGTGCAAAAAGAGCAGACACATTGAGAGGAATTGCAGTCAAGCTGGATCTTTACCTGCCCTGAGGATGGAGGACAACCCTCGGGGGGACCAGCAATAATAGACCCAACACCAGAAGAGTGGTGGCAACAGTACATGAGACAGTGTCCAAATATAAACATCTTATTGAATGGCTTAGAAATTCCAGACATGCTTGATACTGGGTCCCAGGTCACCACTATACAGTTAAAGACTTAAAAGAAGTATTGGGGAACTGAAGCGGTTCACCTTCCACCACTAACATGGTTATAGTTAATCTCCAGTAAGGGAATGGGAATATCTTGCCATGGATACTGTGAATTTGATATTCAAATTGGCAATGTTCAGCTGCCTAAGCAAGGATGTATCATTACTAATGTAGATTATGTCAGTGCTACCCCTGTTATAATAGAGATGAACGTCCTTCAATATTGTTCCAATGAAGTGAAAAGGGCGCTAAAAATGCACTAACCAAGAGGACTACTGAGCAATGAGAATTGAAATGCAGAATAAAAATCCTTCAGGTGCACCAGAGATTTTCCAAGCAGGAGGGAGAGATAGGAAAAGTCTGGGTAGCAGATTATCGACCTTTGATTTTACAGCCTAATTCCAAAACAATTGTGTGGGTCAAGGCCCATTGTGGACCCTGGGGCACCAGATACAAAGCTATGGTGGAGCCCAATGAGATTAATTTTCAGGATGACATAGTTGTTGCGAGATCACTACAGTAGTTCAATAGAAAAATGGACAAGTCCAAATTCTAAATCCTCATACCCACCATATTCATATATTTCATAATTGCGCATTTGCTAAACTGTTAAAAAACACTTTTCAAGTCATTATTGACCTGAGTTTTAGTACAATTCAGTGCAGTGTGACGGCAAAGCCTGTTTTGAACAGAGAAACAGAGGCATGGTGGAAGAACTTACAGATTGGGGATGAAAATACCCCACTTGAACAGAGAGAAGGAGTTCTATAAATTGTCAAGGAAAAGTTCAAAGCATTCAGTAAAGACCCTTCGGATATTGGGAAGGTAACCATCATTCAACACCATGGTGGTCATTCCGAGTTGTTCGCTCGCAAGCAGCTTTTAGCAGCTTTGCACACGCTAAGCCGCCGCCTACTGGGAGTGAATCTTAGCTTATCAAAATTGCGAATGAAAGATTAGCAAAATTACGAATAGGCACTTCTTAGCAGTTTCTGAATAGCTCCACACTTTCTCGGCATCTGCGATCAGTTCAGTGCTTGTCGTTCCTGGTTTGACGTCACAAACACACCCAGCATTCGCCCAGACACTCCTCCATTTCTCCAGCCACTCCCGCGTTTTTCCCAGAAACTAGCGTTTTTCACACACACCCATAAAACGGCCAGTTTCCGCCCAGAAACACCCACTTCCTGTCAATCACATTACGATCACCAGAACGAAGAAAAAACCTTATAATGCCGTGAGTAAAATACCTAACTGCATAGCAAATTTACTTGGCGCAGTCGCACTGCGGACATTGCGCATGCGCATTAGCGACTAATCGCTCCATTGCGGGAAAGAAATAACAAGCGAACAACTCGGAATGACTCCCCATATTCCCACAGGAGATGCAGTACTGATTTAAAGAGACGCATCGACCCCTTGCACTTGCTCAATACCAACCAGTAAGGCAAATGCTGGAGGACATGAAGGCTTTGGGGTCATCAGGGAGAGCCATAGTCTATGGGCAGCTCCAGTAGTCTTGGTAAAAAAAAAAAGATCTGCAGTTAAGGTTCTGTGTGGATTATCGCAAATTAAAAAACGTCACACATAAGGATGTGTAACCATTGCTGCAGATAGAAGAGTCACTAGGAGACTTGAAATCAGCCCAGTATTTCTCTACTCTTTACTTGACTAGTGGCTACTGGCAGATTCAGATGGCTCTTGAAGGTAGAGAAAAGACTTTACTACACTAATGGGGCTATTTGAGTTTGAGCGTATGGCCTTTGGGTTATGGAATGCTCTAGGAACCTTCCAGCGAGTAATGTAGCATTGCCTAGGACACATGAACTTTGAGATGGTCTTATTGTACCTTGATGATATTATTGTCTTTTCTAAAACCTAATAGGATCACCTTCAACACCTGAGAGAAGTTTTTAAGCAGCTAATAAAGTATAGGCTAAAGATAAAACATTCAAAGCGTTAACTTCTCAAGCCAAAAGTTTCATACTTGGGCCACGTAGTGAGTGCGGATGGAGTCGCTCCTGATCCAGAGAAAAGTGGAGTCATGCAGGATTGGCCAACTATTCAGAACATCAGAGATTTCAGGATTCTGGACTTTGTGGGATATTATAGTCATTTTATTGAACACTTTGCCAAAATTGCAGCCCCAATCATTAAACATCTTTGAGGGATTCCTAACTCTGGTCATTCCAGGGTTATTTCTATTATGTGTACCCCACAGTGCCAGGAGGCATTCACTCAGTTGAAGAAGATACTTACCAAAGGTAAGATTGACATCAGAGGGAGGAGTAAGCCTAAGGGACAGCTCATCTCTGTACAGCCGAGGCAGACTGTTAGACAGGGCTGGGAGCTCCATATAAGGGCATTGCTGTATACAGGGAGAGGTAGTACAATAAGCACCACACATCACACCTGCACAGCTTAGTGGAGGAGAGAGACAGTGAGTTGTCACCTATTGACTTAAAAAAGTTATCTTAGTCAGCACTAGTACTATTGCAGACAAGAGTCTCAGCTAATAACTAGAGATGAGCGCCGGAAATTTTTCGGGTTTTGTGTTTTGGTTTTGGGTTCGGTTCCGCGGCCGTGTTTTGGGTTCGACCGCGTTTTGGCAAAACCTCACCGAATTTTTTTTGTCGGATTCGGGTGTGTTTTGGATTCGGGTGTTTTTTTCAAAAAACCCTAAAAAACAGCTTAAATCATAGAATTTGGGGGTAATTTTGATCCCAAAGTATTATTAACCTCAAAAAACATAATTTACACTCATTTTCAGCCTATTCTGAACACATCACACCTCACAATATTATTTTTAGTCCTAAAATTTGCACCGAGGTCGCTGGATGACTAAGCTAAGCGACCCTAGTGGCCGACACAAACACCGGGCCCATCTAGGAGTGGCACTGCAGTGTCACGCAGGATGTCCCTTCCAAAAAACCCTCCCCAAACAGCACATGACGCAAAGAAAAAAAGAGGCGCAATGAGGTAGCTGACTGTGTGAGAAAGATAAGCGACCCTAGTGGCCGACACAAACACCGGGCCCATCTAGGAGTGGCACTGCAGTGTCACGCAGGATGTCCCTTCCAAAAAACCCTCCCCAAACAGCACATGACGCAAAGAAAAAAAGAGGCGCAATGAGGTAGCTGACTGTGTGAGAAAGATAAGCGACCCTAGTGGCCGACACAAACACCGGGCCCATCTAGGAGTGGCACTGCAGTGTCACGCAGGATGTCCCTTCCAAAAAACCCTCCCCAAACAGCACATGACGCAAAGAAAAAAAGAGGCGCAATGAGGTAGCTGTGTGAGTAAGATTAGCGACCCTAGTGGCCGACACAAACACCGGGCCCATCTAGGAGTGGCACTGCAGTGTCACGCAGGATGTCCCTTCCAAAAAACCCTCCCCAAACAGCACATGACGCAAAGAAAAAAAGAGGCGCAATGAGGTAGCTGACTGTGTGAGAAAGATAAGCGACCCTAGTGGCCGACACAAACACCGGGCCCATCTAGGAGTGGCACTGCAGTGTCACGCAGGATGTCCCTTCCAAAAAACCCTCCCCAAACAGCACATGACGCAAAGAAAAATAAAAGAAAAAAGAGGTGCAAGATGGAATTGTCCTTGGGCCCTTCCCACCCACCCTTATGTTGTATAAACAAAACAGGACATGCACACTTTAACCAACCCATCATTTCAGTGACAGGGTCTGCCACACGACTGTGACTGAAATGACGGGTTGGTTTGGACCCCCACCAAAAAAGAAGCAATTAATTTCTCCTTGCACAAACTGGCTCTACAGAGGCAAGATGTCCACCTCATCATCATCCTCCGATATATCACCGTGTACATCCCCCTCCTCACAGATTATCAATTCGTCCCCACTGGAATCCACCATGTCAGCTCCCTGTGTACTTTGTGGAGGCAATTGCTGCTGGTCAATGTCTCCGCGGAGGAATTGATTATAATTCATTTTAATGAACATCATCTTCTCCACATTTTCTGGATGTAACCTCGTACGCCGATTGCTGACAAGGTGAGCGGCGGCACTAAACACTCTTTCGGAGTACACACTTGTGGGAGGGCAACTTAGGTAGAATAAAGCCAGTTTGTGCAAGGGCCTCCAAATTGCCTCTTTTTCCTGCCAGTATAAGTACGGACTGTGTGACGTGCCTACTTGGATGCGGTCACTCATATAATCCTCCACCATTCTATCAATGGTGATAGAATCATATGCAGTGACAGTAGACGACATGTCCGTAATGGTTGTCAGGTCCTTCAGTCCGGACCAGATGTCAGCATCAGCAGTCGCTCCAGACTGCCCTGCATCACCGCCAGCGGGTGGGCTCGGAATTCTGAGCCTTTTCCTCGCAGCCCCAGTTGCGGGAGAATGTGAAGGAGGAGATGTTGACAGGTCGCGTTCCGCTTGACTTGACAATTTTCTCACCAGCAGGTCTTTGAAACCCAGCAGACTTGTGTGCGCCGGAAAGAGAGATCCAAGGTAGGTTTTAAATCTAGGATCGAGCACGGTGGCCAAAATGTAGTGCTCTGATTTCAACAGATTGACCACCCGTGAATCCTTGTTAAGCGAATTAAGGGCTCCATCCACAAGTCCCACATGCCTAGCGGAATCGCTCTGTCTTAGCTCCTCCTTCAATGTCTCCAGCTTCTTCTGCAAAAGCCTGATGAGGGGAATGACCTGACTCAGGCTGGCAGTGTCTGAACTGACTTCACGTGTGGCAAGTTCAAAAGGTTGCAGAACCTTGCACAACGTTGAAATCATTCTCCACTGCGCTTGAGACAGGTGCATTCCACCTCCTATATCGTGGTCAGTTGTATAGGCTTGAATGGCCTTTTGCTGCTCCTCCAACCTCTGAAGCATATAGAGGGTTGAATTCCACCTCGTTACCACCTCCTGCTTCAGATGATGGCAGGGCAGGTTCAGGCGTTTTTGGTGGTGCTCCAGTCTTCTGTACGTGCTGCCTGTACGCCGAAAGTGTCCCGCAATTTTTCTGGCCACCGACAGCATCTCTTGCACGCCCCTGTCGTTTTTTAAAAAATTCTGCACCACCAAATTCAAGGTATGTGCAAAACATGGGACGTGCTGGAATTTGCCCAGATGTAATGCACGCACAATATTGCTGGCGTTGTCCGATGCCACAAATCCACAGGAGAGTCCAATTGGGGTAAGCCATTCCGCGATGATCTTCCTCAGTTGCCGTAAGAGGTTTTCAGCTGTGTGCGTATTCTGGAAACCGGTGATACAAAGCGTAGCCTGCCTAGGAACGAGTTGGCGTTTGCGAGATGCTGCTACTGGTGCCGCCGCTGCTGTTCTTGCGGCGGGAGTCCATACATCTACCCAGTGGGCTGTCACAGTCATATAGTCCTGACCCTGCCCTGCTCCACTTGTCCACATGTCCGTGGTTAAGTGGACATTGGGTACAGCTGCATTTTTTAGGACACTGGTGACTCTTTTTCTGAGGTCTGTGTACATTTTCGGTATCGCAACCCTAGAGAAATGGAACCTAGATGGTATTTGGTACCGGGGACACAGTACCTCCAACAAGTCTTTAGTTGGCTCTGCAGTAATGATGGATACCGGAACCACGTTTCTCACCACCCAGGATGTCAAGGCCTCAGTTATCCGCTTTGCAGTAGGATGACTGCTGTGATATTTAATCTTCCTCGCAAATGACTGTTGGACAGTCAATTGCTTGGTGGAAGTAGTAAAAGTGGTCTTACGACTTCCTCTCTGGGATGACCATCGACTCCCAGCAGCAACAACAGCAGCGCCAGCAGCAGTAGGCGTTACACGCAAGGATGCATCGGAGGAATCCCAGGCAGGAGAGGAATCGTCAGAATTGCCAGTGACATGGCCTGCAGGACTATTGGCATTCCTGGGGAAGGAGGAAATTGACACTGAGGGAGTTGGTGGGGTGGTTTGCGTGAGCTTGGTTACAAGAGGAAGGGATTTACTGGTCAGTGGAGTGCTTCCGCTGTCACCCAAAGTTTTTGAACTTGTCACTGACTTATTATGAATGCGCTGCAGGTGACGTATAAGGGAGGATGTTCCGAGGTGGTTAACGTCCTTACCCCTACTTATTACAGCTTGACAAAGGGAACACACGGCTTGACACCTGTTGTCCGCATTTCTGGTGAAATACCTCCACACCGAAGAGCTGATTTTTTTGGTATTTTCACCTGGCATGTCAACGGCCATATTCGTCCCACGGACAAC
Organism: Pseudophryne corroboree; assembly: GCF_028390025.1. Taxonomy (NCBI): domain Eukaryota; kingdom Metazoa; phylum Chordata; class Amphibia; order Anura; family Myobatrachidae; genus Pseudophryne; species Pseudophryne corroboree. The sequence continues at coordinate 359,142,262 of NC_086453.1, read as the reverse complement.
AGGTGTCTCCCCGGGTGCCTGACTTAAACAAACCACCTCACCATCAGAATCCTCCTTGTCAATTTCCTCCCCAGCGCCAGCAACACCCATATCCTCCTCATCCTGGTGGACTTCAACACTGACATCTTCAATCTCACTATCAGGAACTGGACTGCGGGTGCTCCTTCCAGCACTTGCAGGGGGCGTGCAAATGGTGGAAGGCGCATGCTCTTCACATCCAGTGTTGGGAAGGTCAGGCATCGCAACCGACACAATTGGACTCTCCTTGTGGATTTGGGATTTCGAAGAACGCACAGTTCTTTGCTGTGCTTTTGCCAGCTTGAGTCGTTTCATTTTTCTAGCGAGAGGCTGAGTGCTTCCATCCTCATGTGAAGCTGAACCACTAGCCATGAACATAGGCCAGGGCCTCAGCCGTTCCTTGCCACTCCGTGTGGTAAATGGCATATTGGCAAGTTTACGCTTCTCCTCCGACAATTTTAGTTTAGGTTTTGGAGTCCTTTTTTTTCTGATATTTGGTGTTTTGGATTTGACATGCTCTGTACTATGACATTGGGCATCGGCCTTGGCAGACGACGTTGCTGGCATTTCATCGTCTCGGCCATGACTAGTGGCAGCAGCTTCAGCACGAGGTGGAAGTGGATCTTGATCTTTCCCTAATTTTGGAACCTCAACTTTTTTGTTCTCCATATTTAATAGGCAGAACTAAAAGGCACCTCAGGTAAACAATGGAGATGGATGGATTGGATACTAGTATACAATTATGGACGGACTGCCACGGTTAGGTGGTATAAAAAAACCACGGTTAGGTGGTATATATTATAATAATAATACAATTATGGATGGACGGACTGCCTGCCGACTGCCGACACAGAGGTAGCCACAGCCATGAACTACCGCACTGTACACTGGTTGATAAAGAGATAGTAGTATACTCGTAACAACTAGTATGACACTATGACGACGGTATAAAGAAAGAAAAAAAAATACCACGGTTAGGTGGTATATATTATAATAATAATACAATTATGGATGGACGGACTGCCTGCCGACTGCCGACACAGAGGTAGCCACAGCCGTGAACTACCGCACTGTACACTGGTTGATAAAGAGATAGTAGTATACTCGTAACAACTAGTATGACACTATGACGACGGTATAAAGAATGAAAAAAAAACCACGGTTAGGTGGTATATATTATAATAATAATACAATTATGGATGGACGGACTGCCTGCCGACTGCCGACACAGAGGTAGCCACAGCCGTGAACTACCGCACTGTACACTGGTTGATAAAGAGATAGTAGTATACTCGTAACAACTAGTATGACACTATGACGACGGTATAAAGAATGAAAAAAAAACCACGGTTAGGTGGTATATATTATAATAATAATACAATTATGGATGGACGGACTGCCTGCCGACTGCCGACACAGAGGTAGCCACAGCCGTGAACTACCGCACTGTACACTGGTTGATAAAGAGATAGTAGTATACTCGTAACAACTAGTATGACACTATGACGACGGTATAAAGAATGAAAAAAAAACCACGGTTAGGTGGTATATATTATAATAATAATACAATTATGGATGGACGGACTGCCTGCCGACTGCCGACACAGAGGTAGCCACAGCCGTGAACTACCGCACTGTACACTGGTTGATAAAGAGATAGTAGTATACTCGTAACAACTAGTATGACACTATGACGACGGTATAAAGAATGAAAAAAAAACCACGGTTAGGTGGTATATATTATAATAATAATACAATTATGGATGGACGGACTGCCTGCCGACTGCCGACACAGAGGTAGCCACAGCCGTGAACTACCGCACTGTACACTGGTTGATAAAGAGATAGTAGTATACTCGTAACAACTAGTATGACACTATGACGACGGTATAAAGAATGAAAAAAAAACCACGGTTAGGTGGTATATATTATAATAATAATACAATTATGGATGGACGGACTGCCTGCCGACTGCCGACACAGAGGTAGCCACAGCCGTGAACTACCGCACTGTACACTGGTTGATAAAGAGATAGTATACTCGTAACAACTAGTATGACACTATGACGACGGTATAAAGAAAGAAAAAAAAATACCACAGTTAGGTGGTATATATTATAATAATAATACAATTATGGATGGACGGACTGCCTGCCGACTGCCGACACAGAGGTAGCCACAGCCGTGAACTACCGCACTGTACACTGGTTGATAAAGAGATAGTAGTATACTCGTAACAACTAGTATGACACTATGACGACGGTATAAAGAAAGAAAAAAAAATACCACAGTTAGGTGGTATATATTATAATAATAATACAATTATGGATGGACGGACTGCCTGCCGACTGCCGACACAGAGGTAGCCACAGCCGTGAACTACCGCACTGTACACTGGTTGATAAAGAGATAGTAGTATACTCGTAACAACTAGTATGACACTATGACGACGGTATAAAGAATGAAAAAAAAACCACGGTTAGGTGGTATATACTATAATAATAATACAATTATGGATGGACGGACTGCCTGCCGACTGCCGACACAGAGGTAGCCACAGCCGTGAACTACCGCACTGTACACTGGTTGATAAAGAGATAGTAGTATACTCGTAACAACTAGTATGACACTATGACGACGGTATAAAGAATGAAAAAAAAACCACGGTTAGGTGGTATATATTATAATAATAATACAATTATGGATGGACGGACTGCCTGCCGACTGCCGACACAGAGGTAGCCACAGCCGTGAACTACCGCACTGTACACTGGTTGATAAAGAGATAGTAGTATACTCGTAACAACTAGTATGACACTATGACGACGGTATAAAGAATGAAAAAAAAACCACGGTTAGGTGGTATATATTATAATAATAATACAATTATGGATGGACGGACTGCCTGCCGACTGCCGACACAGAGGTAGCCACAGCCGTGAACTACCGCACTGTACACTGGTTGATAAAGAGATAGTAGTATACTCGTAACAACTAGTATGACACTATGACGACGGTATAAAGAAAGAAAAAAAAATACCACGGTTAGGTGGTATATATTGTAATACAATTATGGATGGACGGACTGCCTGCCGAGTTCCGACTGCCGACACAGAGGTAGCCACAGCCGTGAAATGAGTGACCTGCTAGACTGAGACTGCATGCAGGCCAATCTAGCACCAGCAATAGCGACGCACTGTGGAGGGTATACATGGACAGATCATGCATAAAATCTATCCAATCTAGTCAGATTGCTTTAGAATATCACTCCGTGAGTACCCCCCTAATCAATCCCAGAAAAGCTGCTCACCGCTGGCAGGGCGGGCACATCCTGAACAAGGAACACCAAAAAAATAGAAAATAAGTGGTAACGCTGGTGGGGTAAAGTATACCAACTTAATTTAAGCAGATATGTACAATACCTTAACATTTTAATAAAATTAAAATACAAGCAAATAGAAAATAATTATTAAAAATATGCAACAATGTAGCATGTATTGGAGACACAAGTGGGTGTACTAATTTACTTCCAAAGTGTTAGACTGGACACATTCTTTTGCTACTGTAGCTGCAACATATACAATGAAGCCAGGACGTGTGTAGTGTCTGATATAAGAGCAGCATTTGTAGATCTGATCACTACAGTGATCTGTAATTACTGATCAGGACTGCAGCCTGTGATGAAGTCTTACCCACTAGGTAATCCTTGAGCCATGCAGTGTGTGCTGCTGCGCCCTGCTGTATGGTCCGTTGTAGGAGTAGCAGAGGGGGTCAGACGGTGTCTGCATGCTGTGCATCCACGACAAATGTTCAGACCCGTCTCATGAGCAGATAAGGGCTCAAACCCTTTAGGGTGTATGGCAGGTGTTACCTCTGTGGGAGATTTACGCTGTAGATCACAGTTCACTATGAAATAGGGCACACACTGTGCTTGTGTGTCATCCAAAAAAGCGTTGCTCAGTCTATGTCGCTGACCATTTCCTCAGGAGGGTTAGTGAAGAAGATTACAGAAGAAGTAATTAACAGACTACAGGCTATAATAGATATATTGTCTGCAAATTCTCAAACTATTTCCTCAGCAGCCAGCACTAACAGATGTGATTTCCATCTGTCATTTACCCTCAGCTTCTTCTTCGATCTGCTTATTTACCTGAAGAGTCAGTCAGAATTATAAAGTTGCTGATAATAGGCACTGAGCTCTTAATAAACCATTCATCTTCAAATACTCCTGTGAGGAGCAGCACTTACCGGTGTTAGTCAGGAGACCGCTACTTTACTGTTCCCTTTTCTACTCTCTCAGTGAACAGGCAGAGATAGAGCAGGGTTATATTGCTACATCTGCTATTATTGCTAGAACACAATAACCCATTCAATTCCTGTGGATTTATACAAGTAAAGAGAGATTGAGGAAGCCTAGTTAGTATTGTTTAACCCTCTGCAGCCTTGTAACCGGGAACTGTTTCAGAGGAAAACAAGACTCATTTAATAGAGACATAACCTCCAAAGGATTCTTCACATGTGCACCAACAAGGGAGAAGGTGTTCCCCGATATACTGTGATATTGGTATTGTACTGTGAACTTGATGAATTTTCATATGGTCAGATAAGTCAGCGTTAATTGTTGAGGTGACCAAAGCAAACATTGTATGATAAATACGGTTCTGGGTATGATATTGTGTTATTCTAAAAGATACTGCACTAACCCTTTATGCCTGAGATACTCTAGCGGAACCAGGTAAAAGAAAATACAGTGACAAAAAGTTCCAGAACAAAAGAACTCATTTATTGTTTTTGGGTGCACAAACTTTGCTGCATTGCGGGTAATTCAGATTTGATTGCTGCTATGCATTTTCTCACAGGCTGCGATCACGTCTGAAGGCACAATGGACCACAGCAACGTGGATCACTAGTATGCGACGGGATGGTGCAAAAATTCTGAATGCACAAGCAAGCACAAGGAGATTGACAGAAAGAGGACATTTGTGGGTTGCAACTGGCCATTCACTGGGAGTGTCCGGAAAAATGCCGGAGGGCCCTGACATTTTGTGGGAGGATTTCTGTCTCTACAGCACAAGCAATCACACACCTGCACACACACGATGTCTTCCCCCTGTAGGCAGAGACTACCTGATCGCAGGAATGCAAAAAATGCACCCTCGCAATCAGGTCTGAATTATGCCCATTGTTGTAATGTAATTCTGTTTAAATGACATATTGATATTGTGAGTTCTTTATGTTGTGGAGTCCTTGGTAAATTTTCCAAGAAGTCCTTATTGTGGAAACTAACCTTGCCCCTCTGGGAAGAGTGGAGTCTTAAAGAGACCTGTAGATTTAAGAAGAGACAAGGTACTTCTGTAGATACTGAGTGCTTACCTGCAACTTATAAAAGCATACTTACCTTCCAACACCTACCTCTACTACCTGCCCGAGTGTCACAGATAAGAAGGTAAGGGCTGGTAGGAAAGCAGGGGCCTATTGGTTGCATTTGCCCCCCCCAGTCTGAGAGATGCCAGCCAGCCCCTGGATGCAGCATTCTGCATCAGTGGGAACCAGTATATAAGGGAATGATATAATGTGCACAGAACTTACAGTAAATGTCTGTCTCACTATTTTGTATTTAGTAACATCATAAATACTTTCCGGGTGGTGCCCCAAATAATGTGACTAAAGCATGTGGCAACAAAGAAAGTATTCTCAAGGGTCCTCTGGCTCTGAGGCATAAGATGACCCCAGAAGCGCCTCTTCATGTGCATCAAATATCTCTTACAGCCTCTAAGCCTTAAGAGCCACCACAGATTCCACTGTGCCTGTATAATGAGTCCTCCTATGGCCTGAGTCAGTAATGCATCACATAAATGGGTCTCAGGCATAACTTGTGGCTTCAAAGTATTGGAAAGGCATTCCACTTCCAGCCTACACCAACATCTTCTGACCTCACCATAGGGACCTTATGTATCCTGAATCATGCCAACGTCAGTCTTGTCAGTACTGTAGACTATATAGAAATCACTCAAGTACTGTTATCATATATACAATTTATTGAGGCACACTGCTTGTTGTTATCTACTGTAAATGCTGACTCCTCCTATAATTTCCTGTTTTCTACTTTGAGCAGTTACAGATGTAGCCACACTCATTGTGGCTGCACCTAGTCATGGTTGTGATTAAGTTGCTGCGTATGCGTGTATATATTCCCGCATGTGATGCATACGCATAGCATGGACTTATGCATGTGTGTGAATAGGCGTAGCCAGGCATGGCTAGTCATTGCTGTGATGTGTATGCATGTATGTATGGATTGCAGCAGTGATGAGCCTGGCTATATCTGTAAATCTCCTAATCCAGTGGTTCCCAAACTTTTTTTAATCATTAGACCCTACAGTATCAGAACTCTTTTCACAACACCCATAGACTAAAAGTTTCTTTATAGAGTTATTGAGAAAGAAATATTAAATAAAGTAAATTGTCTTTTTATGTCATCATTAGGTACAATTGTGTGGTGAGGGGCAAGATCTGCTTCTGTTTCTCCACATATATTATGATTAGCAGCCACCAGCACTGGTTTTTGCCTATTACATTGACCATAAATCATTTGAATTAGTCCTGGACCATAAATCCAAGGCTCCCCTGCACGTTCCCTGAGGCACACCAGGGAGCCACAGTTTATGAACCACTGTCATAATTGTAGAGACATCTCAAAGGATCAAATGTACCTGACTTTAGTCTAGTTCTAATGTTTCTGATAATAATAAGTGTAATGCCTGCCCAGTGCTAATGCTTCATATATAACTGATGCAATCTCTATTGTCATTTGTCTGACCTGGCCAGAGGTAGACTGGCCCACATGGATACAGGGGACACCCCCAGTGAACCACATTGCCTGTTGGTCTAGATCCTCCTCTAGGGATCATGTTCCAGACTGTGCACTTGAATTTTGTCAAAGTCACAGAGGCGCAGCACACTGAGCCGGCACGTGGGGGTAGGAGACACTATGACACAGAAGTTTGATCAAACTCTCTATGGTATAATACCAACAGCTGCAAGATGAATGTGTAGACTGCAATAAACATCTGATTAGTATATACTCACTTACTGAAGTTGTTACTGAAATACAGTGCGTATACAGCACATTATATATCATCAATAGCAGGGGATAAGTTTGGGAGGTCACCAGATTGCCGGTGAGGGGGCACAATGTAGCCCCTTGTGCTCACCATGTAGTGGGCTCGGTTGCTCGCTGCGATCACCACAGGTTCTGTTCCCTCTCTATAGGTGTTGTGGACACCCACTAGTGGGAATAGTCCTTGTTAGTATGCCAGCTGTCAGGCTGTTCAGCGCTTGGGAATCCGACGTTGATTTACTGACCGGCGTTCTCTCATGACCACATCCGAATAGCAGCAATATTTATACACAAGTCTAATGAAGTTCTCTAAGGTATAATACTGATGGCTGTGATTAGAATGTATAGACTGCAATAATTAAAAACATATGACTAGTATATACTCACTCAATAAAGTTGTTACTGAAATAAAGTGAGCTTATACAGTATTAAACTATATATCATCAAATAGCAGCTACATTAACTGATTTTGACTATAGATACTCCCAATAAAAGCCACCCATATTCTGCAGCCTATAATGATATCAGGCTTTGATAGATACATTTTGTGATAATAGAACACTTCAGGTAGAGTTCGTGCATGAATACACCAGAATTATTTGCAACAATTGTTACTCCTAATGTAAACTGAAGAACACTAATAGGCATGTGTGTGGGTTGATATATAGACAGGAGTATAAGTACTAAGATTCGTATTTCTGCCGAATTGTTGGGAGTTTAAACTCAAATTATATAGGATGTATTTTTCTGCAACTTTTTGTAATCAGAGCTGCAGAGTTTTAATTTTTCATATTTTCCGATGTCGATGTTATTTGTATTGTTGGGCAGTGTTTTACAGGTGTTATGTTTAAAACACTGCCGGACATAACACAGTGAAGCACAGCCGAATCAATGAGATGCATGCAGTGCTTCATTGTGTAGAGTGTTAAAAGAGTTAAAAGTGTTAAAAAAAATTGTGTGGGGTCCCCCTTCTTAAGCATAACCAACCTCGGGCTCTTTGAGCCAGTCCTGGTTGTTTAAATACTGGGGGGAAATTGACTGGGGTCCCCCCGAATTTAGACATCCTGCACCGGGCTCTTGGGCCAGCCCGGGATCCAAAAATACAGGGGACAAAAGATGTAGGGATCCCCCATATTTTTAAAACCATCTCCAGGCTCCTCTAGCCGAGAAGATAATGCCACAGCCGGGGGACACTTTTATACTGGTTTTGCAGCTGTGGAATTACCCCCCAACTAGTCACCCCTGGCAGGGGTTCTTTGGAGGAGTGGGGACCCCTTAAATAAAGGGGTCCCCCCACCAGGCAACCAAGGGCCAGGAATGAATCCCGAGGCTGTCCCCCACATCCCTGGGTGGTGGATGGGAGGCTGATAGCCTTTTGTGTGTAAAAAAATAATATTGTCTTTTGTTTTAGAACTACAAGTTCCAGCAAGCCTCCCCCGCTTGCTGGTACTTGGAAAACAAAAAGTACCAGCATGTGGGGAAATAACGAGCCCGCTGGTACCTGTAGTTCTACAACATAAGAAATACCCAAATAAAAACAATACACACACACACACCATGATAGTACAAAATTCAAATATACTCACCTATTATCCAGTGATGTTCTGTCCTCTTCGTTGCTGCAGTAATCCACAGCCTTGTAAAAAAAAAAACCTACGCCATTTAAGGGGTTCCATGTTTACATATAGAACCCCTTTCCCCGAATGACGGGACCCCCCGTGACTCCTGTCATGGGAGATCCTAGCAGCCAATCAGGGAGTGCCATGTCATGGTGCTCTCCTGATTGGCTGTGCGCTACTAGTCTGTCAATCAGGAGTAGTGCATCGGCTAGAATGGGGGATTGCACTCCTCCATTCTAGCCTATGATAGGAACTTTGCGGTCTGCGGTTAACCGCAAAGATAATTGAGGTCACTCACAATATTTTTAACTATTTCAGACCCTTTTACACAGATAAGCATGCACGGATCTCACTGATCTGTGCATGACTATCTGAACACACCAGCAAAAAGCAGGTTTATTTCAAAGCTCCTTTTTTATGAATTATTTGCTTTCCCGGCAGTGTTTGGCTATTGTCGGCAGTAAATGAGAATACGAATTCTTAGTAAATTACAGAGTTGTATAAAATAACAGCTGTGTTTGACCGATGGTCTATTCATTTGTATTTGTGAACTCTGCCGGGAAAAGCAATACAAATAGCCCCAACACTGCCGAGATTTGTGCTTAGTAAATTCCTGTGATCACACTCAGAAGAAAAATACAAACTCAAATAAAATCAGGACCTTAGTAAATATACCCTACAGTGTCTAGTTAGGCAGTCAATAGACAGACACCATATGTTAGACAGACATTAGGTCGACAGGGTCAAAAGTTCAACACAAAAATGGTAGACAGTATAAAAGGTCAACAGTGTCAAAAGGTTGACCTGAAGATGGTCGACACAAAATGGTAGACATCTTGTTTTTTTGCAGTTTTGTGGTTTGTGTGGATAATTCTATCATTTGGGATGGCCAGTTGTAGAAAGGCATAACCTCACGGGACTCGCTTCGCTTATCTCAGCGCGCTTTGGGCCCGGTGGCTCACTGCGCTCGCCACAAGGTTTATAACCAACTCTATGCCGACATGGATAGAGAAGATATGAAATAGTCCAAAAACATGTTAAATAAAAAAAAATTGTCTATCTTTTATATGTCGACCATTTTCATGTCCAATTTATGACCCTGTTGATCTTTTGACCCTGTTGACATTTTATACTGTTGACCTTTTAACCCTGTCGACCTAATGTCTGTCTAAAATAGAGGGCCAAATGTAACAGAGTGAGAGTTTCATAAAGTGAGAGATTTGGTAAGGTTTTGCAGTTTTTTTTTAAAGTGGCAATCATTTACACAGCAAGATCATCCTGGTTTTGCAGTGTAAATGATTGCTACTTTAAAAAAAACTGAAAAACCTGACCAAATCTCTCACTTTCTGAAACTCTCACTCTATTACATTTGGCCCATGGTGTCTATCTATTTGACTATCTAACTAGACACTGTCTATCTATCAACCGGATACCGTAGACATATGGAATTTATGTAAAAACACAAAATGGACAACAGTTAATATTGGATAATTTGATATTATGCACACTTTTCTCTTCTTTTTCACTATCCTTTATTTTATATCTCACTGTTTTAGCAATGGAATAATTAGATATTTTAATGCATACCAATAAAGTGATAAACCTTTCATAGAAATTCTTTGATTCCCAGTGCACCCTGGTAAACTACTTACTCTCTTCTTCTGTTACATCTCTCATGTATTTACCTTGGTTCTGATTTATGCTTTCAGCTATAACCAAATCTAATTTCTTCAAAAATGATTCAGAAAGTTATCCTTTGTGCCAAAAGGTATTGTTATAAATTGCTGAATCCCACCATGGCTAGTAATGTGGAAACATCTAGGGCAGAGGTTACCAAACGCAGTCCTGAAGACACCACAATGGTCCAAGTTGTAAATGTATCCATGCTTGGCCATAGGTGACTTAATTAGCACCTCAGTCAATTTGATTTAACCATTATACCTAAATCCTGGACTGTTGGGGTGCCTTTAGGACCGTGTTTGATCTAGGGTAAATAATTTGTAAGCCACTTTGATGGTCAATAATAAAATAACTCAGCCAAACATTTCAAACCCTATCTTATAAGGCAAATTCTCAAAACGATTTCATGTAAATAAATGTAATAACTCACTTTCCGGTAAGTGCTAATATAGCGTCAGTTGTCTTGTCAGATAATCCTTGTTTCTCCATGATAAGAGTCACCCTACTTGGTGACTTGATAGCTCTATAGTTTTGAAAGCTCCTTTGCAACCAATAGTTCTTGCACAAACCATTTACTGTACATGATGCACAGTATAGAGTAAACTAGGAATATAAAATGGAATTTGCTCAAGTAATTTAATAATACTTCTCAGGTGCATGAAAGGGAGGTGTTATTCTAAAAAATAAAAAGTTTTTCCCAGCACACCAAGGGGGATCAGCAATAACTTGAACACTACAGGATAATAGCAAGTTCAGAGATTATAAATATATGGTTAATCCACTAGGCCTCGGCAAGTCTTCTCTGTAGTATTCAAGTCTTATTGCTGATACTTTTTACTTTTCTCTTTTTCTTGATTAGAGAATAAAATAGACAGTACAATATACCGTCCTCTATGTCACAGTTCTTGGATGGAGATATGGACTTTCCTGTACTAGGAGTTGGTTTAACCCAGTGCAGAGGCGCGGCGTCTAATGTGCTGGTGGTGTCCGCCAGAGACCCCTGCAAGGAAGTGTTTACTGCACTGTGCCCAGCACGCAGGTTGCAGTCCTCTGCCTGGGTTCCTAGTACAGGAGCAGGTATACATTTTAAAATGGAGAGAACACTTTGACCAGACTGAAACCGGCCTCTCAGGATACTGGACTGGGACCGGAATGGGCAAAACCCAGGCTGGAACCAGATTAGCTTGATGCTGGGTATTGCTGGGCATAGTGGTGTAATGGATCAAGTAAATCTTAATTAGGATCAGAATTGCTGAGAAAGTCTATGTGCTGCGAGGTTGAACTGAACTGGGAACTGAGTAACAGACAGGAACTGGAACAGCTTGTATTAATGTGCAGGGAAATACTGGAATAATCAGAGACAGAGAAATATGAACACAGTACTGAGCTGATAAAGTCCTCTAGTGTGAGCTTACTGTAACTGGGACATGTACACAAGTTAGATTACTTGCTTACAGAAGGGCAGGATATAAAGAAGTGTCCCTGCATGGTAAACAGCCCTTCTAGTCACACCATGCCGTGGAGTGACTCATAGCGCAGAGTGTCTTTACGTGTAACTTTTCCAATAAAATGCATCTTATTTAAAACAATGTGAATATGCCGCACAAACAGCTTATGCTGAGTAAAATGATATGCAGCATTCCTACAGTATATTCTGTTTGTGACTGCAGCTGTATCTGCACATGAAATGCTGCATTACAGTGCTTTCCTAATAAAAACTGTAACATACCATTTTGTATGCAGATACAGCCACAGACACACACATATAATTCTAATCAGCAGAGTACAGAAATGTCCATATTTCCACCCAAGAACTGTGACATAGAGGATGGTATATTGTACTGCATATTTTACTGTAGTTAATGGTCCTTAATGCTCCCTAGTCATATTGGTCCTAGTTAATGGTCCTTAATGCTCCCTAGTGTTGTTATTCTAAGGTAGCGATATACTGTGAAACTGTTGCTTTAATATCTTTTGCAACTAAGTAGCATTTTTGTTGCACTAGAATTTCCAAATAAATGAATTACCTCATTGCACCCACAGGCTTTTACTGGTAACAATGTTCTGCTTAGTCAATGCTGGCTGCCGGCGTCCCGGCTAAGTTCAGACACAGAATACTGATTACCGTAGTGTGGCCGCTGTAATAGTTACCCCTGCACACGTGTAGTGATCCTTCCACTGTGATCAAGCCACCGGACTACTATCTTTAGAACAACTACTAGCAAAGAATACAGAAGGATCCTTATATATACGATCTGACTAAAAATCTGTCTGCTAGAAAATTCTAAAGTTATAAGGATATCACAATTCTTTCCTATTGATGAAAAAAGTCCACCTATAACACTGTTATATAATAAGACATTAGCTGACTTTAAAACTATATGCAAAGATACAAAAAGAGTAAGAACAAGAAGAAATACTATCCACAGGGACAGATTAACAATGGGGTGGATGGAGCTGCAGCTCCAGGCCCCCCCATTGAAAATAGGCACACAGGAGGAGACTGACAGCACTGACAGGATACAACTGTTTCCTGTCATACACTTCCAGCAGCCATCCTCCCAGGCCCCGCCTCCTGAAGCCCCGACACTCCCACCTGTCAGTGTTATCAGCAGCCGCAGAGCCGTGCAGGCAGTGCAGTGACCGCCCCTCCCCTCTCCTCCAGAGACCACTCTCTCCTCACTCGGGTCCTGACTGAGCCTGACACACACAAGCTCCGCCCCCCAGACTATTCTACATGAGGAAGGAGCTGCTACTGATGGTGTCGCATGGTGCCTGGTAGTGAGGGCTTTAGTGTCTGGATCCTGTTGCCCGGAGACTTTTTAATCCATCCCGCTGCCACACAGAGTGCTGATGAGACACACAACTGGGAACAAAGCAGATGCGTGACCGGGCAAAATGGTCCGCACCCCATGTACTGGAAGCCGAGGCGGCTGTGAGTATCTGACATACCCGTATTGCGGCTGGGACGAATAGGGGTCGTAGCATACTGCTGTGCACACGTGCATCACACAGCACTCTCCCCCTTCCGCTGACACACACAAGCGGCAACTTAGTGACTGAATCCATTTGCCTTCATTTAAAGAGACTCTTGTGTCCATTCATTATTACTACAACTTGGCTACAGTCTAATATAGTGAATGTCAACAAGTGAAGTCTGAATGGACTTTTTCAATCGAATGGACATTCATTGAATTGAGCTTAGGGCATGGGACTGTAAAATATTGCCCATGATTCAGTGGCAAACGCAGGATTTCTAGAGGGGGGTTTCCAAATGCAGTACACAATCTCCCACTCTGCGGAACATTGGAGCAATTGTGGGAGTCTGGGGGAGCGGTAGAATAAACTTGTAAAGACCCTGGACATTAATGTATACTGTATGGAATACAGTATTAATATTTAACTCTGTAGATGGTCTATAGTATAGGCTGTATCACACATTTAAATAATATAAATAAGTGGTCAGGAAAAAGATTAAACATACCATAACAAATAAATAAATACCCAAACATAATAGAACCAGTACTGCACAATCTAAGCACACATTCTCCCACTTCATGGTAAGGCTACTGTCTTTTCTTCCTGGTAACTACTCTCTTGTCCAGTGTACTGATTGAGGATTCACACAGTAAACTTGTTAGAAGAAGTTGCTAACACTGGGCACGTGCAGCAGCTCTGCTTTGTCCCTTAAACTGCATTATGTGGTGATAGCTCTAGTTATCGTATTATAGACCATTGCTATTTTCATAATTTGATCCACTTGCCAAGAGGAGGGGGGTTTCTGGGCAAACGGAAACCCCCCCTGCGTTTGCCTATGATGATTGTTTACAAAAAGCCTTCATAATATCTTTTATTCTTTTTTTACTGTTGTTTCATATGTGGAGTGTAATAAATATGCTATATATAAATTTAACCTTGTTGCAGCGCTCACTTGAATAATTTCATTGTGTTTTTAGTAATTCATTGGTGGAACAGTACCACCGGTGGGAGCTGCCGGAATCTGGTGTTTAATTTATCTAATAATCAACAGATTTTTTTGGTGGTTTTGTAAAGCGCTGTGTTTATATTCATTTTTGATATGCCTGGTAACTTCTATAATGGCTCCGTGATGAGCAGAATCAATTTATGATGTGTGTCTGTGAGATGTGTGTGTTGGGGGGGAGGGTTTGAAGTGTGTGTGTGTGTGTGTGTGTGTGTGTGTGTGTGTATAGGGGTGTGAGGTGTGTCTGTGAGGTGTATCTGTATGGGGGTGAATGTGTTACTGGGCATTGGGATGTAGAATTTTTTGGGTTACTGAGTGCTAGCTGCGGGGAAGTTAATGGAGGCTGTGTGAGTGTAGTATGGGTGCTTTGTAGTATGTGTGCTGCTGTGTGAACATAGCGTGGGTGCTGCTGTGTGAGAGTAGTATGGGTGCTGCTGTGTGACAGTAGCATGGGTGACGCTGTGTGGGCGTAGCATGTGTCTTGCTGTGTGATGTAGAATAGGTGCTTCTGTGTGATAGTATGGGTGCTGTGTGAACATAGTATAGGTGTTGCTGTGTGATTGTAACATAGTAACATAGTAATATAGTAATTGAGGTTGAAAAGAGGCAAAATGCCCATTGCGTTCAACCTGTTTATTGAATTAAGTTGAGTTGATTTTATTGTTCCTGCAGAAGAATGTTTTATGACTAGTTAACAACCCGGATTAACAACTTGGATATACTTTTCAATCAGAAATGCATCTAATCACCTTTTAAATGCATTTATAGTGTCTACCATTACCACCTTCCCTGCCAAGAGTAGTATTGTTGCCGCCGCTGTGAGAGTAGTATGGGTGCTGCTGTGTGATTGTAGTATGGGTGCCGCTGTGTGACAGTAGTATGGGTGCTGCTGTGTGAGAGTAGTATGGGTGATGCTGTGTGTGAGTAGTATGGGTGCCGCTGTGTGACAGTAGTATGCGTGCTGCTGTGTGAGAGTGGTATGGGTGACGCTGTGTGAGAGTAGTATGGGTGACGCTGTGCGAGAGTAGTATGGGTGCTGCTGTGTGATTGTAGTATGGGTGCTGCTGTGTGACAGTAGTATGTGTGCTGCTGTGTGAGAGTAGTATGGGTGCTGCTGTGTGATTGTAGTATGGGTACAGCTGTGTAATGTAGTATTGGTGCTGCTGTGTGACGTAGTATGGGTGCTGCTGTGTGATTGTAGTATGGGTACAGCTGTGTAATGTAGTATGGGTGCTGCTGTGTGAGAGTAGTATGGGTGACGCTGTGTGAGAGTAGTATGGGTGCTGCTGTGTGATTGTAGTATGGGTGCCGCTGTGTGACAGTAGTATGGGTGTTGCTGTGTGAGAGTAGTATGGGTGATGCTGTGTGTGAGTAGTATGGGTGCCGCTGTGTGACAGTAGTATGCGTGCTGCTGTGTGAGAGTGGTATGGGTGACGCTGTGTGAGAGTAGTATGGGTGACGCTGTGCGAGAGTAGTATGGGTGCTGCTGTGTGATTGTAGTATGGGTGCTGCTGTGTGACAGTAGTATGTGTGCTGCTGTGTGAGAGTAGTATGGGTGCTGCTGTGTGATTGTAGTATGGGTACAGCTGTGTAATGTAGTATTGGTGCTGCTGTGTGACGTAGTATGGGTGCTGCTGTGTGATTGTAGTATGGGTACAGCTGTGTAATGTAGTATAGGTGCTGCTGTGTGAGAGTAGTATGGGTGACGCTGTGTGAGAATAGTATGGGTGCTGCTGTGTGAGCATATTATGGTTGCCGATGTGGAAGCGTAGAATGGGTGCTGTGTGAGCATAGTATTGGTACTTTTTCAAACTGCAGGATGGATGACTGTGGCTACATCTGTATAAGTGAAGCATGCAGGGGGCGGGGCAATTGAAGGAAGGTTCTTTACACAACTGATGATGCAGGCAACACCCCCACACCACTGGTCATGCCCCCCACATCACTAGTCACATCCCCTGTGGCAGCACACAATAGGCCTTTTATAAATTTCAGCTCCAGGCCCATATGAACCTTAATCTGACATTGACTGTCCACTAGCGTTTAAGCAGAATGTATCTAAACAAGAGAGACAGGCACTAAAGGAACTGAAAAATATAATTTTGCTAGTCATTAAACCAGCTGATGGAAGTGGGGGAATCATTATACAAGATTGCATTAACTATAATGCAGAAGCAGAAAGGCAGCTACATAACAGTGACCAGTATAAATAATTATCCAGTGATCCTACCTCCCCTCATCAGATTGAATATAATGGCTTACTAATTGAGGCCCGGGCAGGGGATGCAATCACAGAGGATGAATTACATTTTTTAGTGTGTCCCCATCCTCTCTCCCATATTTTATCATTTGCCTAAAATTCACAAATCACTTAGTGCACCACCTGGTCATCCCATTATTTCTAGTATTGGGCTACTCACTTCTAATTTACCACAATTTGTAGATGCCCACTTGCAGAGTCACATCACCAAACTAAACTCTCACATTAAAGACACCAAGCATATCCTGCAGAAAGTCTCTGAAATTTGTTGGATGGAGGGTTGGGCATTTTTGACACTCGAAGTCCAAGCCCTATATACAAATATTCAGCATGAAGCAGGAATTAAGGCAATAAAATATTATTTAAATGGAGACATGAATATAACAAGAGAAAGACATGACATTGTAAATGATGCAATATTATGTATATTAACACATAATTATTTTTTGACTAATGACACATATTTAGAAAAGCAATTAGAGTGATGTTATGACAGATTGCGCAAAATAGGCAGCTCAATAAACAAATACCCAAAATCAGTGTCTCTCCAGTACACCAAATACAAACAGAGGAAAAAAAGTGAATGGTATCGGTTACCCAGAGCGCCACAAATAAAAACAAGCCAAAGAAAGGGAGTGTTATAATATGAAGAATACTCAAGTACACAGCCCTTTTTCCATATGAAGGATAATTCTTTCCAATATTTCTCCTCTACTCCCGTGTGTTCAGTATATAGGGAGAAAACCGATAGTACAGCATGTGTAGTACAGTACTTTTAATCACACAATAAACATAAAGACACAAAAATGCATAGTTTGTGCAAATAGCAAGAAAACTTCAGAGTTCTTTAATTGTCACCAGTATGTTCCTCCTAGTCAATTAACTGCCTTGAGAAAGACCTTAAGTACAGGGTTGAAACGTGTTGGCTCCTGTTTGGAACAGCACATCCTGGAGTCTTGTTGGAGGGAAGTGGAGGACGTAATTATTGCCAGGAACCGATCCCAGATTACCTACCTAGGAGGAACAAACTGGTGACAATTAAAGAACTCGTTTGAGAACTGTTTTCCACCGGTTCTCAATATTTTCTGGTAATTTTACAGCTTATCCACTCTTTCTCCAAATACTCAGGACACTACTGCTCTGAAGTTTTCTTGCTATTTGCACAAACTATGCATTTTTGTGTCTTTATGTTTGTTGTGTGATTAAAAGTACTGTACTACACATGCTGTACTATCTGTTTTCTCCCTATATACTGAACACACGGGAGTAGAGGAGAAATATTGGAAAGAATTATCCTTCATATGGAAAAAGGGCTGTGTACTTGAGTATTCTTCATATTATAACACTCCCTTTCTTTGGCTTGTTTTTATATAATGACACATATTATTTACAGAAATTGGGTATGGTCATGGGATCCATATTTGCACCAAGTTTTGCAAATCTCTATATGGGCCGCTTCAATGAACAATTTATATGGAGCGATCCATATAGAGATGATTTGGTCCTCTATGGCCATTTTATATATGATTTCTTTATAAACTGGAAGGGGGGTCAATACAGAGCACTGGAATTTGTTAATTATTTAAACACTAATGATTTTAATTTGCAATTTACTCACACATTTTGTTTAGACACTGTAGTCTTTCTGGATGTCACATTTTCTGCCAGGGATGGTATAATTTTCCATCAAATTACAGGAAGCCCGTGGGTGCTTCTAACTATCTACATTTTACTAGCAGTCACCACAGACTATGGATAAGGAGTATCCAAAAAAATCAAATAGTGCAAAATTGTGCTGGTGATGAGGAGTTTTCCACCGAAATTGGGCTAATGCTGGGACACGTAGAAAGGAGAGGATATCTGGATAAACTCCTTAATAATGTGAGAGATTATGCTAGGAAATTGTGTAGAAAAGACAGCTAATGCTACAGTGGAAGGGGAGAGCTTGAGCATCGTAAAGAAGGGGAATTTAGCTATTGATATGAAGAAGCCAATAAAATACAGGCTGCTATCTGAAAATATTATATTTTCATCAAAATATAATATCAAATCATGAAAAATCTAAAAGAATGAGATATATTGACATTATTAAAATAGAATCCTATATTGAAAAATGTTATTGAAAAAAGACCAGCTGTAATCTTAAAAAGAATCCAAACTTGGATGACATTTTAGACCGAAATATGTTAAAAACTCAGAATAATATAGAGGAAGGAGGTCAGGTAGTTGGCTAGCACATAAATTTGTAGAAAGCCGTCAATGCAATAAATATATCTGCTTGACTTACACATTTATGGTAAATAAATCAACTAGTATAACATCCAGTGTGACTGGGGAAACATTTGAAATTAAACAATTTATGAATTGTGAATCCATTGTCGAAGTTAAAAATATTAGACCCACATGCATCATGTGCAAACACCACACAGAGTGGCCACCATAAAGGTGCTTGTTCTGCCGTGCATGTGCATACTCGCGCATTGCATATTTTGGCTCACAAAGTCCTGCATATTAGCACATGGTATGAGTAAATACGGTAGCATACGCATTCGCATGGAAAAGCCACAAAGACATATCTGGTATAGTCCATATAGTACATAATTTACACATAGCCTACACGCACCACACCAGCAAGTTACATTTACTTTTGAAGTATAACAACAGAGGGATTCAACTTTACAGGATGTGAGGGGACAGAATTAGGTTAGGAGGTGGTGTTTGGAATCCAGCTGTACAGTATTTCAAGGGCAATATTCCGATTGCAGTTTGCAGAAAGAAGCACGCTCCTGCGCATAGATATGCACAGGAACATAATATTAATATTACACTGTATTTACTGTACTCTTGATATTTGGCAGGAACCCAATGGAGAACATCTGCAAGTGCACCTGGACCAGGCATCGCCCACCTATTCAAACCAACCCATGACCCCTCCTGTACTGTAAATGACCAGCCCTTTGACCTATGGGTGAAGAGATTACAGTTTCTTTTGTTACATGCTTTGGACTATTGTATAAAAGCCAAGCCTCCTGGCTGGTCTCAGACACATGCTCTGATACCTGCTTTTTGGAAGAAGACGCCCTGCTGGCGTTGAAACGCATTAAGGATACAGGTGTACCCTTTCACTTATTGAAGTCAAGCTCATCCTGAACCCACACAGGAGATCAGTTCCTGACAGCCGCTGCACTGCACAGCTTTACACCACCTCACTGATGCCCAGGTGCCGGGGCTCTGGTGCCTTTCTGACCAAGTCGGTGGTCCGTCTAAGTGAGTCCGTATTAGAGCTGGGCAAGGAGACGCAACTACGATATCACTACTCAGAGTGTGGCTGCCTTTCACATAGAGCCAGCGTAATACATCTGTGGCTCCAACAGTCCCTTTTCTACAGCAGATGAACTGCAGGGAGGCTCAGTCGGAGCTGCCTGTGGGAGGTAAGCATAGCTGCTTTTGGGTGAGAGCGCATGCACATCGTGTCACAGAGATAACAATAGCGATCCGGGTCTTATAGCCTATGCACGGCTATATTCCATTCTAACCCGACGGCCATCTCAGACACCGCTCTCCCCTCCCCTGTGCGGGGGTAAACGGCTGGCTGTACAAACATCACTCCGGGCTCTCCCTGCTAAACACCATAACAGCGGTTTGGTTTTGGTGGACATCATTCATCTGTCCATCCTTGCATCTATTTGAGTGCTTATTACCTTCCACAAGGACAACTTCTATCTATAGAAATTTGGAAACCAATATATGTCTGCACGGAATAAGGACTGTTTGGGGACTTCTACATAGCAAGTGAGTTGTTACTGACCCACTATATGGTGTTTAAAAGAGTGTAATTATTATCACTATTGCTCAATACATCATATTGTTTGTGGCCAAATTGTCACAATTACTAAATAATACTTGTATTATTATAATTCATTAGGACACAGTGATTCTGTACCGTATATATTTTATGATAACTCATCTATATTAATTGTACTCCCGGGAGAATTGCTGTTATTTTATAATTTTTATAATAAATGTTTCTATTCTGATTGTTGTGCGCAACTTGGTTTCTGTCTGTATTACATGACCCCTCCTGTACTGTAAATGACCAGCCCTTTGACCTATGGGTGAAGAGATTACAGTTTCCTTTGTTTCATGCTTTGGACTATTGTATAAAAGCCAAGCCTCCTGGTTGGTCTCAGACACATGCTCTGAAGGTCATCTTTCCAGATTGACTGAGGATGGGATCCAGGTGACACAGGTGAACAAACGTATGTATCATTGGTTGTAGCTTCTTCTCTTACGTTATTGTATTTCTGTTGTACCACCTTTTAAGTAAACATTTGTTGCTGCATTGGACAACAACATTACATATACAATGGGTGTCGCATTCCATTCCTGTTAGGGGTTATAAAGTGTATTCCACTGCATGTGTAGCTACTTTGTGCTTACAGCGTGACATCGTGCTTACGCAATGTGTACGCATTTCATAAGGGTATTACACACACGCTTAGCGGTCGCAGCAAACTGAACATTTCTGTATTTAAGGTATTGCTTTTTCTTCCTGTAAGTTAAACGAACTTAAAAATTGGGGGCTCTGTCTGGTTCACCACATACTTACAGGCTTGAAGGTCATAACAGACTTTGGTCTTCCAACAAAGGGTGGGGACGCATATTAAGTAACCTTGCATTGTGTTTGAAACTAGCTTGTGTTGTTAGGCCACGTCTGTTCTGTTTAGTCTTAGAGGTGCTGGTGTAACCCGAGGGAAAAACAGGAAAAAAGCCGTATATTATCTGTGTGTAAATTTTGGCACGAAAAGCATGTACAAAGCATACCGATACTTTGCATACATACTCACATTTTGTTGCCACAGGTTATTACAGTCATTATAGATCTGTGTGAAATCGGATACATTATTTGCTATATATATATATATATTTGAAATAGTGTGTTAAGGGAGTAATTATAAAAACACGAAACGCAGTTTCTGGACTAAACATTTAGGTATAAACTCAAAAGAGGATTGCCCCTCTGGGTGACTTCCAGTGAATGTAAGGAACAATTGTGTGTTGTGTAAGTGAGCAATAGTACTTTTGCTCACATTTATAGAGATAGTGTGGTTTATTGAGTTGCGAATGCACATTTGTACACGTGGTACAGTACGCGAGGACAGCATACAGGAGCACGCACGTGGCGCAGGGACACACACATGGCGTAAGGACACGCACGGTCGCGTGTTTACGCAAAGTTGCGTAGAGTTGTGAGCACAAGTTATGACTGCACAATGGGGGTAATTCCAAGTTGATTGCAGCAGGATTTTTGATACCAATTGGGCAAAACCATGTGCACTGCAGGGGAGGCAGATATAACATGTGCAGAGAGAGTTAGATTTGGGTGGGTTATTTTATTTCTGTGCAGGGTAAATAATGGCTGCTTTATTTTTACACTGCAAATTAGATGGCAGATTGAACACACCCCACCCGAATCTAACTGTCTCTGAACATGTTGTATCTGCCTCCCCTGCAGTGCACATGGTTTTGCCCAATTGCTAACAAAAATCCTGCTGCGATCAACTTGGAATTACCCCCAATAGCAGTTCAATTTAAGGCGGGATAGAATATATTTATACTATAGCACATAACTATCCGATTTTAAAAGCAGATTATTGTAATATTTTGTTAAAACTGTATTACCTCTGGGATAGACTATCAATCAAAAGGAGTGATATTTTTCTGTACAGAAAAACACTGTGTATTTGTGTGAGCTGAAAGAAGGAGTGGACGTATTGATCCCCAGAAGTCGGTATACTATGGAGACATTGAGTTAGCAGAGGCTTAGTGGCGTAAAGCCAGCTACTTTATGTTATAAGACAAATACGCAAGTAGTGAGTAAACTTGCACCGGAGCATGATAGAGTATAGATTGTGAATTGAAGTTTAAGGTTTTTGTGTTACGCTCCGGCTGTGGAGTGCAGCTTGTGAATTCGACTCCAGTGATCGTAGGGCGGATAGATAACAAGTATCTCTACGCTGTGCGATTGGACTGCGCATTTGTGTGTACAATGCGTGGCGCAACGTGATACCATTTTGCTTTTGTGTAAACTGCGTCATCATACGCGTCGTGTAAAGCATACGCAAATGTATTTGTGTATAATAAAAAGAAGTTTTCGCTGTTTCTCTCTCAGGAAAATCTTCCTAGGTAAGACATTCACTGAAAAAGGTGATTGGTCCTACAAAATTCCAGTGAATAGAAACCAGTTGCTGATAGGAACCTCACTGGGTACGCGGTGGTCACTATTGGAGTGAGTCATGGTATGGCCAGTGGAGGCAGAGAGGGAGTGAAAGCACTAGGTTGACTTTTACCATCTGCTTGTATTGTACATTTGGGGATTGTGTTTAAAAAAGTCAGCAATGGGAGCCAATTGAACAAGCGGGGGGTGTTTGGCAGCCAGGGTTCAGGCTGGAGACTTGCAGCCCAGGGGGTCAGCTCGGTTGATAATGTGTGGGAAGTATGATCCACACGCGGAGGATTTTTGTGACTAATGGGTATGTATGACTGTTGATGATGGGGCATCATTCCCTTGGATCGGTAGTTTTGAACCAGAGGTACTACAGAGCATAAGGATTAGGATATGTCTGATCAAATCTAGGAAACAGAGGATCACACATACCAACTGTTTAAATCTGTGGCAACAAGAAGGAGATGTGCAAAGGGAGCTTGCTCACACATCAAGTTCCAAACCTGACTTGAAGGTGATTGCGAGCGCACCACCACCTCCATATGTCGATTGGAAGAAATTGGCTACAAACAATGGTACATCGGTAAATGATAGCAATATGCATAAGCAATGTCTTAACCCTAATCCTTGCAAATTGTATCCCATTTTGAATTCTCCCCAAGGTTGTTAGGATGTCGACGAGCCTAGCACAATATCTGCACTCTCTCTAGCAGCTACCATAGAGGACACTCAGGTGGGCACAGCCCAACCGTTGAGAGCAGTAGCGATGCCCCCCAGTGGAGGGGCGAGTGATGTTGTGTCCACCGATAAGTACGGAACTGTCCATTATGCAGAGACAAAATCTCCCCATATTATAGAGACAAACAAATGAAGTGGTTGAGTTAAACCAGTCAGGCTGATTGCAGTCCCCAATGGGAAGACTGATAATCAGGGTGTAACACCCATCAGGAACATTGCAATGCATTGTCCTTGGTCCCGATCAGAACTTAGGTCAATTATGTCATAATTCCCCGATCCCAGAAAAGATCAAGTCGGATTCCAAAAATTCATTAAAGAATTGGGCAATGCCTATGAACCCACGAACAAAGATTGGCGGACAGTGCTAAGAGCGAGTCTACCCTCAAATATTGACATCCCAAAATGTATAACTAATTGTAAATTAGATGTAGAAGTGCCTCTCACTGATGAGTAAAGACAGGAGAATGTAAGGCATCTTAACATACAATTAGGATTGTATTTCCCTACTTTATTTAAGTGGAACTCATTTTTCTCCATAAAACAGAAGGAAAGTGAAATTGCATCCAAGTATTTCCATAGAGCACTGTAGGAAATGGCTAGATACACTGGGATAGCGGATATAAAGGAAAATGCCAACAACAGGGAGGTAGCTGTCTCTGTACTAATGGATGGACTGAAGGAGGCATTGAGGATCAGAGTGCAAACCTCTCTGCCAAATTGGAGAGGTTTCACGGTAGCTGAACTAAGAGAGTCTGCAATTGAGCATGACCGAAACATCAGTAAACAGGGAGTCGCAAGGGGATAGGTTGATGATGGTAAGTATACAGGCTCTTACAGGGATGTCCAATCAACCTAAACCCCAGGCCCCTGATGGTAAGAAACGGTCAACAACATGTTTCCTTTGCAAGAAAGAAAGGCATTTTAGAAGTAACGGGACACATAACGTATATAGACCCCCTAGACTTGAATACGAACCACATTACCAGACACATAGTTGGGATCAGGGAACACATAGAAGGGATTATGGGCCGCATAGAGGGGAAACAAGGATGTACCCACAGAGGAGGGACTGGCAGGCCCATGGAAACCCACTCAGAAAATGGAAAAAGGTGAACTCTGGCGCAATAGGATAGGTCAACCCAATCACATCCCTATACCTGCCCACAACACAGGTAAAAATACAATGAGAAAAAAGGGGTGAGGGAATGTGATCAAAGGCGCCCAAAATTTAGGAGGAAAGTTTGGAAATAATGTTAGTCATAAAAAATAAAAGAGTTTTGACATGAAATAAATGAAGAAATGGTGGATACAACAATACTTATGGGTTCTTCTAGATGTTCTCAATCAGCTGTCCGTTTGTGATTTAAATCCTCAGACAATCCTCAATTGATATGTGAAAACAAAAAAGTAAGAAAAAAACCAATGTGTAGTACAATTGTTGTAAAGAATGTCTTAATAAGGGTGTCCAGAAAATGAAACCCTGGTGAATGAGGGGCTTGATAGTAGAAAGGATAGATTCTCGCCACCAATATTCTCAGGGTTCAAGACGTACCGAAACTCACATAATATATTGTAGGAATAAACATATAAAGGTATCTTTGTTTGATTTTAGGTACAGCGTACCTCACTCACATGTCCAGTAGGTGTTCTCCACATATAAAGGTATCTTTAGCGGTCTTTAATAATGGTCCAAAGCGGTAAATTTATAAAAGAAAAAGTTTTTTATTTGACATGAGTCAAAAAGAGTAAAAAAATACAGGTAATTTACAATTTGACCTTATCCGTCGGGCAAAAAAATGGGGGTAACGGGAGATAAGATTGAAAAAATCTCCAAATGCTAGAAGGTAGTCCGGAATCCCCTCTGTAAGCAGAAACCCCCAAAGAGATACCTTTAAGATGGTCAAAAACCTGTTTAAAAGTGTGAATCCACGCTCAGCATGCACCAACGACGTTTCAACCGTGTCGGTATTTTTCAAGGTATCTCTTTGGGGGTTTCTGCTTACAGAGGGGATTCCGGACTACCTTCTAGCATTTGGAGATTTTTTCAATCTTATCTCCCGTTACCCCCATTTTTTTGCCCGACGGATAAGGTCAAATTGTAAATTACCTGTATTTTTTTACTCTTTTTGACTCATGTCAAATAAAAAACTTTTTCTTTTATAAATTTACCGCTTTGGACCATTATTAAAGACCGCTAAAGATACCTTTATATGTGGAGAACACCTACTGGACATGTGAGTGAGGTACGCTGTACCTAAAATCAAACAAAGATACCTTTATATGTTTATTCCTACAATATATTATGTGAGTTTCGGTACGTCTTGAACCCTGAGAATATTGGTGGCGAGAATCTATCCTTTCTACTATCAAGCCCCTCATTCACCAGGGTTTCATTTTCTGGACACCCTTATTAAGACATTCTTTACAACAATTGTACTACACATTGGTTTTTTTCTTACTTTTTTGTTTTCACATATCAATTGAGGATTGTCTGAGGATTTAAATCACAAACGGACAGCTGATTGAGAACATCTAGAAGAACCCATAAGTATTGTTGTATCCACCATTTCTTCATTTATTTCATGTCAAAACTCTTTTATTTTTTATGACTAACATTATTTCCAAACTTTCCTCCTAAATTTTGGGCGCCTTTGATCACATTCCCTCACCCCTTTTTTCCCATGGAAACCCACTGTTATCCCCCACACATATTGTAGCTGCCAATGCCCTGCGGGAGGGCCCCACTACACATTAGAGGTTAGGTCATACCTGTAGTCTGAAGCTGGTGAATTGATTGCTGGCCATGGAAGTGAACCTGAGGTCATAGTCGATGTAGCTGGCATACCACTACCTTTTCTTTTAGACACAGGGGCGGCCAGATCAGTACTAAATTCAACCACATGTGTAACAACCACGGGTAAAATGATTTTGGCAATAGGAGTAACGGGAAAGGTGCAACAGTACACTTTGAGTAGACCTGCAGAGATTACGATAGGGCAGTTGCATACCAAACATTCTTTCCTGTTGGCTGCATCGGCTCCGACTAATCTGCTTGTCAGGGATTTCTTGTGTAAAATGCGGTGTGTCATATACTGTACCCCTGAGGGAGTGTTCTTAGATATCCCCGAGAACCGTGCACAGGAAGTACAAGATATATTAGACACCCCTCAAAGGCTAATGTTACACTCCACCGTTATAGACACATGTCCACCGCAGGTAGAGGAAATTATCTTGCAAATACCGGGTTCCCTTTGGACCAAAGATGGACAGGACACTGGATTGATGGCGAATGTAGCCCCAGTAGTAATACAAATAAAAATTGGCAGGATAGCTCCAAAAATCCATCAGTACCCTCTGAAACCAGAGGTGGAATTAGGAATATACCCCATCATAGAAAGGCTGCTACAGCAGGGCATCCTAGTCAGGACGTCCAGCACAGCCAACAGTCCCATCTTCCCTGTGAAAAAGAGTGAAGGGAGGGGTTACAGGCTAGTGCAGGTTCTAAGAGGGATAAACAAGATAGTTGAGAGTCAATTTCCCACAGTAGCCAATCCAGCCATCATCCTCATGCAGATTCCCTCCACCTCCAAGTACTTCACTGTCATCAACCTCTATTCTGCATTCTTTTCTGTCCCTCTCAACCCTGACAGCTAATACCTCTTTGCTTTCACTTACAGGGGAGTACAATATACCTTTACCCGTCTTCCCGAAGGTTTCATTGACAGCCCAAGTATTTTCTCCCAGGCCCTACATGACTGTTTGAAATTATTTCAACCTGAGAGTGTGTCGGTGCTAATACAATATGTTGATGACTTGTTGTTGTGCTCTGATTCATTCGAGTCGTCCCTGGCAGACACTAAACAGCTTCTGTTTCATCTCTCCCAGACAGGACACAAAGTTTCAATGGATAAGTTGCAATTGTGTCGGACTAAGGTTAAATATTTGGGACACTGCTTGACGCAAGGACTTAGGCAACTGACCACTTACAGAATACAGGACATCCAAGACATGACTCTGCCGCAAACTCATCAACAGATCCGCACTTTCCTCGGAATGTATGGGTACTGTCGGAATTGGATTCCAGGGTTCTCTGTCCTGGCACTACCTTTGCAAGAAATGGTCTCCTCGAACAAACCAGAACGGGTCTCTCATACAGAAGAGTCCGATCTGGCATTTGAGATACTAAAACAGTGTTTATCACAAGCACCAGCATTGGGGATTCCAGATTACGATAAGCCCTTTGAATTGTACGGTACTGAAAGCACTGGGTGTGCGGCGGGAGTCTTAACACAGAATGTAGCCTACTACAGTGCAAAGTTGGATACACTATAGCACGGTCTCTCCCCACTTGCCTACGAAGTGTTGCAGCTATAGCTTTGTTGGTAAGTAAAAGCGAGGACGTAGTGTTAGGACACAACTTGACCATTCATACACCACATGCATTATCAGCCTTGCTAAATTCTGCCCAAACAAGACATGTCTCATCCGTTCGGTTTACAAAGTGGGAACTATCACTGATGCCCCCTGTAAACATCACCATAAAGAGGTGCAGCACACTAAATCTTGCAACTTACTTGCCGAGTGTGCCTAGTCATGCACAAAGGGTGGAGGATGAGAATGATGGTGAAGGAGGATTTAGTGCAGACACTTATACGCATGATTGTATGGAATACCTAAACCAGACTTTCACTGCGAGACCTGACATCAGTGACCACCCATTGGAAGGCGTAGACTTTAACTTCTACACTGACGGTAGTTGCCACAGACAGACGAAATTGGGAGACCTGTGCACCGGATACAGAGTTGTAGATGACAAAGGTATCATAGAAGCTGAACCCCTTGGTCCACCTTACTCAGCACAAGTCACTGAGCTGGTAGCACTGACCAGAGCATGTGAGTTAGCAAAGGGTAAGTCAGCTAATATATACACGGACTCTAGGTACGCTTTTGGAGTGGTGCCTGATTTTTAGGCCCTGTGGCACCTCAGAAATTTCATGACGGCAGCTGGCACACCTGTAGTGCATGCGTCACACATCAAGAGGCTTCTGACAGCCATACAGGAACCAGACAGAGTGGCTGTTATCAAGTGTAATGCACAAACTAACAACCAAGACCCAATTTCAATTGGTAACAGCTGGGCAGACGAAGTTGCAAAATCAGCAGCAAGCACCATCACACAAACTAACATGTCCAATTTCCGGAAACCAGGAAATTGGGAAGTGGCATGGAATAACCAGACAATGACCTTTTCACATAGAGCTGATAAAGTACCTATCACCTCCCAACTTCAACGTAACATGGTAAACATGCAACAGTTAATCGAAAAGTAAAATTTGTGTTCCCTATGGAGAGGGCAGTCTGGAAGGTGAAAGGATAATGGCCAGGAGTCCTCAGGACTTTGCACAGATGGACAAGATAAGCCAGTGGCCCCCAGGGCATATCTTCCGAGCCTAGCTGAGTTGGCACACGGTCTGACTCATCTGGGCAAGGAAGGTATGTGCAAATTGGTAAGAGCCTACTGGAGTGCACCAGGGTTCTCTTCTCATGCAGGTAAGAAAGCAATGACACGTCTTACTTGCTTGAGGAAGAATATTGGTAAGACAATACCAACGGGGCCATCCCATATCCCTCCTACAGATGGACCTTTCCAGGTAATACAAATCGACTTCATACAGTTACCACCCTGTAGGAATTTAAAGTATGTGTTAGTATGTACCGATGTCTTTTCAAACTAGGTAGAAGCATTCCCCACTGCCACAAGTACTTCCATGTTCACTGCAAAGAAAATCGTGCAGGAATTTGAGTGTAGATATGGTATCCCTAGAATGATTGAAAGTGATAAGGGTACCCATTTTACAGGTGAAGTCTTTCAGGTCATGTGCAAATTGATGGGTATTAATAGTAAGCTGCATACTCCAAACCGGCCACAGGCAAGTGTGAAGGTGGAGAGAATGAACAGCACTATTAAGAACAAGCTGAGCAAAGTGATGGCTGAAACTGGACTGTTGTGGCCAGAAGCACTGCCACTAGTGTTGTATAGTATCTGAACCACTCCCAGGTCACCGCTGAACTTATCACCCTTTGAAGTTCTTTTTGGATGACAACCTCATGTAATGATAGACCCCAGGATGATTTGAAGTGCAGTAATGAAATAACTGTGCAATATTTGGTTAGAATGTGCCAGCAACTGAGAAACCAGTAAAGGAATCTAAAACTAGCGATTCCTGATCTACCAAACTGTATTTGTCATGACATTGAACCTGGGGATTATGTGATGATTCAAAATTTTCTACGCTCAGGTTGCCTCATTGACAGGTGGGAAGGACCGTATCAAGTTTTGTTGACCAGCATGACAGCACTAAAGGTTGCCGAGAGAGAGACTTGGGTCCACTCGTCCCACTGCAAGAAGGTGGCTGACCTGGAGAAAACTCGTGACAAAGAGAAAGGTGAAGAGAACCTTGTATCACTAGAGAATCTATTCCGGGAAAGCTGAGAGGCAGGACTGACGGACAGCACCTGAGCGTGGAGAGCAACAAAATTAAGGACGGTTGTCGTAACATTTTTCTTTTTCACCCCCACTGCATTTTTCTTTTTTTTTCCTATTCTATTTTTGCTCCTTAACGAAATGGATCCACACCAAGGGACTGTGTTTTGGCTTTTTCTGTTGACTCTGTTTTTGATAAGGACAATCTGTTTTTGTGAGGGCCCCCGAGATGTCGAGCAAGGATCTGGAATGGGTTCTGATGGAGAGTACGGATTCGTAGGACCCCAGGATCTGCGCATCTCTTTGGTCAAAGCTGGTATCAGTAAGAGATCTGGTAGTCACGGAGCTCTGAGGCAATGTGAAGGGTTATTGTCTGATGAATACTGCATATGTAGGTATTGCGAAAACATAACTGAAGATGGGTGCATCCAGAGATGTCAGTCAAACAGTAATATCGACATGAGCGGACATCCTTTGAGTGATTACCACTCATTAGTGGGTACGGTCTTAAACCAAACAGAATGCTGGGTGTGCACACAAGTACCTCAAAGACAGAGTAAGTCGGGCTTAGTACCATACCCTTTAACAGTAGATGAGGTACTTGAATTATGGGGGGGGGGATCGGTGGACAAGTAATTCAACATATCTAGGCCCCCTAGCTTGAAGCTCCACCAGTACCACGTAGATAGGTCACTATTGTGCTTTAACGTGTCCAATTTCCGGAAACCAGGAAATTGGGAAGTGGCATGGAATAACCAGACAATGACCTTTTCACATAGAGCTGATAAAGTACCTATCAACTCCCAACTTGTACGTAAGATAGCCACAAGCAGGAAGTACTTTCGATATAGGTATACACGTGGGATCAGAACCATGTGGGCTGGAAAAGTGTCACAAGGGTATTGTGCCCACATCATCCAGCCCGATACTTGTACTGAGCAAATGGGAGAACTGGGGACTGGTTTCTTTATAAGAAAATCTGTGATATGGTTTTGTTGCTTTTTGTCCCTTATGTTCTCCCAGATGATGCCTACTTCATATGTGAAAGGAAAGCGTACAAGTGGCTTACTCCGAGCTCTGAATGGTTGTGTTATAATGGCAGAGTACTACCAGAGGATATGACCATTGCACATGACAAAATGAAAGATATTCACTGCAACGCTCAAACTCCTTATACTCATACACATTATGAACACATTTTCAAGAGACACCTCATAGATAGGACAGAGCACGCAGCCTCTGATTTGATCCATTTGATTCAAATTCTTCTCACATTAGACATTACCCATACTGCCAGAAGAATTATACATTACAGGTACATCCATGTGCTAGCGAACTTGATAGATAATATCACTGAGATGTATGATGACACCTACAGGTATACGTGCAGGGAGTTACAAGCCTAAATGAAGGAGCTGGTCCAGCATAGTATGGTCCTGAATTATGTCACGGTGGGTACTGTGTTATTCTGGCAACTGAATATGGTGTGAAGTGCTGAACGTATATTACGAATAGTACTGAAGACCCAACGAAGATCATCGATCAAAAGATGGACGAGATCTTGCAGTTGAAGTGGTAGTACAGACGGAAGCACAACCTTACCTTGACGGCTGTGGGTAATGAATTGACTGGCTTGGCCTCATGGTTGAACCCACTCAAATGGTTTTCTGGGTTAGGAGAGTGGGCGCAAAATGTAATTGCAAGTGTGGGAAAGTTTATCCTCAGTATCCTAGGTGTTATCATAATTATTGGTCTGATATTCAGATGTGTTTGAATTTTGACGCGGCACAAACACAGGACAAATTTGATGAGTCTAAGGACTGAGGGCGTTGTAACGGCAGCAGATTTGATTTATGATCCATCCATAGAAACAGTGTTATGATAAGGATTGCAAATTAATTTGATAGCCTGTTTCTTTCACCATTTTTCTGTTTTCCCCTCTATCCAGAAACATCCAACTGGAAAAGACTTCAAAATACCCAAATTTGTGTAAATGTATTTTTATATGTCTTACCCTCATCTCTGCAATCTTCAATCAATGGCACACATAGTCGATAAATGTATATCATACACGTACGTCTCTCCCACATGTATCATCAGATAAATGTGCTCCCCATTTGTTCGTATAAGAAGCCGGAAAGGAGAAGGTTAATGGCCTTTGCCTAGAAAGACCTCCAAAGTGTTTGTTTGCTCATGTACAGACCCTTAATATGGGATAAGAAGGATTTAATGTATACTTTGCAGTACCTCGAAGCTTACTTAGAACATATACGGCATATACATATATACACGGTCAATCAAACTTTGTATACAATGTATAAGTAATATTTTCAGTTTTATTAGTTATGTGTGGCATTTACTGTTTACTGCCAAAGGGTGGACTGTCGAAGTTGAAAATATTAGACCCACATGCTTCACGTGCAAACACCACACAGAGTGGCCTCCATGCGGGTGCTTCTTCAGCTGTGTAGGCGCATGCTCAAACGTTGCGTATTTTGGCTCACGAAGTCCTGCGTATTAGCTCGCGGTATGAGTAAATACGGTAGCATACGCATTCGCATGGAAAAACCACATAGACATATCTGATATTTAATTCACATAGTACATCATTTACACATAGCCTACACGCACCACACCAGCAAGTTACATTTACTTTGGAAGTATAACAACAGAGGGATTCAACTTTACATGATATGAGGGGACAGAATTAGGATAGGAGGTGGTGTTTGGTATCCAGCTGTACAGTATTTCAAGGGCAATATTCCGATTGCAGTTTGCAGAAAGCAGCACGCTCCTGCTCATAGATATGTGTAGGAACGTAATATTAATATTACACTGTATTTACTGCACTCTTGATATTTGGCGGGAACCCAGTGGAGAAAATCTGCAAGTGCACCTGGACCAGGCATCGCCCACCTATTAAAACCAACCCATGACCCCTCCTGTACTGTAAATGACTAGCCCTTTGGCCTATGGGTGAAGAGATTACAGTTTCCTTTGTTTCATGCTTTGGACTATTGTATAAAAGCCAAGCCTCATGTCCAGTCTCAGACACATGCTCTGAAGGTCATCTTTCCAGATTGACTGAGGACCGGATTCGGCTGGCGCAGGCGAACAATCGTATGTATCATTGGTTGTAGCTTCTTCTCTTGTGTTATTGTATTTCTGTGGTACCCCCTTTTAAGTAAACATTTGTTGCTGCGTTGGACCACAACATTACATATACAATGGGTGTCAAATTCCTTTCCTGTTAGGAGTTATAAAGTGTATTCTGCCGCACATGTAGCTACTTTGTGCTTACAGCGTGTACTCATTTCATAGGGGTTTTACACACACGCTTAGCGGTCGCTGCATCCTTAACCTTTCTGTATTTAAGGTATTGATTTTTCTTCCTGTAAGTTAAACAAACTTAACAATGTTACTGTGCGTATGTTCTCCGGGGTCTGTGCTCCCTACAATATGTAGGGAAAACCACTAGAACTATTAAGAGCAGGTTCAGAGAACTTAGATGCATTATCTTGATTAGAAAAGTCATGCATAGTGTGTCTCATAATTTTTCAAAATACCATGAAGGAGACCCTAAAGGTTTATCTATTGTGGCAATAGAAAAATATAATAACACAAAAGGGGGAGGTAATATGTTTAGACAGCTCTGTATAGGTGAATCATCTTAGATTTTTAAACTAGAGACTCTCACTCCTAAATGCCTCAATGATGCATTGGATTATATATGTTTAGATGGTTAATTAACCACTTAAATCATGATTTATTTTGCCAAAAACTGCTCCAAAATTGTCAGTTTTTTTATGAGTGAAAAAGGTGAAGAACATGAATTTAACCCTTTCACAAATGATTTTAGTTAAAAAAAAAAAGAAAAAGAGAAAAAAAAAGTTTTTGTTTTTACATTTTTTTTTATATTTTTAAAAACTTCGAAACATTGATCAGGAACATTGTGACCATCAGAACATTGGGAACATCGCGACCATCGCGGCTTTCATTTTGAAAGCTGGGACAGCCTGCAGGTATACAGGGGGCTCTGGGGGTGGATTGGGAGGGTTCATTTACACTTCCCAGCAGCTGCCATTGACTGCAGCTGCTGGAGGGGGGATCGTGCCATGCTGACCGATCAGCAGTGATCAGCAGCACGGCAATCAGTAGGGGAGAGTTCAGCTTCTGGTCCCTCTGACTGCAGCTGCTGGAGGGGGGGATCCTGCCATGCTGACAGATCAGCAGTGATCGACAGCACGGCAATCAGTGGGGGAGAGTGCAGGGAGGCTGCTGGACCTCCGGGTCCCTCTGACAGCAGCAGCAGAAAGGAAGTTTATCTTCCCTGCCGCTGCTAACACTCTCTATCTGACTGGTCACATCCTGGGCAACCAGGTCAGATAGAGCACTTGCAGGCATGGTCGCATCTGATGTGACCATGCCAGGCAAGTGGTTAAGTATGTGCCATCTCCTATGAGACCCAATGTAACCTATTATGTTTGGTATGGATATAGGATGAAGATGATATTGAAAAAGGAAGAGGTTGTTCTACAGTTTTATTCCACTAAACCATAATAATAGGTCTAATATACAGACTGGGGATTTCTTTGAGGGTGGAGGAAAAACTAAGGAGGGGGAAAATCATGCGAAATAGTTGAAAATATCCTTTGAAAGAACTAGTAGTTTTTTTCTGTGGATGTAGAACCCAATCTGGCAGATTGTTACTTAGAAGGGTTAATTTATGTGTAAAGTTAGAATTCTATATGGAGGACTGTAATTATTAAACATAAATGTAGATATACTCCCCTGGTTAATGCGACTCTGGAGATGTTCCACTTGTTTCTTGGAGTAACGTAGAGCATGGAAAAATTAGAAAACACAAAAAGATCCTTGTGTAATACTGTTGGGTAGGATTGCACTTTTGTCTAATAATGAATTTAGTACTCCAATAATGATATGTCACGGGGTCTCATACCCCTATATCAAATCACTCACAATCATGAATGGAAAGACAGGCTTCTTATACAAATTAATGGAAAACCACGACCATGTAGGGTCAGGGGATGCCCCCTTTAGTGAAGACTCACAGGTAGAAAGCTTGTATTCAGGCCTATATAATACTCAGTCACGTGGATCCAACACCAAGTATGAAAACCAGGGGATGACCCCTGTTATCAGAACACTCACAGACTAAAACTTGTAAAGATGCATGGTAAGTGGGTCTTTTTCCTTCTTTTTTCCTTTTTTCAATCCACAA
This sequence comes from Pseudophryne corroboree, assembly GCF_028390025.1. NCBI lineage: Eukaryota > Metazoa > Chordata > Amphibia > Anura > Myobatrachidae > Pseudophryne > Pseudophryne corroboree. Next base: position 359,106,893 of record NC_086453.1, on the reverse strand, counting down.
TCATCTCCCAGACATTAATCCTCAGGAGAAAATGTGTAAGTGAACCAAATCTTTTTCACTCATAAAAACACTTTATTAAAACAACTTCACCAGATAGCGTCCTCACCGTAGCACAGGTACCCCCACCTATGCGTTTCGATCCTCCAGGGATCTTTGTCACCTTGACAAAGATCCCTGGAGGATCAAAACGCGTAGGAGGGGGTACCTGTGCTACGGTATAAGAAGCCTTTCCATTCATGATTGTGAGTGATTTGATATAGGGGTATTAGACCCCGTGACATATCATTATTGGAGTACTAAATTCATTATTAGACAAAAGTTCAATCCAACCCAACAGTATTACACAAGGATCTTTTTGTGTTTTCTATTTTTTTCATGCTCTACGTTACTCCAAGAAACAAGTGGAACATCTCCAGAGTCGCATTAACCAGGGGTGTACATTAATTTCTCTCATTTGTCTTTTTTTTTATTTGTTTGGGTGCACATATTGGCCAGTGATATCTTGTGTTTGTGGCTATTGTCTGGGATCTAGAGTGTGATCCCCCCATCTCAGGGCTTATTAGAGCTGCCCAATTGTGTGCACAGGGACTATATATTCTTTTTTTCTGATACATGTAGATATGTGTTCTTATATTTATGTCACATTACAAAGAGATTTTTCATACTGTATATGTGTGTTAATATAGGTTGTATATGGATTGGCATATATTATATTGGGACCTTGAATAAAGAGTTGTTGGAAATCAGAGGAAATAACACTGTTTGTGAATATAAATTGAAAGGCGCTAGCAAGCCATAAGGTCATTTGTTATAGTTGGGAGACTTATACTTAAGTAGATATATTTTTGATTGTATTGGTATAGAATTTCCATGAGGATTTTATATGAATGTTTTATTAGTCTTACTAGTTTTGAAATCCATGAATGTGGATAACATACGTATGGACACTCATCAGTTGATACAGCTGGGATTCATTAATGAGGAATCACATGTATAAAAGAGTAAAGAACCAAGGAGTCTGCAGTCTTTAGAAAGTCCCAGTGCATTGTGGGATGAAACGTGTTGACCCTATCAGTCACTGGCTTACCTCTACTGCATCACCAGCACAGGGAGATACGCTGCTGTAAGTGACTGAAACTACCCCGGCACTGTGGTCTGCACTGGCAGCGACAAACATCCGTCAGCTAACCAAACAGAACGAAATGCTTACCAGCGCTGTTACCTGCCCCAGCCGGTGATAGCCTCACCACCGGGAGAAGAGGAATGGGGGCTTGATCACAGTGGAAGGATCGCCACACATGTGCAGGGGTAACTATTATAGCGGCCACGCTACAGTAATCAGTATTATGTGTCTGAACTTAGCCGGGATGCTGGCAGCCAGCATTGACTAAGCGGAACATTGTTACCAGTAAAAGCCTGTGGGTGCAGTGAGGTAATTCATTTATTTGTAAATTCTAGTGCTACAAAAATGCCACTTAGTTGCAAAAAATATTAAAGTAAAAGTTTCCCAGTATATTGCTACATTAGAATAACAACACTAGGGAGCATTAAGGACCATTGATGAACTGTCCATGTCCTGCAAGTCACCAGGGACACTTAATGAACAAGTCTCATGCAATTATATTTGTATTTTATTGTGTGATTTTTTTTTGTATTTTAATATGTATGTTTAAATGAATGTACAGTTATATTTTATAAAGTATCGGCCTTCCAATGTTTACTGCTGAGAATGCAGCTACTTTATTATATGTTTATTGTAGTTTACAAGAAGCGCGGTGCATTACTTTAAATTAATTGGTCTCAAATATATTTTCACCCTTTCATCAAATATTTTTTTCACCCTTTTGTGATCTTGTAACCTTATTGATTAATGGTTGAATCAAGATTTTTTAAATAGAATAAATGTTAAGTTTTAAGTTATTTACCAGAACATATTCATTCTGTTTCATAATTGACCTAATATATGTTTAAAGAGTGCGTCCAAAAAATAGTTTTTTGTCTTTCTCTCTTCTTCTTTAATATTGTAGCTTGATCTACAAAAAATATTTGTGATCACCACAAATAGGTAACTGCTGTTGATTGCCTAAATTAAGCAGTATTCATATTCATTTTTTTCACTGTTATAATAGTTTAGATATATGTGATATATGTGATCAGTTGGTGCAGAACAAATAACATTAATTGCAATTGTATGAGGATAAGCAATAAAGAAATCTGATGCTCTGATCATCTTCAGTCTTATTCTCAGCTTTATAATTGATTGTAGCTGTGTTTTAAGCAGAGAATAAAGCAGGTAGGAGCTGAGTGTTCTGGATAGAGGTATCCAATGGCCATCTGTTTCCTACCACTGCCATATAAAGTGCTCCTGAAAGATTAAAGGGGTGCCTGATTGAAAGTGTAGAATAATGCCCCATCTCTACCACTTTCAAGGAACCCTTCTAGGAAACAAACAATGCCTTCATAAATTATACATTCCCACGTATTCAATCTCCTTATAAAACCATATCTTATTTCTCATGTGGTGTCATGGCTAGTCCTAGATCCCAATGAACCTTATTGTGTTTGTATATTTCAGTGACCAGTGTCAGGACAAAGACATGACATTGAAGACGGCAATAACAAAGATCATGAAATGTGACATTGACAATGAGAATCTCACAGACCCGGAGGTGCTCCCACCAGCAGACTGTGTCATCAGTACAGGGATGTTGGATTTAATCAGCAAAGACCAAGATGATTATATAACTAATTTCAGAAAATTTGTGAAGCTACTAAAACCTGAAGGATACATGATATTGTTTGGGGTTTTAAATACAACTTATGCGATGGTTGGTCAGGACAAGGTACATGTGTTCAGATATGATGAGAAATTTGCAAGAAAAGTTCTCACTGATGAAGGGTTTGTTATTGATCACTGTGCAGTCCAGAAAAGAACATCAGATAGTGACCTTATTGACTATGAGGCAGCAATGTTTATTACAGCTCATAGAGAGTAATAAGGGCCTAATTCTGAGTCATATATTTAATACCGCACATGTGTCTAAATCGCACTGTGTATACATCCTGATTGTGTTTGTACACAGTTGAAGTAGCTTTGACACACACACATAGAAGTGTATTGAAAATGTATAAGGAGGGGGCCCGTATACAGGGCCTAATTCTGAGTTGATTGCAGCAGCATATTTTTTAGCAGATGGGCAAAACCATGTGCACTGCAGGTAGGGGGGGAAGATATAACATGTGCAGAGAGAGTTAGATTTGGGTGTGGTGTGTTCAAACTGAAATCTAAATTGCAGTGTAAAAATAAAGCAGCCAGTATTTAACCTGCACAGAAATTAAATAACCCACCCAAATCTAACTCTCTCTGCACATGTTATATCTGCCTTCCCTGCAGTGCACATGGTTTTGCCCAATTGCTAACAAACTTGCTGCTGCAATCAACTCAGAATTACCCCCATAGTTTCTGTATGGGCCACCTCCTCTCCGCTGGTGAAGTAGACTCTGGCTTCGTGACACAGTTTGCTCGGCATGCGCAGGTCTCTGAGAACTTGTCACCTGCACCTTGTTCCCAAGGAAAATCTCTACTGCACAAATCACAAGGATAATGGCCACGGCGGACACTTTCCCTGTGATTTTTGCAGTTCTGCAGCCAGTGCGGGGACAGCGGAGTGATAAGTAAACTTATATGGGTGCAGGGTGTGCGGTGTGTCGGTTTGAAAACAGGGGGCGTGGATCACAATCACATTATTCCTGTGAAGCCATGCCCCCTTTTTGCCAAGCCCATGTCCCCTTTTTGGGCGCAGGAGTCCCTACTTCACCATGGAGAGTGTTCGGTGGTATGTACAGTATGTAAGTGTCATGGAAGTGTTGCAGGTACAGATGTGACCACTTACACCTTTTCTGTACATACCACGACTAAACTTTTTCTACATGCAGCGAGTGGATGGATTTAAAAAAAATTGTTTCCGATAATAGAATATGTATAAAGTATCATAATAAAGCATGGCTAATCTCAGACTCTATGGCATGCTAAACCGTGCCACACATGGCAGGATATAGGAAAGGTGTATGAGGACACATCTGTATGTCGGTGAAGTGGCTGTGTATAGAGACGTTTAGACACTCACATTGGAGGTCACACTCAGATAGAAACTCTGCACCTAGCATGGGGCTGGGGTAAGTGTCTATGGTGTGACTGATGGTGACATGTAAAGATGTACTGAGCGGTGTTACAGTGTCTACAGATGCTGGAGGTCAGCGTCTCAGTCCTGGCACAGTCAGACGCAGCTTGTACACCAGGGGAAGGGCTATTACCCGCATTATCATATAGTCACAGACACAACTACACCAACAGAAGCGGCCGCAGCGTGTGACTCAGATCAGCCCCTACTGTAAGTCTGAGATACAAATAGACATAAATACACCAGATCTTCCTGACAATGTGCAAATGATAAACCTTAATAATAAATAATCACATATGTTACTGTATATTTATATTGATCTGATGTTAAAACCTGATCAACAGATAAAGTAATTGTGATGTTTTGCAGGTTACTGTTGAATAAAGAGTCTGAGATTCATGTGTGATCTGTGAGTGGTTCTGTCACCCACCAGGGATCATTGATGTCATTCACTCAGCAGACTCGTAGTTACTATAATGACCCACATATCATTTTATTATCCCACTGATATCTGACATTGGGGGTAATTCAGACTTGATTGTAGCTGTGGTAAATTTAGCACAACTATGATCAGGAACACAGACATGCTGAGGTACGCCCAGCACAGGGCTAGCCTGCCCCGTATGTCAGTCCCTGCCCCGTCACAGAAGGGCAAAAGCATCGCACAGCAGCAATTCTTTTGCACTTCAGGAGTAGCTCCTGGCCAGTACAGGTCCTGAGTGCTGCCCAGGAGCTACTTATCGCTGCCCAGGTCACAGCGGCTGCGTGTGATGTCACACAGCCGCCGTGGCTTGGCACAGTCCGGCCACGTCTGTGCTGGCAGGACCATGTCCCCTAAAGGGCGCCATAATGCCGCCATCCCTCCCCCTCCCACTGCCTCTGCCTGTCAATGAGGCAGAGGCCATCTCTGGGCTCTGACAGACATCGGCTGTCTGCCATGTGCTGGAGCACTGCGGCACCGGAGCATGTGCAGTTTAGGCGTGTTCAGCTACTGTGCAAACATGCACAGCAGCAATCAGGTATGGATTAGCCCCATAGAGACAAGGAATAGATGAGGATTTATGTCACAGAGAACAAGAGACTTTGGGGGTCACTGTGACCCGATCGCTCGCTGCAGTTTATCGCAGCATAGCGGTCAGATCAGAACTGCGCATGCACCGGTGCCGCTGTGTGCCAGCGCATGCGAGTTGGCCGAAGGTCATCGTTGCCTAGCAATCGCCTCTGCCTGATTGACAAGCAGAGGCGGTTGCTGGGTGGGAGGGTGCTGGACAGTGGCATGGCTGGACCAATGGGGGGGCGAGCCGCTGCGACCCGGGCAGCAAAGAGGTTCTCCCGGCCAGCCACAGGAGCTGTGCTGGCTGGGAGTTACTCCTCAAATGCAAAAGCATTGCTGGTGTGTGATGCTTTTGCATTTTGGTGTGTGGGGGAGGGGCTGGCACTGACATACGGGATGGACTAGCCCTGTGCTGGGCGTTCCCCGGCATGTCTGAGTGCCTGATCGCAGCTGTGCTAAACGATCAACTCAGAATGAACCCCTTTGTGATTTACTTTAATGTAACCTTATAAAATTTTCGATTGAAATGTTATTAAATTACTGTAGAGCTTTGATTCTTTTAAGTAACTCCCTGATTCTTCCATCCAACATACATTTACAGCAAGACCCCACATCTTTCTAATAAGACCCACCCTGCTAGGCAGCTGGAAGTAGGACTGTCCCAAGAGACATGAGACTGTAATTTACCACATGTATGTCATCCATCAGCAACTTTACTGGCACAGTTTAAGTGGGGAATTCAATTGTGCCCGCTAATTATTAACATGAAAAAATGGGCTTTAACCACAATTTTTGCCCGTTGGTCTGTATTAGGCAACAAAATTTACGCCCTGTTTTTGTCATATAAAAACTGACCCATTTTCATGCAAAAACACGTGGATCTGGGATAAGTTGCCAGATCTATGCATTTTCAAGGGGTCGATTGTGAATATGGATCAGTTCTCAAGGTTTTTCTCACATCAGTTTTCAGGGTTTTTCTCAGGCCAGATCTCAGGAATTTTCTTTCCCTGCCTCCATTCAGGTCAAAAAAAATCCTCAATAGCACTGGCTTTAGGGGCTACTTAGATAAACCCTCGGGGGATACATTAGCCATGGTAAGTTACCGCAGTTAATTTGAATTCCCCTGCAAGTTATTTTTATTATCAATAATTTTTATTAAGAGTAAAACATGCTAGTTTTTATGGTGAATAGAATACAGAAAAGAAAAAGAGAGGGGGAGGGCCACACGATCCATACAAATCAAACATACAAACACAGCGAGCATGTTAATTGGAGAGTACATACACAATAAGAAATAATTCTACACAATAAGAAATAATTATACAAGTAAGCATTAGGCATACTATAAAACTGAACAGTAGGTAATAACCCCATAAACTCGGTGAGACATAGAGAAAAAGGGGTCTAGGGACATATAAGATGGAGAGGAGGCTCCTGCACCACCCGACACATATTCATGCCAAGCCATCCATTTCACCATATATGAGGATGCCAGAGATGAATAGGGCATAAATTCAGTTTCCATAGTATCATGAAATTGAATCTTTTTAACAACCAGAGAAAGGGAGGGAGGAGATTGTTGCTTCCAACACTGAACTAATGCAGCTCTAGCAGCTATATAATATACAGTATGTCCCAACAGATATCTCTGATGAGGCAATACTTTGGCAGGGAAAACACAAAGCTTGCGGGTTAGCATCCTACACAACACATTACCAGACAAATAAAATTTCTGCTGCAACATATTTAGAGCGCACTGATGACCTAATTCAGACCTGATAATAGCCGTGCAACATTTCGCATGGACCACGTCACCTAAACGATGGCCAAAAGCCACCCGGCCTGCCACCTTCTGCTCAGCAACCTTCTCTGACTGTCAATCAGGCAGAGGCGATTGCGGGGCCAGCGCATGCGTAGTTCAGACCTGACCGGCTGCTATGCGATAATGCACAGCACTGACCAGGTCTGAATTAGGCCCCGCATGCCGCATGAGGAGTTTCTGCAGTTGGCCACTAATAGCAGTCAGTTCTCTACGAAGGGAACTAGAGGGGCGAAGCTTATTTTTATCCCCAACTTCCTTAAGGAAGCTTCTAAATATTTTTTTTGTTGTGATGCCTGTCTTTTAAGCCTGGCCCCTGCCTGGATTGCAGCAACCCATACTACTGCCTTAAGCACACACCAAAAAGTGGACGAGGAGGTATCTGAGGGGGAATTAGTGGTCAAATAAGTTAAAACACAAACAGTTATCGCCTTCTTAGATAGAGGATCTGAAAGAAGGTGGGGATATAAGTGCCAAGATCTTGGGGGAACAAACTTATGGGAAACATTCCAGGACCAGAGGAGAGGGACATGGTCAGACCATGATATGGTAGAATATCCACTTGGTTTGGATGTTGTAACATCTTTTTATCACACAAAATAATGTCTATGCGGGAGTAAGAATTGTGGATGGGTGAAAAATATGTATAGTCCCGTCTGGATGGATACTGAACCCTTTATGGACCATATACTGTAGATTGTACTCAGACAACAATTTATGAAAAGCTAAAGATGACCTATTGAGGGACTTGGCAGACTGTGTAGTGGGATGGTTAGATCTATCCAATTTTATTTCTACCACTAAATTAAAATTGCACAAAAGAATCAATGTACCATAGCGGACCTTCATGACAGCAGAGCAAACTTTAGTTAAGTAGGGGAGCCAATTTGAATTTGGGTCATAAAGAAAGATTAATGTTACTGGCCTATCCTCCAGTACTCCAGTTAATATAAGGTAACAGCCATTCTTATCTGCTCTATGGGATTTCAATTCAAAAGAGACTGAATTTCAGAAGAGGATGGCCACTCCATTGTGTTTATTAGAGTCTTGGGGCCCAATGCTGAGAAATGGGTTTCCTGCAATGCCACTATATCAGCCCTATGCTGGAAGTCAGGGTTAACCTACGTTTATGAGGAGAATTAATTCCTTTAACATTTAAGTAATAAACTCGTACCATTCAAAAAGTAAAAGTAGGATAACAACTAACATTCCATAGAGGTGTGGGGACAAAACACAGGGAAGGAAAGCACAGGACAAGGAAAAAAACAAAACAAAAGGACCCAGGAAATTGGGTCAGCATCACTACCACAGGGGAGAGGAGTGTGGTAGGGAAAAAAAGGGAGGGCAGCGGCAATAGCTTTACGACCCGGTGCTCCAAAAAAAAAAATATATATATATACATGTTAAGTACAGAAATATACCCTATCAAAAAGCAGCATTGAGGGTAGGACTGGACTACAAACACAGTTTGAAATATAGCCTACAATATACCTCAATCTTCCACTGTCAATACACAAATAAATGGTATATCAGGGAATAAACACACATATATACACACGGTCACTTATATAGCAACTAAAGGAACCAACTGTGTACTTAAATGCAGCAAAAAAACTCACATATCAGGAGCATAACTCTGATATCGCTGGAAACTCAGCTGAAAACAGAAAAAATATGAAAAACCACATAAAAAAAGTGAGGAATACAGTCAAGTAGTCAACCATACAATTGAAGGTGAAATCTGCGTCTTGGATATAGAATGTAGTGTGACAGGGATATCCCAGTCAGCAAGCAAATGGACGCACATGTCCATGTTGGATACCACAAAAGAGGAGTTCTTGTAGGGGATCAGCAATTTCACCAGAAAACTCCATCTATATCTGATTTCCTGAAGCATAATACTGCCGTGATAGGGGCTAAATGCCTGCATTTGGAGATAGTGAACGCAGAAAAGTCCAGAAATAATTGTAGACCTTCCAGATCATCAGAGTTGGAAGCAGATCTCGCAGCATGGATGATTTGCTCTTTAACAGAGTAGAAGTTGATCCAAAGGAGTGTATCCAGGGAGTATGAGGAAGAAACTGACTGAGGTCTGGGGAGCCGATGAATTCGGTAGATGAGAAGATCCTTGCACTCCACCTTTGACAGCACTTTATGGAATAAACACATAGCATAGTCCTGCAGTTCCGAATTAGCCACTGATTCCTGGATCCCAAGGATATTAATATTATTCCTCCTTGACCTATCCTCCATATCGGACATTTTGTCTTCAAACACCTCCATCTCGGTATGCTGCAAGTCTTGGGATGAAATAAGCTCATTATGGGAGGCCACCAGATCCTACATTTTACACTACAAGTGGTCCATTCGGTCCACGATAGCAGTTAGCTCCACTTTAACCTCACGAACAGTGGCAAAGATATCTTGAGTAAGCTCAGATTTAAGGCCGCTAGAACCTGTCACAGTGTCTTTACCGTAAGATACTCCTTCGAGTTGGGGTCCTCGCCAGGGACCGCTACAGGAGGGGCCACACCAGCCAGACCTACCAGATTGAGCATGATCTTTTGCCGATGATGAGGATGCATGGGTGGGCTTTTGGGTAGGTAAGGACACCGGTGGAGGTACTGACCCTTTAACTTTCTTAGTAGGCATTTCCAAAAGAATTATAATATCAATGCAAGTATGCAGGAAGATAAGGTATCAATATATCAGGAGTCCAGCAGACACAAAGGTATGCCAGTTCCAATTTAAACTAAGATTCATACACAGAAACCCCTGGTGGGTGCATGGAGAGGATGTATTACACCAGACACACATCCAAATATGAGCACATGAGATAGACAGCACTAACGCAACCAGCAGGCCGGGCACACACAGAACAGAGGAAAGTCTCAAACTGATACCTTACAATGGAATAAGAGAGTCCAAAATCCAGGGTTGACTCCAGCTGATATTGACTGTTGCAAGGAGGAATGGACAGGTGGAGCAGCACCATAGAGGAGACCCTTTGTCACAGTCCTGCCTAGGGCTGAGGCTCAGGGGAAGAGATACACACTGCTGTATAGGAATCCAAGATGTCCGCTGCCAGCTGTCAACTACCCTTCAGGCAGAGCACCCCACACAGCACTCCCGGCCTGTGAGCAGCCATGGAGGTAGGAAGCAGAGGGCATAGACTCAGTAGGCCACTGGGAACACTCCAGGGATATCAGCAAGCAGTAGTAACACGCTAGAGCTGACGCAGCGCAGCCACCCCGATCCCAGAAGTCAGGTCCATATCAACCACACACTTTAGTCCAGGCTTTGGCTTATGAGTAGTCCGCAATCCGCGGAATGTACACAAACACTCCCCGATTCCACAGACCTCTGAAAGCGGTACCTGCTAGCAGCCTGAGGGTATGGGAAGGATATGGAGCAACAGATGCTACAAATTGAGAGGTGTGCAGAGAGAAAGGAGCTAGATTCTCAGGAACTCCAGATCTGCATGTTCTTTCTCAGCAGCAGCCAGGCCACATCCCTTGGTAAGTTTTTTTTTTAAACTAAGCTCCTAATCATTGACATGGTGTCTACCATGTTAATGATGGTGAAACAGGGTCCCTAGGAATAGTGAAGTGAGTGCACTCAGGTTACACAAGGAGAAATAAACACCCTTTATTCCAAGTCAGTGTATAAAAATCTTTGATAGCCTAGCTGAGCGAGGTCATTCAGTCACATCTTCCAAGGAAGAAAGAACCCATGTTTTTCACTGAAATCAAGCGGTGAATGCAATCCCTAGGCTGAAGTGCAGACTTCCTTGTGCAGAGGTCAAACGATAAACATATATAAACATACATGTGTAGTTGTATGTAGTATATGTGCTGGCATGTGTCCTGCATTTCCAGTTTATCTGACTTTGCCACAAGGCCATATAGTGATCATCTCACACTGACATAATGCCATCTCCGGATCATCTCACACTGACATAAGGCCATCTCCGGATCATCTCACACTGACATAAGGCCATCTCTGTCATCTCATACTGACACAATCCATCTCTATATCATCTCACACTAAAACAAGGGCATCTCCAGATCATTTCACACTGACACAAGGCCATCTCTTGATGTTCTCACACTGACACATTGCCATCTCTTGATGTTCTCACACTGACACAAGGTCATCTCTTGATGTTCTCACACTGACACAAGGTCATCTCTGTCATCTCACACTGTTACAAGGCCATCTCTGTCATCTCACACTGACACAAGGCCATCTCCAGATAATCTCACACTGACTAATGCCCATCTCCTGATCATCTTGCACTGATACAAGGACACCTCCAGATACTCTCACGTTCACACAAGACCATCTCCTCATAATCTCATACTGACACAAGAACATGGGCTTAACTCATTTTTGTTTAAAGAAATTATCTAGCTGTGGAACTGATAATAGCAAGTGAAGCTGCCACCTAGAAATCAATAGAGTCACCCACTGGAGCCATTGCAAACTCACTCACAATTAGGTTCGCATTTGTGATTTACAATCCACAAATAAAAGGCACAACAATGCTAAGGGTTTTCCTATAGCTAAGATCACAATATTTTTATGTTCATCACCTTCTGGGTTTAAAGGATAATCTAAAACCAGTTCTTTCAGACTGTCAAGGTTAACGTTCTGCGCATTATCAACATTTAGCGTTATACCTTTTACTTTTAAACTGGTCTTCCTGTTGTTTATGTGATAACTGTATGACTTGGGTCCAGCTGGGACAAACTCTGTTATATGTGTACCTGAGGGGAGTTCGCTTGTCAACTCACTTAAATAATAACCCAATGGTGGATTCTAATCACCAGGACTGCTGACAAAGATTAATGGAAGTGGCTAGTAATAATTCTAAGGTTGATAAAGCTTTCCCAAAGTATGTATATCATTGTAATCTCATACCTTGTCCAAAACATATTTATGATGTGGCTTATTCCCACCCACACACTTGTTACTTTTGTCATTAAGAAGTGCAGTTCTATAAAGCTATAACCCAGGGGTGTCCAAACGTTTTGCAAAGATGGCCAGATTTGGTGAGGGGAAAATGTGTGTGGGCTGGCTAGATACACAAATGCCCCATGCAGTGCTGCCAGATACACAAATGCCCCCAGTGCTGCTAGATACACAAATTCCCCCAGTGCCAGACACACATTATATGCCCCCAGCAGTGCTGACAGATAAACAGTATATGCCCCCACAGTGCTGTCAGATACACAAATGCCCCCATGGTGCTGCCAGATACACATTATATGCCCCCAGCATTGCTGCCAGATACACATTATATGGCCCACAGTGCTGCCAGATACACAATATATGCCCCCCACAGTGCAGCCAGATACACATTATATGCCCCCAGCAGTGCTGCCAGATACACAAGTGCCCCCACAGTGCTGTCAGATACACAATATAAGCCCTCAGCAGTGCTGCCAGATACAAATTATATGCCCCCACAGTGCTTCCAGATACACATTATATGCCACCAGCAGTACTGCCTGATACACAAATGCCCCCACAGTGCTGCCAGACACACATTATATGCCCCCAGCAGTGCTGCCAGATACACAAATGCCCCCACAGTGCTGTCAGATACACAATATAAGCCCTCAGCAGTGCTGCCAGATACACATTATATGCCCCCACAGTGCTCCCAGATACACACTATATGCCCCAAGCAGATCTGCCCAATACACAAATGCCCCCAGCAGTGCTGCCAGATACACATTATATGCCCCCACAGTGCTGCCAGATACATATTATATGCCCCCACAGTGCTGCCAGATACACAATATATGCCCCCAACAGGGCTGCCAGATATACAAATGCCCCCACAGTGCTGCCAGATATACAAATGCCCCCACAGTGCTGCCAGATATACTTTTTATATGCCCCCACAGTACTGCCAGATACACATTATATGCCAACAGCAGTTCTTCCAGATACACATTACATGCCTCCACAGTGCTGCCAGATACACAATATATGCCCCCAACAGGGCTGCCAGATATACAAATGCCCCCACAGTGCTGCCAGATACACTTTTTATATGCCCCCACAGTACTGCCAGATACACATTATATGCCAACAGCAGTTCTTCCAGATACACATTACATGCCCCCAGCAGTGCTGCCAGATACACAAATGCCCCCACAGTGCTGTCAGATACACACTATATGCCCCACAGTACTGCCAGATACACAATATATGCCCCCACAGTACTGCCAGATACACAATATATGCCCCCACAGTACTGCCAGATACACATTATATGTCCCTAGCTGTGCTGCCAGATACATATTAAATGCCCCCAGCAGTGCTGCCAGATACACATTGGAGAACTACTTACAAGTGGAAATTCTTTAGCCCATCACACCTTTGAGGGGGTGAAGCACTGAACTTATTGAGACTACTAATCACCGCACACTGTTGCGGAGCTGCAGTAAAGATGGCCACCGTGATCATCCTCCCTGGTGTCTCCTATTATAGATTTATACACAGGAGAGATGGATTTTTCTCAGCAGGAGAGGCAACCCCAGCCCTCCTGTCTCACCAGATTATCAGCATACCAGCCTATAGTCTGCACGCAGAGGAGAGGAAGATAGTTGTCTGTCACCATGTAGCATGGCTGACAGCAACGGTCGGGTAGTGTCAGTGTGGCGGGGTGCAGCGGTCTGCAAAGGCAGTGTGTCCGAGAGCTGAGGGCTGCACTGGAACAGAGGGCTGGTGGAAATGTGAGCACGGGCTGCAATCGGCCCCCGGGCCGGACTTTGGACATGCCTGCTATAACTGAACAAGTTTTAGTAATTCATTGTCATTCTAACAACGGTGAACATGTCAGTACGGATAAGACATATTTGGGCCCTTTTAAAAATGTTAATTAAAGCAAATCCATCCCAAATAAATGCTATTTTATCCAACTCTTCAAGCGCTTTGGTCACGGCTATTTGTGAAAAAGCACACAACACACTTAAAGGTAGAATACTGTTGTCACAATGACAGTTGAACTACCTTAAAAAGAAGCAAGACCTTAAAAAATTGCTTTAATAAGAAATCTGCCATTGGAAAAAAGAAGAGGTTGGTAAAACAGTCGGGTATATTTATCGTATCATTGCTTGGGTTTGCTATTTCATTAATTACCGGACTATTGTCTAATCGTTGATGGAGTATGCTGAGGAAATGTATCTGGTGCCTCAGCATCAGATAGACCATTTACATAAGAAGCTGAGTAGCGTTGACATATGTAAAACAGTCAAGCAGGGTATAGATGTAGAGATCGTATACATACTACAATATAATGGTTTATCAGAATATGAAAAGGCAGAGGTACCTGGTGTTGAGTAAACATACTGATAGAGAAATCTCAACTTTAACATTTATTGCCCGGTGCAAATGCTGCTGATGACGCAACTAACCCTATACAAACTGATGCTACTGACGCTGTTTATCATGATGTCTTGAACAGTGTTAATGCGAGGTATAAAAAAACCTGTTAAATACTAAGGAGTAAAATGTCTTACTCTAAACACATCACCAACTGGAACGGCCAATGTTTTTTTTTATATAAAGTTGTTGTTGTACCTGGATCCAAAGTACTAGACTTGATAAGGAGCAATACTCAAAATCACATGTCAAGTCATAAGATGCCTAATGGTTGGCCTGAATTTATGCGCACTATGGCTGAATTGAATATACCATCCACGGTCGTTGGGAATGCTATAAATAGATTGCAGCTAGAGTGTTTAAAAGTAGAGATCTAAGATGATGCAGTTGCAGCTGTAGATGCAGACATCCCAATACAAACCCTTAAAAAAAGTTGTAGAAATATTTTAAGTTCCCACAACACCACATGGCTACTTACTACCAAGGAAAAGATCCATGAATTTATTTCAGGAATTACAATGGCTGAAACAATAACATATAACTAATTTATGCTGTTTTTAAACATTGTATTTTGTGTGGATATTTTGTACTACAATGTTTAACTTGTATTGTGTCAAGAATATTTTCTGTAATGTTTTATATGTAAAGCTTTACCGTTGTATTCAATGATTATATTTCTGTAACGATAATTTGCATATACCAATAAAATATGCTTATGATTTATAAAACACTGTTTTGTTCTTTGATTATAATTGGTGTACATGGAAGAAACACACAATCACATAATATAAAGTTTAATAAACAATGTTGTTCATAAGAAAATCATCATAGTTATGACGCATTGTACATAAAATGCTTCAAACACAACGTTGATTACAAGTTACACAAACAATGCCGCATTGTACATAAAATGCTACAAACACAAAGTTGTATTGGAAACATGAGCTCTGATTGGCTAACGGACAGGCACCACAGTTGAGAAGATACACACTGGAGTCAAACTGAGCAGTGAGCAATGAGAGACCACGCTGTGCTCTATTCTCCTCCCCTGTTACAGCAGCATCTGCAAGCTTGGAAGTCAGCCAGACAGTACTGCGTACTGGCTGGCAATTTCTTACCAATACACAGGAGGTCACTGGAGATGCTGTGAGGATGCTGGACGGAAGCCGGAAACTGGAAGTTAACCACACCACGTGATCAGAGTGGATCAGAGTGGAGCGGAGCACCAGGGAGAGGAGCAGGGGGAACACTGCCACACCGTATGCAAGGGAGGAGTGAGGAGTGAGTGCGGGAAGACACTGAGCAACAGCAGTGCCAGCCAATGAGTGTGGCTAGTGAGAGCACTGCTGCTGCTGATCGGAAGAGTGTAGCAGCAGCAGCATCCAGCAGGAGTGAGCTCCAGGATGTATTGTGTTGCAATTTACATCTTTTTACATCATACAAGGTGGCAAGTGCAATTGGAGCCTAGATGCTGCATGGACACTGTTCCATTTTTAAGTACCGGGTGAAAGCTGCTGTTGCTGTGAAGGTGCCAGGAATAAGCGGCTAAGACAAGTCCAGATTCGAGGATGGAGCCTTTACAAGGGAAGCAGTAACTAGTAAATCAGTGAGTGGGTACTGCAGCAGGAGGTCCAGAATCCCGCCGGTCACGCGAATATCATTATCGTTATTGTATTGACTGTTTTGCACTGATTCATCTTTACACATTGTATTATTAATAACTGTTCTGTTGGTAACAAGGAGTTAGTACTTATCCAAAATGGGTGGGGCCGAGATTGAAAATCTCACTCAGTGCGTGTTGTGCATGATGTATGTGCATCTGGTACAATAGTCTGAGTGAGGGTACATCTGTTTGAGATGTGAGTGAACGGCTACCCTGGAGGCCCAGGTAAGTGATCTAGAGTGGAACATTATGCAACTGAGGAGTATTCACAATCTTGAGCAAAGCTTATATAGAACAGTGGAGAAGTTGCAGGGGGATCACTGATAGATGATGATGAGCAGGTAGACAGCTGGGTCATGGTTAGAAGAAAGAAGAAGAGGGTGAGGGGGAGACAGGACATCTCCGATCTTCCAAACCCTAATAAATTTTCCTGACTGTACCAGGATTCTAAGGATGGCAGTGAGGAAATGATGGAGCTTGAGGAGGCTGTTCCCTCTAGCATCCGGAGCAGTAGTCCCTCCAGAACAGGGGTTTCTATTATAAGGAAGACACCGGGACCATGATCGCTGTACAGTCTATTGTATCCCGGGTGCTCGGTAATGGCACAGCAGCCCGGGTAGATAGATTATTGGGAGGGGTTAGTAAAGACCCGGCGGTCTTGGTGCATATCGGCACCAATGACAAAGTTAGTGGTAGGTGGGCTTTCCTTAAGAAAGACTATAGGGAATTAGGTAAGAAACTTAAGGCAAGGACATCTAGGGTAATATTCTCTGAAATATTACCAGTGCCACATGCTAGCCCAGGGAGACAGAGGGATATTAGGGAGGTAAATGTGCAGCTTAGAGACTGGTGTAGGAAGGAGGGGTTTGAGTTCTTGGAACACTGGGTGGACTTCTCAGTCAGGTGCCATCTTTTTTATCGAGATGGATTGCACCTGAATGAAGATGGGGCTGCAGTGCAGGGGGGCAGGATGGATAGAAGGTTGGAGTAGCTTTTATACTAGGAGCCTGAGGGGAGGGTTTAAGCTAGAAGTTTCGAGTCAAACATTGAGAACAGTAAGGATGGGGTAGCGAACAAAATGGGGGTGGTGAAGAGGGGAAGGAAAGATCAGCCAACAAGGGTATTTGCAGGGGAATTGACACAGGAATTACTGACATGGTAGTCCCAAATTATTAACTCATGATGACTAGGGTTCAGCAGTACGGTATATAGAAAATGATGTCCATAGTATAAGGGAAAATATCTAAATCTGGTGGGGTGGTTTAGAAAGACCTAATAGGTTAAACAGGGATAGTAGTAAAAATGGCTGTATTAAGTATGAGGGAGTGGTAAGGGAGGGAAGAGAATAACAGTCGGTCGGAGTTATTCTAGAGGGCCACTTATAAATAATGGTAAATCACCATTAAAACAAACAGGCAAAGGAAATATTAAGCTAAAATGTATGCTTGCGAACGTAAGAAGCATATCAGGTAAAATGGGGGAATTGGAATTGCTTATTTCAAAAAAACAGTTTGATATTATAGGTATTACGGAAACAAAGTGGGGTGACTCTCACGACGGGGTTGCAAATTTGGAGGGATATTCACTTTTCAGGAGGGATAGGGCTACCAAAGAGGGAGGTGGGGTATGTGTTTATGTTATGTTTATGTATGTGTTTGTGTTTAATCTTATCAAGAATTGTTGCACTGGGGTCCTTAGTTAATTGCATATATGTTGTATCATCATTTAATAGATGTGATGCTTTCTCTAGATAATATGATTTATCTAAAACCACAATACCTCCTCCTTTATCCGCCATTTTAATGACAATATTATGATTATTCTTCAATCTTTTATTGCTTTTCTTTCATTCTGGCCTAGATTATCCCTCATTTTTCTTTCATTTCTACATAATTCCTCAAAATCTCTAATAATCACTCTAGAATATGTCTCAACATTACTCCCCTGAGATTCTATTGGATAATATGAAGAAGGGTATTTTAAACCTCTTTTAATAATAACTTCTTTATTCATCACTATGGGAGGGTTCTCATTATTTTTAGCAAAATGTCTCTTTAGAGTCAATGATCTTGTGAACTTATTTGCATCAATAAAAAGTTCACATTTTTAGGACCTACATTAGGTGCATAGGACAAACCTCGTGTAATTTCTCTTCATTAGGTTTCAGTATATGGCTGGATAGATTGAAAATATATACAGTAGTTCTCAATTTCCTCTCCGTGTTTTTGACCCTCTTACTTCCTCTCTTTCCTCTCTTAGTTCTTCCTGAATGTTCTATTTTATTTCTATCCTGGGACTGATCTATTTTCTCTACATATTCTTTTTTTTCCTTCCAACTTTGACCCTGTCCAAAAAAATCCTGATTACCTTCCTTTCTTGGAGTGTGAAGTGCATTGCACCTACTGGACAAAGGAATCTTCCACTTCTCTATCTCATTATATCTTCTCCTACTCTTATACGGTACATTTACTCATAAATGTATGAGTAAACAAGAAAGGGACTATGTGTTCAATGAGTTTAAAAAGATAGCAATATTTTATTTTTTGTCAAAAATCCATATGCACTTAGAAAAACCTCCGGGACACCGGATCATTGCAGGGATTGATTCTACCACATGTAGGTTATGAGAATTTGTTGACTATTTTTTGAAAATATTTGTCCTAACTCTTTGTTCATTTGTAAAAGACTATACACAGATATTAATTATAGTAGACTAGATCGAATGGCAGGAATCGTATTGTTGGTGCACAGTGGATATGGAGTCACTGTATACCAGCATACCACATGACAAAGGTCTTGAAACAGTTCATCATTCTCTTTCTAAAGAAGAAAAAATAACTGAAGATATGAGATCCTTTTTAGTTGAGTGTATTGAATATATTCTTAAAAATAACGATTTCAAGTTTCAAGGAGAGTTTTATAACCAAGTTTGTGGGTGTACGATGGGGATCCCTTATGCACCGAGCCTGGCAAATCTTTATTTAGGACAATGTGAAGAGGAAAATATTTTTGTGGAAAATGAATTTATGGACAAAATTGTTAGTTTTAATAGATATATAGATGATATCCTGATAGTTTGGAGGGGTGATCTTCCTATTTTTGAAAAATGTATGTTACATATTAATATAAATAATTGGAATCTTAGATTCACCTCAACTTATTAGGATACTAAAATTGAATTTCTCTACTTGGTTCTTGATGTGAGTGGCTGGAGACCAGGAAAGAAAATGAATACCTATACCAGTATTAAGAAAGTAATAGTTACTGTACATATATTTTGAAAGTTGTCACTCAAAAAATTGGCTGAAAAATATTCCCTACTCCGAATTTCTTAGACCAAAGAGAAATTGGGGAGAAGAAGAAATGTATGAAGAACGAGCAGCAGTTTATATAGATAGATTCACTGAGAAACGATACCCCACAGATATAATCCAAAAGTGTAAAAACAAAGTTGACACATTGGATAGAAAAAAAATTCTGAAATATAACTAAAAGTGACATGGGTAAAAAAGTAATTGTCCCTTTTGTAACAAATTGTAACACTAAGAGTAAACAAATTGAGAATGTACTATATAAACTCTGGGATGTTCTGATGTTGGATCCGTTCTGAACAAAATACTCCCTGAAAGACCAAAAGTTATTTTCAAACGGGCTAGAACATTAAAAGCAGTACGTGCTCTGAGTAATTTAAGAAAAGTAGAAGAGAATAAATGGTTAAAAGAGCTTAATGGGTGTGCACCTTGCAGCCATTGTAAAGTATGTAAATACTAGTGACGTGCACCGGACATTTTTCGGGTTTTGTGTTTTGGTTTTGGATTCGGTTCCGCAGCCGTGTTTTGGATTCGGACGCATTTTGGCAAAACCTCACCAAATTTTTTTTGTCAGATTCGGGTGTGTTTTGGATTCGGGTGTTTTTTTAAAAAAACCCTAAAAACAGCTTAAATCACAGAATTTGGAGGTATTTTTGATCCAATGGTATTATTAAACTCAATAACATTAATTTCCACTAATTTCCAGTGTATTCAGAACATCTCACAAAATAGTTTTTAGCCCAAAAAGTTGCAACAAGGTCATTGGATGACTAAGCTAAGCAACCCAAGTGGGAGGCACAAACACCTGGCCCATCTAGGAGTAGCACTGCAGTGGCAGACAGGATGGCAGTTTTAAAAACTAGGCTCCAAACAGCACATATTGCAAAGAACAAAAAGAGTTGCAAGATGGAATTGTCTTTAGGCCCTTCAACCCACCATTATGTTGTATAAACAGGACATGCACATGTTAACAAACCAATCATTTCTGCGGCAGGGTCTGACACATGACTGTGGCTGAAATTATTGGTTTGTTTGGGTCCCCACAAAAAAGATCAATTAATCCCCCCACCAAAAAAAGAAGCAATTCATCTCTCCCTGCACAAACTGGCTCTACAGAGGCAAGATGTCATCCTCATCCTCCGATTCCTCACCCCTTTCAGTGTGAACATCCTCCTCCTCACAGAGTATTAAGTCATCCCCACTGGAATCCACCATCATAGGTCCCAGTGTACTTTCTGGAGGCAATTGCCGGTAAAGTTCTTCCTGGAGGAAATTATGATTAATTTTGATGAACATCATCATCTAGTAACCTCCTACACTGATTGCTCACAAGGTGACTGGCTGCACTAAACACTTTTTCAGAGTACACACTGGAAGGGGGGCAATTTAGGTAAAATAAAGCCAGTTTGTGCAAGTGCCTCCAAATTGCCTCTTTTTCCTGCCAGAATACATACAGTCCGTACATGCCTACATGGATGCTGTCACCCATATAATCCTCCACCATATTTTCAATGGTGAGAGCATCATATGCAGTGACAGTAGACATGTCAGTAATCATTGGCAGGTCCTTCAGTCTGAACCAGATGTCAGAACTTGCTCCTGACTGCTCTGCACCACCGCCAGTGGGTTGGATCAGAAATGTTATCCTTTTCCTCACAGACCCAGTTGCCGGATAAAATGAAGGAGGTGTTGTTGACATGTCACGTTCCACTTGAGTTGACAAATGTGTCACCAGCAGGTCTTTGAAACTCTGCATCCTCTGAAGAATATAAAGTGTTGAATTCCACCTCATTACCACCTCTTGCTTCAGGTGATGGCAGGGCAGGTTCAGGAGTGTTTCCTGGTGCTCCAGTCTTCGGCACGCGGTGGCTGTATGCTGAAAGTGGCCCACAACTTTGCAGGCCACTGACAGCATCTCCTGCACATGCCTGTCATTTTTTTTTTAAATCCGCAACACCAAATTAATTGTATGAGCAAAACATGGGACATGCTGGAATTTGCCCACATGTAATGCACGCACAATATTGGTGGCGTTGTCCGATATCACAAATCCCAAGGGAGAGTCTAAGTGGGGTAAGCCATGATGCCTCTTAGTTTACTTAAGAGGTTTTTAGCGGTGTGCCTGTTACAGAAATCAGTGACACACAGAGTAGCCTGCTTAGGAATGAGCTGGCGTGTGTGAGATGCTGCTACTGGTGCCACTGCTGTTGTTGCTGCGGGAGGCAATTCATCTACCTAGTGGGCTGTCACAGTCATGTAGTCCTTAATGTGCCCTGCTCCACTTTTCCACAGGTCCGTGGTAAAGTGGATACTGGGTACAGTCCATTTTTCAGGACAATGAGGACACTTTTCTTAATGTCCCTGCACAATATGGGAATGGCTTTCCTAGTGAAGTGGAAATTAGATAGGATTTGGTACTGGGGACACACAGCCTCCATCAATTGTCTAAAGCCCACTGCACCAATGGCGGATACTAGATGCACGTCTAATACCAACATAGCTGTAAATGCCTCACTTATCCGCTTTGCAACAGTATGACTGCTGTCATATTTCATCTTCCTCTCAAAGGACTGTTGGACAGTCAATTATTTCTTTGCAGTAATACAAGCGGTCTTACGACAACCCCTCTGGGATGATGATTGACTCCCAGCAGAAACAACAGTAGTGGCAGCAGCAGCAGCAGTAGGCATACAACTCAAGGATCGTTCGTAGGAATACCGGTTAGGAGCGGACTCGAAAATCAGGCCAGTGACATGGCCTGCAGGACTACTGATGTTCCTGACTGCGATTGGAAATTGACGTTGAGGGAGTTGGTGGTGTGGCTTGCAGGAGAATGGGTAAAAGAGTAAAAGACGAAGTAGGGATTTAGGTGTCAGTGGACTGCTTATGCTCTTACCCAAAGTTTCTGAACTTGACAATGACTTCTGATGAAGTGCTGCAGGTGACATATAAGGGAGAAAGTTCCTAGGTGGTTAACGTCCTTAACCCTACTTATTATGGATTGACAAATGCAACACACGGCTTGACACCTGTTGTCCGGATTTGTGAAGAAATAATTCCACACTGAAGAAGTGGATTTTCCTGTATTTTGCCCAGGTATGACAATGGGCTTTTTCATCCCATGGACAACAACTGTCTGCCCAGGTGCCTGATTTATGCAAACCACATCACCATCAGATTCCTCCTTGTCAACTTCCTACTTGGCACCAGCAACTCCCATAACCTCATCCTGGTGTACTTCAATAGTGACATCTTCAATTTGACTATCAAAAACTGGACTGTGGGTGCTCCATCCAGCACTTGTTGAGGGCATGCAAATGGTGGAAGGAGAAACATCTTCCTGTCCAGTGTTGGGAAGGTCAGGCATCGCAACCGTCGAGACACTTCGACTCACCTTGGGGATTGTCATAGCATTTTAGAACACACAGTTCTTTGCTGTGCTTTTGCCAGCTTAACCATTATCATTTTTCTAGTGGTAGGGTAAGGGCTTCCATCGTCATGCGAAGTTGAACCACTAGTCATGAACATAGGCCAGAGCCTTAGCCTTTCCTTGCCACTCCGTGTTGTAAATGGCATATTGGCAAGTTTACATTTCTCTTCAGACCATTTAAATCTATTTTTGGGGTTATTTTACTGAATGTTGGCTTTCTGGATTCTACATGCCCTCTACTATGACATTGGGCATTGGCCTTGGCTGATGACATTGATGGCATTTCATCATCTATGTCATGACTAGTGGCTGTACCTTCAGCACTAAGAGGATGTGGTTCATGATCTTTCCCTATTTTATCCTACAATATTTTGTTCTCCATTATTTTTCTGGAGTTATAAAACACAATATGCGGCACAGGAGAACGTACCCCTACACCACGCAGGGAAAACCCTGTAATAATTATTTGGTTTAAATATTAATAACCCCATTATTTGTAGTAAATAATATACAGCACAGGACAAAACCACTAGAGTAATACGGCAGTACTACTGCACTTATACGGCAGTACCACTGGCCTTATACGGCAGAACCACTGGACAGGAATTATACGGCAGTACCACTGGACTTATACGGCAGTACCACTGGACTTGACTTATATGGCAGTACCACTGGACTTATATGGCAGTTTCCCTGGACTTATACGACAGCACTACTAGACTTATGACAGCACAGGGACACAACCACTGGACTGATTCAGGACATCACAGCACCACTGCAATGGACTGGACTTATACAGCAGCACTGGAGATATAGCAGAGGACACCACCACTGTGACTGGACTGATGAAGCACAAGACAACACCACTGGACTGGTACAGCACAAGACAGCACCACTAGACTTATACAGCAGCACTGGACTTATGGCAGCATAGGACACCACCACTGTGACTGGAATGATGCAGCACAGGGACACCACCAGTGGACTGATGCAGTACAACACAGCACCACTGCAATGGACTGGACTTATACAGCAGCACTGGACCTATGGTAGCAGAGGACACCACCACTGTGACTGGACTAATGCAGCACAAGACACCAACCCTGGACTAATGCAGCACAAAACAACACTGGATTGACACATAAGACAGAGCAGGTTGCCACACCACTTTCCTGCACAGACAGACACTAAAGAGAGAGACACGTCCTCTCGATACATTCTCCAGGACTGGAGTGAAAATGGCAGCAATGCGTGACTCTTTATATGGAATCCATAACCTGCTAGAATCTGACTGCAAGATGATGACGTTTTGCCTCATTCTGGTTTCCGAGTCTGGCGGGAAAACCTGAGCCGAGCTCAGATCTCAGCTCGGGATGTGATGTTTGGTAGGGTTCGGTTCTTGGAGAACCGAAACCACTCATCCCTATGTACAATGGTGGTATTTGATATCCCATCTTGATGCTACCATGCTGGAGAGTCAGGTACTGTGCGGAACACTAACGCCGGGTGAAAGCTTTCACTGCTACACTGTCAGCAAAAAGATTAAGCCCGGATTTTCAACCACGGGCAAGAAAATCGGGAAAGAAGGAATTGCTGTTTTAGTGGGTGGGTCCTTAGACTGTAGCTGTAGCAGGAGAGAAAACTATTCCTGTGTACATCAGCGCAGCGTAGCAGACGCCCTGGGCCAATTTTGATGGGGTGGCCTGGAGCTGCTGCTTGATCCGCCCCATTGTTAATCCAGACCTGCACACCTTCCCAACCAATGAAAAATGACAGATCCCCAGTGAAACACACACACATACGAACAAACACACTTTCCCCACAAGTGAAACACACTCCACCCTCCTCCCCTGCATTAAATATTTTCCACACATGCACACACCACACACATCTCTCCCTACCACCAGTTAAACAAACAACATCAGCATAGATCCTCACCTGGCCAGCATGATAAGTAAGCCCCCAGCATCTGACACACACTACGGACATTTATTTAATGGTAGCGTCTAGTTACCCTTCTTGGAGAGAACCTTTCCAATAAGCCCCTGGGTCCATGTCACCAACTGTTTGGAATAGTAACCTGTGGCGAGCGAAGCGGAGCGGAGCGAGCCCGAGAGGATACAATTTTGCATAGTTAAAACAAAAAAACCTCACACAAATGGAGAATGTATAAAACATTAAGGTGCTTTAAGGGTGGAAGCTCTCTTCTGCCCACTCGTGCTGTCATTTCCTGGTCCTGATCATGAAGGGAATATAGACACAACCATTTGTTCACTGGAACATCTGGCCAACTCTCTTGCAAAGCATCACTGGGAGATCAGCCTAGAGCGTGCCTAAGGCTCCGTGAAGATGTATAAAAAAATTGGTCTGCAGCTCCTATGGATTGTCAGCCAAGGGTGTTTCTAGGTACTCGGAAAAACCCTGGAGTCTGCATATGTCCTCAAAGGAGACAGATCCGTGAAGTATCTGTGGACTATGGGGCAGATGTACTAAGCCTGTAGAAGTGATAAAGCAGTGATAAAGAAGTGATAATGCACCAGTTAATCATTATGGGTTTGAAAAACAGTTAGTAGCTGATTGGCTAGTGCATTATCACCTTCCACTTATTATTATTATTATTATTATTATTATTATTATTATTATTATCCTTTATTTATATTGTACCACATGGGATATGCAGCGCCCAGTTACAGAGGACATAAACAAATAGGAAAAGAAAGAAAACAGTGTCTTACAGTTCAAGACAATATAGGACAAGTACAGGGTATATTGACATAACTGCGTCAGCAGATGACACTGAAATAAATGTCAGGGCGACAGAAAACTGAGGAATTTTGTTCCATTGAATGGAGTATTAAAAAGAAGATAGGTTAAGTCAAAGATGGAAAATCACATGAGGGAAGAGGGCCCTGCTCATGAAAGCTTACATTATACCGGGGAGGCGCACACATACAAGGGTGACACAGATGGGGCTGAAAGGGTTTAGTGAAAAAGTGGGTTTTTAGAGCCCGTTTGAAGTTTGGCACTCCATCTCCCATCTTGAGAGACACTTCCGCATTCAGTTTGCTCACTTCCTAGCCACTTAATTTCGTTCCTAGCTAATCTATTGTCTTTTTTGTTATTCCG
Organism: Pseudophryne corroboree; assembly: GCF_028390025.1. Lineage (NCBI taxonomy): Eukaryota > Metazoa > Chordata > Amphibia > Anura > Myobatrachidae > Pseudophryne > Pseudophryne corroboree. Next base: position 359,080,911 of record NC_086453.1, on the reverse strand, counting down.
CCATTGATCTTTGATTAACTCGATACACCAAAAAGACAAATTATGATTAGTGGAACAGTTATGCATATCTTTGAAATGAAGTGAAAAAGGATGGGTAACCAACCCCTTGCGTATATTATGTACGTGTTCAGTCCAGCGAATTTTTAATGTTCTGCTGGTTTTACCTATATATATTTTTTTGCAAGAACACTGAATCCCATAAATGGCATATTTACTGTTGCAGGTAATACATTGTCGGATTTTATACTCTTTTTCATTCCAATCAAAGGTATTCACTTTTCTAATATTTGACGGGCAGCTTTTGCACATACTGCAGTCACCGCACCTATGAAAACCTTGATTCCTTGCAACACCTCCTATTGGTTTCTCCATATACGCACTAGTAGTATGTTTATCTCTAAGGTTGGGTGCCCTCTTATATATAAACTTAGGTTTTTCAGATAAGATTGATGCCAAAACAGCGTCCCTTTTGAGAAGATGCCAGTTTTTATGAAACACCTTCTCAATCTGTTTATGATAACCATTAAATTGAGTAATAACAGCTAAGTTATGATGTGACTTCGACTGAGATCTTACTATTTTAGTACTAAGCAAAGTTTCTCTATCTACTTCAGCAATTTTTTCTAACAATTTTTGTAAGTAATGAGGTTTATAACCTTTTTGGATACATTTATTTTTTAATGACCTGTGCTTCTTCATTATAATTGTGATTCTCAGAACAATTCTGTCTCAGGCGGGTAGATTGCTCTTCTAGGATATTGTTCAACCACTGTGGTAAGTGATTACTCTGTGTACTGATGTAAGTATTCAAATCTGTTGGTTTAATATACACCATGGATTCGACAATATTCCCCACAATATATATCTTAAGATCCAAAAAGTTGACCTCAACATTACTTTGGTTAAAGGTCAAATTAATTCCTAAGGCATTATCATTTAGATAAATGCAAAAATCTTGTAGGGCACTATATTCACCTTTCCAAATGAACAGGACATCATCTATGTACCGCCACCAGGACACCAGGCTCGACCCCCAGCTATGTCCACCCAAGACAGAGGCATCCTCCATCTGGACATGAACAAATTAGCATAGCTGGCAGCGAACCTGGTTCCCATGGCGGTACCGACCTCCTGATTATAATTCTCCCCTTCAAAGTTAAAATAATTGTTCTTTAAAATAAAGGTAATTCAATTAATAATGAAGTCACAAAGATTATTCTGTATATCTGTAATGGCTAAAGTCTGTTTTACTGCCTCTATACCATCAGTGTGTTTTATAATCATATAGAGGGATGTGACGTTACCCGTTACCAGCCACATATCACTTTCCCATTTAACCTCTTTAAGTTTGTTCAAAATGTCCCTCGTATCCTTCAAATGTGAACGACCCTTCAACACAGAGGGCTGCAACTGTAAATCAATGAAATGTGCCAAATTAGCCATGATAGAGTTGGTCCCTGCCACTATGGGACGTCCAGGGTGATGGTGTTTATCCTTATGCACCTTGGTCAAAATGTTTAACACCAGGACCATATACTCTTCATTAATTAGAAACTTTGAAGTAGTTTTCTCAAGGGTGCCATTTTCAAAATATTCTTTAACCAATTCCTTTAAGCCATTTAAAATCCTCACATAGGGGTCTTCTCTTAATCTTCTATAGGTAGTGCCATCTTTTAATTGGCGCATAGCTTCTTTCGCATAAAAGATCCTACTCATTATCACATCCCCACCCCCCTTGTTGGCGGGTTTAATGATAATCGACACATTTTTACTGAGTCTATCAAGGGCCGCCCACTCATCTTTAGTCAACTTATGCCTGTGAGCAGACAGATTGCCTTGTAAGGCATTAATCTCCTCATTCACTATTTTGTGGAATGCATCCACAAAACAGCCCTTTGCATGGCTAGGATTAAAGTGTGATGGTTTCTTAAAATTAGTTTCACTCACACTCTGAGTCGACTGATTATCTTTAGCGGCAAAAAACTTTTTAGAGACAATTTGCGCACAAACTTTTGAATATCAATAAAAAGATTTAAAAAGTTTATCTCATTGGATGGGCAAAATTTTAGACCCTTTTTCAGTACTGAGGTCTCATCCTCATCCAAAACATGATTGCTCAGATTGAAAATCTTTGTGAATTTGCCCAATTAACTTTTCGGTTCCTAGATTTACGTTCCCTTTTTCACTTCCCCCCTCTATTCCCACATCTCGTCTTAATGTGCGGTTTATTGAGAGGCACGGCACCTTGGCTTGCCATCAATTTCTCCAATTTTCCCATCTGTTGCCTAAAAAATCCCTCAAGTGAGTTTGTTCTGTTAGTACATCATATCTAATACTTGTCCGTAAAGGATTAGACTGTATTTCATCCTGATGGTATCGATTGGGGTTATACCCACCTCTCATCCAATCAGATTCTGATGGCTGGGTGTGGTTTTATCGCCTACCCCTCTGGACGAAACCGTTCTGTCTCTGATTCGGATATATGGATCTCGATGGACTAGTCTCCACATGAGTGGCACGATCTTTTTCCTCCATTTTTGTGTGGACAATGGTGTGGCAATAAGATCTGATGATCTAGGTGCAGGTCTCTTATGCTCAGCAATCGGCTTATCCCTAGTGTGCCCAGAAATGGACTCTATATTATTTTTATCACGTGCTAATTTTTTCATTTTACGCTGTATGATATCTTTCTAATTTTTCTTAATTCTTTTAGTGATAGTGTCCTCCATGATTTTATATTCCTACAAATCTTTAAACGGTACAAGGAGGGGTTCAAGAGACTTAATCTGAGCATCCAGTGAATCAGCCTCCTTTCGCCTTTCCTGGATAATCAGAGTGAGAAAGAACATACTTTCAAAATACTATCCCACTTAGTGGAAAAATATTCATTCATGTCTGTGAAGGAAGGCTGTTTTTGGATTTGTAAACCCTTGGGGATCAGTTTTAGCATTAGATACTTTTCAGGTGTCAGAACCTCCCACCAGATACGGTTTTCTTTATGGAGTATTTTTTCCAATTTCCCCATAATATTTTCAAGGGTTTCATCTTCTAAATCTAAAACAGGATTCTCTTCAAAAATAGTATTGACCAAGCCGTTACGTTTGGTCCTATGGTGAAACATATTGCCGCCTAGGTATCTGATACAAGTGTAAACAATAAAACCAGAAAAAATCTAATCAGGTACCCAAGGCGCAAACACACATGTGCAGCCACTTAAGAATGAAAGCGCCACTTAAACCTTAATGTAAATACGATGCACAGAAATACTACTTAAGAAGAAGTTTTATTGCTTTAAATGGTTGATGGGCTAGGGGTGGGTCCAATCAATCAATGTGTTCACAAACACATGTTTGTTGCTCTTTATATTAGTGTGTAGTCTAGCTGAATCAGTGTGGGTTGAAAGATTTCAAAGGGAGAAAATTTCTAAGGGTGTCATCTGTGACTTATACTGGACTTCTACTGGATGGAAACTGAAAGGAAACACCAATCAATTGCAAAAAAAGAAAATAACCATCACAAACCACCAATACTTGGACTGCAGCTACAAATGTTTGTTTCCTCCTAATATTCTCCAAACCTCACTTACTCTGGAAACTATACATTTACTTTCTGCACAAACACCTGCAATGCAACTTCTACTCTGACCCTGCAAATACCTGGAAAACAAATGTTGCACTGAGAAGCAAATTTAATGAAGTAACACTGACTGTGTAATTTTCCATCTAACATCAGCAAATATTTGAGTTACTGTTAACCTGTAGATATTAACGACAGTTTAAAATTGAATTTATTTCTGCAAACGTCACTGCTCTCTTATTCAGCCACCACTCCTCGCCCTACTCTCATTTTGCTCCTACTATTTATCCCATCCACACTATGGCCAGGCTGGAAACATCCACCATTAATCCTTGTCTTCCTATTCCTTTTTTCTGTCCCCTGTTACCACCTCTATCCCTCTCTCCCAGTCTCCTACATCTCATGCTCTCTCCTCCCCTCTGTCTGCCTCCCTTCCCCTTCTCTTCTGTTTCCCCACTGCAATTCACTTCTGCCCCTTCACACCATTTATACCTCACCACGCAACCCTGCTCTCTTCCTCCTTTGCCTGTCACCTCACCTCTCCTCCACCAGTATCATACTACACTCCCTCCCTGCCACACTCCTGCAGTCTCCTTTCCTAGCCAAGGCCCCAGCACCATCAATACACCCTCTTTATCCCTTACTTCCACATCAATCTTACCTCAATGCTACAGCAATGCTACAGCAACCCTGATAATCTCATTCACATCTCTCCCACAAACTCGTACCCCCTATCCTGTGCCCTCTGGAATGCCAGATCTGTTTGCAACAACCTTTGATAAAGCTGCAGTGCCTTGCAGTGAAACGCATCAGGAGGCTTGTCAGGCCATCATTCCTTGGAACTTGAACTGCCTTGGTGTGTCCGGACCAGGACTGGAGTGCGACCATTTTTAAGAACTTGAGGTGAACTAAAAACCATCGGGAATACCATCTACTTCCTCCATAACAGGAGGATACCGCATTGCAGTGAGGATCCCTCTAAACCCTTGCTTGGGTTGAATCCAACAAAAGGATAACTTCAAGGGACTACACCTCCAGCGGCTCATTATGGTAACAACCCTTGTGGGACTTCATCTTTGGTTTATTTCCAGTGTTGCATCACCAAAATCCATACCAGTCCTTTACAATAGGAACGGACTACACCAGATAAGCAGTAGTTTCATTGAGCAATCAATTATATGAATGGCCAGACCATGTTTTTTTAAGTGTTCTTAATTATATGTAAAATTAAATTGTTATTAATTTTCACTCAATCCTTCATTTTTTTCATTTATTCCATTAGCGCTGCTATCTTATTTTGTTTATATGTATGTACATTGGGTTTGACTACCCCAATTTTTAGCAGCAGCTTTAGAAACGCAACACCCTCGTAGCGCCCGAACCTTTTTCTATCTTGATAGAAGAAATTCCATTTCTGTTTGCAACAAACTGGCACCCACTCACGACCTTTTCATATCCAACTCCCTGCACCTCCTGGCCATTACTGAAACCTGGATTACTCCCTATGACACCACTTCTCCTGCTTCTCTCTCTGCTGGGGGCCTCACATTCTCACACACCCCCTGGCCTGGGGTTCGTCATGGGGGTGGTGCTGGGATCATTTTACCCTTAAGCTACACATACCAACTTTTACCTCCAGAACCATCTCTTACATTCTCTACATTTGAGGTCCATGCAATACGCCTCTACCAACCTACTAATCTTTGAGTTGCTGTCATTTACCGTCCACCTGGCATTTCCTCCAAATTCCTCAACAACTTTGCTTCCTGGCTACCTCACTTCCTCTCTTCTGACATTCCCTCCATTATCCTAGGTGATTTCAACATCCCTATCGATAACCCCACAAAATCACCTGCCTCTAAACTCCTTAACCTCACCTCTTCACTTCCGGGAGCTCACTGGATCTGGTTTTCACTCACCGCTGTGATATTTCTGATTTCTCCAATTCCCCTTTTCCCCTCTCTGACCACCACTTGCTCTCATTCAACTTATCTATCTCTGCTCTCCCATCTCTCCCTCCTAAGGCTACCATCACTAAACGTAACATTGAGGCTATTGACACCTCATCCCTATCCTCCCTGTTTGACTCACTTCTCTCTCCTCTTCTCTCTCTCACATGCCCAGAACAAGCCACATCTCTATACAATGCTTCTCTTACTTCAGCCCTTGACTCTGTTGCTCCGCCAACCACTATTCACCGTTGCAGATCAACAACTCAACCCTGGCACACCAAATGCACCAGATATCTACAAAAATGCTCACGTACTGCCGAGCGACAGTGGAGGAAATCCCGCTCTCAAGCAGACTTCCTCCATTTCAAATTCATGCTCTCATCCTTCAGCGCTGTCCTTTCCCTCGCTAAACAATCATACTTCAAAATCCTCATCTCTACCCAGTCTTCCAACCCCGGTGCCTCTTTGCCACTGTTAACTCCCTCCTCTGCCCACCACCACCTCCTCTCCCTTCCTCATTGTCTGCTCTTGACTTTGCCACTTATTTCACATCCAAGATTGACTCCATACGTCAGGACATCCCATCCCACCAGTCCAGCAACCAGCCGCCACCCATCATTTGCCACCCCTGCCCTACCCTCTTACCAACTCTGACATCTTTCTCCCATGTATCTGGCGAGGAAGTCATGGCCCTCATACATTCCTCCCACCACAACCTCCCCACTCGACCCTATCCCCTCCCACCTCCTCCGCTACCTCTCTCCTTCTGCCTGTTCCCACCTTGCCCACCTTCTCAATTTCTCCCTCTCATCAGGCACTGTCCCCTGTGCCTTCATGCATGCTCTTGTCTCCCCAATTCTTAAAAAACCTACCCTTGATCCTAACACTCTCTCCAACTATCGACCCATATCTCTCCTCCCCTTTGCCTCCAAACTTCTTGAGTTGTCTATAATCGCCTCACTTCCTTTCTTTCCTCTCACTCACTGCTTGACACATTCCAGTCTGTTTTCCGCTCTCTCCACTCCACTGAAACTGCCCTCACAAAAGTCTGCAATGACCTCCATGCCGCCAAATCTAAGGGCCACTACTCTCTACTTATACTTCTTGACCTCTCTGCTGCTTTTGACACTATGGACCACCCTCTCCTTCGGCAAATCCTTCACTCTCTTGGTCTACGCGATACTGCCCTCTCCTGGCTGTCCTCCAACCTCTCTGATCGTTCCTTCTCTGTCTCCTCTCATGATGCTACCTCGCCCCCACTTCCACTAACTGTTGGTGTCCCCAAGGTTCTGTTCTTGGTCCTCTCCTTTTCTCTCTCAATACGTCCTCTTTAGGCGAACTCATTACTTCTTTTAATTTCCAGTATCACCTCTATGCTGATGACACTCAAGTCTACTTCTCCTCCCCTGATCTTTCCATGGCTCTCCTCACTCGTGCCTCTAACTGCCTTTCTGCTATCTCTTCCTTGATGTCCCAGCGCTTTCTTAAACTCAACATGTCTAAGACTGAGCTGATCATCTTCCCACCCTCCCGCACAACCTCACCTCCCACAATCTCATTATCCATTGATGGCACGACTATCTCCTCTAGCCCCCAAGTACGCTGTCTTGGTGTAATCCTTGACTCCTCCCTCTCCTTCAAACCACACATTCAGCACCTCTCACAAACCTGTCATTTTCATCTCAAAAACATTTCCAGGATCAGACCTTTTCTCACCCAGGATGCCACTAATTATTCACTCACTGATTATTTCCAGACTGGACTAATGTAATCTCCTCCTAACTGGCCACCCTGATAATTACCTCTCTCCACTCCAATCTATCCTCAATGCTGCTGCCCGGCTTATCTTCCTCACCAAACGCACTACGTCAACCTACCCTCTCCTACAAGCCCTTCACTGGCTTCCCTTCCCTTTCAGAATCCAATTCAAACTTCTCACACTCACTTACAAAGCACTCACTCACTCATCTCGCATCTACATCTCTGACCTTATCTCCCTTTACTCTCCCACCCGTCCTCTTCGCTCTGCTAACGCACGTCAGCTCTCCTGTCTTCTGATTACTTCCTCCCACTCCTATCTCCAAGATTTTTCACGTGCTGCTCCCTTCCTCTGGAATTCTTTACCTCTCCCCCTCAGAATCTCCACCTCTCTACAAAACTTCAAACGGGCTCTTAGGACCCATTTCTTCACCAAACCCAGCCAAATCTTATCCTAACCCTCTGTTCCACACTCTCTATATACCCCATCTGTGTCACCCCTATCTGTCTACCCCTCCCCTTAGAATGTAAGCTCTCACGAGTAGGGCCCTCTTCTCTCATGTGCTTATCCCTTTCTTACTTTTTTTTGTATAATCTGTTTTTATTGAAGGGAATACAGACATGTACTAGTATGTAAAACACATATAAACATTAATTTACGGCGTAATGTAGTGTCGCATAAAAACATAAACCAGTTAGTAGCCATTTTTCCAATATGTCCGAAGTCTGCATTAACATTTTTTAGAATAAAAAACCATAAAGAACATAGATATAGAATGAGAAAAAGAGAATAATAAGGAGGAAAGGTGACCTAGACGAGAATGCTGAGCACAGAAAAATATGTAAAATACACCGAAAAAGGTTCAAACCGGTTGGTCCGGGGTAGGAGTCTATTAATATACCGCAACTTGGCTCCCCTCTCTCGTCTTATCTTATAGAAGATATATAAGACTTGTATGACTCAGAGGCCTTGTATTCTATCCAGGGCAACCACGTGGCGATAAACTCAGACCATCTATCCCCAGCACTCAGTAATATATCTTCCATATTCATGTAGTAGTCTAATCTAGTAAACCAGGTGTACCGTGTAGGAGGACTAGAGGATCTCCACATAGTGGGAATTGCTGCCCGTGCAGCGTTGCCTAGGTGCCGTAGTAGTGAGGACTTATAGTTAGCGAGTGGGGTCATGGAATAATTTAGTAACCAGTAGGCCGGGTCAGATAAAACAGGGACATTTAGGATCTCGCCGGAAATAGATATTACATCTTCCCAGAAAGTTTTAATCAGGGGACAGGTCCACCAGATACGCAGCAGAGAGCCCAGGTCTCCATGACATCTCCAGCAGGAGGGAGATATGGACTGGGAGATGGTGTGGAGGAGGGTAGGGTGCCTATACCATCTCATCAGAATCTTATATTGTGTTTCTCTGATCTGTATGCACATGGAGCTTTTGTGGGTTTTAAGAAAAATAGCATCCCAATCCCTGTCCGAGAGCGAGATGTTCAAATCTCTCTCCCATTTCTGAGTAAAAAGAGGAGGGGGCAAGGAATCAGACGCACATAGGAGTCTATACAGGGTGGACACAGTATGTAAGGGATTCAGGGGCGCAACACACATTTTTTCAAATGCCGTCAGCTCCCAGGACGCCCGAAGGTACTTATTGTCCGTGTATAGAAAGTGTCGAACCTGCAAGAACTTCCAGAAGTCTGCCTGCGGGATCTCCCATTTCGCCCGAATCTCAGAGAATTGCTTAATTCCAGACGGTTGGACTAACTGACCTACCCTAAAAAGTCCCTCCAGCGCCCAGTTTTGGTAATACTCTAGGGAGAGACCAGGTGGGAACGTCGAGTTGCTCAAAAAGGAGGTAAGAGGGCCAAAAACCGAGGAAATGTATGAATGTCGTCTTATCCCTTTCCAGAAGGATAGCGTGGGAGAAACAGTCGGGTGAGGGTGCGGGAGTTTGGGCAAAGTCGGGAGCCAAGGGAAAATTTCTGGGTACATCTGAACACACAGGCCCTCCCCCTTTCTTACTTTAATAATCCTTCACTGCCCAAATCACGTATTTTTTTTGGCCACCTGGAACTTATCTCTGTCATTTACTGGTGTAGTTATGCTTAGTTACCCTGTACTTGTCCTAAATTGTCTTCAAATGTAAGTCACTGTTTTCCTGTTTTGATTATGTGCATATGTACTCTGTAATTGGGTGCTGTGGAACCCTTGTGGCACCATATAAATAATGGATAATAATAATAATATGCATAACTGTTCCACTGATCATATTTTGTCTTTTTGGTGTATCGAGTTAATCAAAGATCAATGGCGGAAAACACAATAAAGATATTAGATTAGCTAGGAACGAAATGAAGTGGATTTTTAATTTTAAACTTTGGTACCAGACGGCCTGAATCATGAATTTGAATTGAGGTGGTTCTTATAATGTTTTATTATGCGTTTGGTTCTGTTGTTACACAATTGCAGCCTCAAGTGCAGTTGAATTCCCCTTTTTTAGTTCAGTATTTTTTTTATTTAGACGGGTTGCCATGGTAATCATATATTTATTATCTAAGTTATACTCCATCATTATGATATGGGTAATGGAGGAGACAAGTTGGTGTAACCTCATTGGTTGCTTGGGGGATGTGGCCAGGAAGTGTGTAGGCCCATCTTATGTGTTGTTATCGGTTGCCGTGGAGATGCGGCTGCTTAATGAGGAGGCACGCTGTTGTGACCTCATGCGTTACCATGGGGATACGTCTGATGCGTACGGAGAATCGTCCTTGGTGTTTTGATGGTTGCCATGGAGACGCGGCTGACAAGTGAGGAGGGCCATCCGGATGAGCTCATTGGTCGCTATGAAACACGACTGGGCAATGAGGAAGCCCACCTGTGTCAGCATATAGGCGCGGCTTGGAAGTGAGCAAACTGAGGGCGGAAGTGTCTCCCAAGATAGGAGACGGAGCGCCCATACACTTTATAGGAAGTTCAATTAGATCCTTTGGCATTATGGGTACACGTGTAGACGCGTTACCTTGGTAATCCGACTGTTCTAATTAAAATGTAATTTACTATAATTTCTGGTGTTTTTTTTTAAATAGCATTAATTTTTTAGCACTCTTGTTCCTTGAAAAGAAATATCATTAGGGAGAAAAACGTTGGAAGGGTGCAGGCAGTTGTATATTCACATACTCCTCTTGAGGCTGGATTTGTGTTTACATCTTGCTGGTCAGTGCCATTTTCGGCCAACAGCCATACCAGTCATTACAATTCCACTCTTGAGGTTTGTGGATGTGTCTTTACACTGCCCATGTACATATTTTAGCAAATAAAAGTTTTATATTTCCACCTCCTTGCTTCTCATTTGGAAAAGAAAGGTGACAGCATTGAAGCAGCTTACAAAGAAACCGTTATGCGAGGAACCATGCTTATCCCTGTGTGAGTATGGTACGCATTTATTTTCGTCAACATTTTTACAGATAAAGATACCTTTATATGTGGAAATCGTATTTTTCCATTGTGAGTGGGGTATGCCATCTACTCCGAGTGGATTTGTTTTAGTTTGAGAAAAATATTATGGAACATATTACACTATGATGTGTTTTATTATGTTTTATTACATTTCATCATGAGACTATGTGTGGAATAGAAGAGCTATCTGCATCACCACAGGAGGAGACACATTGAATTTGGATACTCTCCTTTTAACACATAAGGACATTAAGTATCATTTGTTTTGAAACTGCACTGAGCACCTTGTTCTTGAGTATTATTTCTGTGCATCGTATTTCCATTCTCAAGTGAATGCACAAGTGTGTTTGTGCCTTGGGTACCTGATTAGATTTTTTCTGGTTTTATTGTTTACACTTGTATCATATCTCTGGGCGGCAATATGTTTCACCATAGGACCAAACGTAACGGCTTGGTCAATACTATTTTTAAAGAGAATCCTGTTTTAGATTTAGAAGATGAAACCCTTGAAAATATTATGGGGAAATTGGAAAAAATACTCCATAAAGAAAACCGTATCTGGTGGGAGGTTGTGACATATGAAAAGTATCTAATGCTAAAATTGATCCCCAAGGGTTTACAAATCCAAAAACAGCCTTCCTTCACAGACATGAATGAATATTTTTCCACTAAGTGGTATAGTATTTCGGAAGTATGTTCTTTCTCACTCATGGAATTGATTATCCAGGAAAGGCGATAGGAGGCTGATTCACTGGATGCTCAGATTAAGTCTCTTGAACCCCTCCTTGTACCGTTTAAAGATTTGTAGGAATATAAAATCATGGAGGAGACTATCACTAATAGAATTAAGAAAAATTAGAAAGATATCATACAGCATAAAATGAAAAAAATGAGCACGTGATAAAAATAATATAGAGTCAATTTCTGGGCACACTAGGGATAAGCCGATTGTTGAGCATATTAGACCTGCACCTAGATCATCAGATCTTATTGCCACACCACTGTCAACACAAAAATGGAGGAAAAAGAGAGATAGAGTTACTCAAATCAATGGGCAAGATTCTATCCCTTATGGAAAAAATTACCATAAAAAAATAGGGACTATCGTGCCACTCATGTGGAGACTAATCCATCGAGATCCATATATCCAAATCAGAGACAGAATGGTTTCATCCAGATGGGTAGGCGATAAAACCACACCCAGCCATCAGAATCTGATTGGATGAGAGGTGGGTATAACCCCAATCGATACCATCAGGATGAAATACAGTCTAATCCTTTACGGACAAGTATTAGGTATGATGTACTTACAGAACAAACTCACTCGAGGGATTTTTTAGGCAACAGATGGGACAATTGGAGAAATCGATGGCAAGCCAAGGTGCCGTGCCTCTCAATAATCCGCACATTAAGACGAGATGTGGGAATAGAGGGGGGAAGTGAAAAAGGGAACGTAAATCTAGGAACCGAAAAGTTAATTTGGCAAATTCACAAATATGTGATGATGATACCCGAATTACAAAGATTTTCAATATGAGCGATCATGTTTTGGATGAGGATGAGAACTCAATACTGAAAAAGGGTCTTAAATTTTGCCCATCCAATGAGATAAACTTTTTAAATCTTTTTATTGATATTCAAAAGTTTGTGCGCAAATTGTCTCTAAAAAGTTTTTTGCAGCTAAAGATAATTAGTTGACTCAGAGTGTGAGTGAAACTAATTTTAAGAAACCATCACACTTTAATCCTAGCCAGGCAAAGGGCTATTTTGTGGATGCATTCCACAAAATAGTGAATGAGGAGATTAATGCCTTACAAGGCAATCTGTCTGCTCACAGGCATAAGTTAACTAAAGATGAGTGGGCGGCCCTTGATAGACTCAGTAAAAATGAGTCGATTATCATTAAACCCGCCAACAAGGGGGGTGGGGTTGTGATAATGAGTAGGATCTTATATGTGAAAGAAACTATGCGCCAATTAAAAGAAGAAACTACATATAGATTAAGAGCAGACCCCTCTGTGATGATTTTAAATGGCTTAAAGGAATTGGTTAAAGGATATTCTGAAAATGGCACCCTTGAGAAAACTACTTCAGAGTTTCTAATTAATGAAGAGTATACGGTCCCGGTGTTAAACATTTTGACAAAGGTGCATAAGGATAAACACCATCCCCCGGGACGTCCCATAGTGGCAGGGACCAACACTATTACAGCTAATTTGTCACATTTCATCGATTTCCAGTTGCAACCCTCTGTGTTGAAGGGTCGTTCACATTTGAAGGATACGAGGGACATTTTGAACAAACTTAAAGAGGTTAAATGGGAAAGTGATATGTGGCTGGTAACAGGTGATGTCACATCCCTCTATATGATTATAAAACACACTGATGGTATAGAGGCAGTAAAACAGACTTTAGCCATTACAGATATACAGAATAATCTTTGTGACTTCATTATTAAGGGAATTACCTTTATTTTACAGAACAATTATTTTAACTTTGATGGGGAGAATTATAATCAGGAGGTCGGTACAACCATGGGAACCAGGTTCGCCCCCAGCTATGCTAATTTGTTCATGTCCAGATGGGAGGATGCCTCTGTCTGGGGTGTACATAGCTGGGGGTCGAGCCTGGTGTCCTGGTGGCGGTACATAGATGATGTCCTGTTCATTTGGAAAGGTGAATACAGTGCCCTACAAGATTTTTGCATTTATCTAAATGATAATGCCTTAGGAATTCATTTGACCTTTAACCAAAGTAATGTTGAGGTCAACTTTTTAGATCTTAAGATAAATATTGTGGGGAATATTGTTGAATCCACGATGTATATTAAACCAACAGATTCGAATACTTACATCAGTACACAGAGTAATCACTTACCACAGTGGTTGAACAATATCCCAGAAGGGCAATTTACCCGCCTCAGATGGAATTGTTCTGAGAATCACAATTACAATGAAAAAGCACAGGTCATGAAAATGAAATTTATCCAAAAAGGTTATAAACTTCATCACTTACAAAAATCGTTAGAAAAAATTGCTGAAGTAGATAGAGAAAATTTGCTTAGTACTAAAATAGTAAGATCTCAGTCGGAGTCACATCATAACTTAGCTTTAATTACTCAATTTAATGGTTATCATAAACAGATTGAGAAGGTGTTTCATAAAAACAGGCATCTTCTCAAAAGCGACCCTGTTTTGGCATCAATCTTATCGGAGAAATCTAAGTTTATATATAAGAGGGCACCCAACCTTAGAGATAAACTTACTACTAGTGCGTATATGGAGAAACCAATAGGAGGTGTTGCAAGGAATCAAGGTTTTCATAGGTGCGGTGACTGCAGTATGTGCAAGAGCAGCCCCTCAAATATTAGAAAAGTGAATACCTTTGATTGGAATGGAAAAGAGTATAAAATCCGACAATTTATTACCTGCAACAGTAAATATGCCATTTATGGGATTCAGTGTTCTTGCAAAAAATTATATATAGGTAAAACCAGCAGAACATAAAAAATTTGCTGGGCAGAACACATACGTAATATATGCAAGGGGTTGGTTACCCATCCTTTTTCACTTCATTTCAAAGATATATATACTGTAACTGTTCCACTGATCATATTTTGTCTTTTTGGTGTAACGAGTTAATCAAAGATCAATGGCGGAATAACAGTAAAGACAATAGATTATTAGGAACGAAATGAAGTGGATTTTTAATTTGAAACTTTGGAACCAGACGGCCTGAATCATGATTTTGAATTGAGGTGGTTCTTATAATGTTTTATTATGCATTTGGTTCTGTTGTTACACAATTGCAGCCTCAATTGCAGTTGAATTCCCCTTTTTAAGTTCAGTATTTTTTTTTTAGATGGGTTGCCATGGTAATCGTATATTTATTATCTTAGTTATGATCCATCATTATGATATGGGTCATGGAGGAGACAAGTTGGTGTAACCTCATTGGTTGCTTGGGGGATGTGGCCGGGAAGTGTGTAGGCCCATCTTATGTGTTGTTATCGGTTGACGTGGAGACGAGGCTGCTTAATGAGGAGGCACGCTGTTGTAACCTCATGCGTTACCATGGGGCTACGTCTGATGCGTACGGAGACTCGTCCTTGGTGTTTTGATGGTTGCCGTGGAGATGAGGCTGACCAGTGAGGAGGGCCGTCCGGTTGAGCTCATTGGTCGCTATGGAAACACGGCTAGGAAGTAAGCAAACTGAGGGCGGAAGTGTCTCCCAAGATGGGAGATGGAGTGCCCATACACTTTATAGGAAGTTCAATTAGATCCTTTGGCATTATGGGTACATGTGTAGACGGGTGGTCTTCATGTGACTGCCGGTCAGCTGACCGACAGTCACATGACCTCCTCAGTGAGCCCGACGGCTCACTATCCCGATGGTCGGCATGCCGACCAACAGGGACTATTTCCACTCGTGGGTTTCCACGACAGCCATAGAGTGGGAATAGAACCTGTGGTGACAGCAGGCCGCCACCGAGCCCGCAGCGTGGCGAGCGCAGCGAGCCCGCAAAGGGCTTGCTGCACTCGCCCCTCCCCGCCGGGATCCCGGCGTCGGTATGCTGCCGGGATCCCGGCGTCGGTAAGGTGACCGGCGGTCAGGAGACTGCCGGTTACCCGTACTACACCCGTGTAGACACGTTACCATGGTAACTCGGCTGTTCTAATTAAAATGTAATTTACAGTCATTTCCGGTGTTTTCATTTAAATAGCATTTATTTTTTAGCACTCTTGTTCTTTGAAAAAGCCCTATCATTGGGAGAAACACGTTGGAAGGGTGCAGGCAATTGTTTTTTCACATACTCCTCTTGAGGCTGGATTTATGTTTACATCTTGCTGGTCAGTGCCGTTTTCGGCCAACAGCCATACCAGTCATTACAAATCCACTCTTGAGGTTTGTGGATGTGTCTTTACACTGCCCATGTACATATTTTAGCAAATAAAAGTTTTATATTTCCACCTCCTTGCTTCTCATTTGGAAAAGAAAGGTGACAGCATTGAAGCAGCTTACAAAGAAACCGTTATGCGAGGAACCATGCTTATCCCTGTGTGAGTATGGTACGCATTTATGTTTGTCAACATTTTTACAGATAAAGATACCTTTATATGTGGAAATCGTATTTTTCCATTGTGAGTGCGGTATGCCATCTACTCCGAGTGGATTTGTTTTAGTTTTAGAAAAATATTATGTTACATATTACACTATGATGTGTTTTATTATGTTTTATTACATATCATCATGAGACTATGTGTGGAATAAAAGAGTCATCTGCATCACCACAGGAGGAGACACATTGAATTTGGATCCTCTCCTTTTAACACATAAGGACATTAAGTACCATTTGTTTTGAAACTGCACTGAGCGCCTTGTTCTTGAGTATTATTTCTGTGTACCTAGAGGATATTCCTGAGGAGCATCTCAACATCAGGTACATATACCTTATACTTGATATGCAGCACAAGTATAAGGGTACGGAATGGCAGACGTACAACGAGCAGTTTCATCACAAACATGTATGCCTGCGGATTATCAAATTTGGGTGTAAAGACGTTGAGGTTTGGCTTCACGTAATGCTGGCTACTCAGGATCCTAGAGACCCCCAGAGTGTCGTATTTGAGGATACGTACAAAAAAAGGAAAAACAAGATTGCCTCTATTGGTGCACACTACTTATGATAAAATATAACTTTTAATTAGAATTATTAAAAAACACTTGTGAAATATAGGGTAAAATATAGAAGTGGAAAGATAAGGAAATTATTTAAAATAGATGTCTTCCTGCATACAGGGTGCCCGCAAACTATAAAGTCTATATGCCTTAACAGTATCCAATTCTTTGTATGTTATATTTATGTTTATTAATAAAAGTTCTACAATTTTCAACCAATATCCGTGTCTTATTCCTTGTTGCCCTATACATATATATCGTAAATTTCTAACAGTTGTTTATATATTGTTTCTTGTTATTGATATAACAGATATATATGTTGTAGAATATATCTATGCTTGGTCCCTCTGACTGGGAATCACTATAAAAATCCCTAGTGGGTCAATCTCATTTGTTATACAGCAGCAGATCTAAACAGCCACACTACAGTATCCAATTCTCTATGTGTTAACAGTTATTTGTATATTGTTTCTTGTTATTGATATAATAGATATATATGTTGTAGAATATATCTATGTTTGATCCCTATAAATGGGGATCACTATAGAAATCCCTAATGGGTCAATCTCATTTGTTATATAGCAGCAGATCTAAGCAGTCACACTATTTCTGTATTATGTATCCCTCCTGATAGGTTATATACGTAGTGTGTATCTCATTAAGTTTGTATGTCTCATCAGCACAAATAGCTATCTTAATATATATTTCTGTTGGAATTCAGAATAAGATCTATTTTTCATGTGGATTGCCAGTATATTCTACCTGAACCTGCCTATAAGGATATCTGAGTGTAATAACTTGCTTGAGGTCTGTCACTATTGTTGTGCCCTATATCCTCTTTGTTAATAACACTGTTGTATGGTCTCCCTATAGATCACAGGTTGCTCTCCATGTTTCAATGCTGTGGCTATATCATTAGCATTGATTTCATTCACACCGATGAATGTTATTAAATATCGTTACACAGTGTCTCTGTTCTTCATATAGCAGCACAGTTATGTTATCTAACTCTGACTCATATGTTGCTACGAAATTTTCAATCATATATCTATTTCAATGAGATCCATCAATATCAGTAATTATTGTATTATGTATTCTGGCAGTCTCAGTTTTCATCAGTACAAACAGCTGTCTAGATATTTATTCTGTTATGATTCAGAATATAATCTGTTCTTTATATATATGGCTCATGTGGACTGTCAGTGTATTTCTTTTTGCGGTATTGTGAATCTGCCTGCAAGGCTACCTGTCCAGGTTTCAATACTGTGGTTATACCATTGATGTTGATTTCCATCCACACATACAACTGTTATTAAGTATCGTTACACAGTGTCTGTGTTCTTTTATCTAGCAACACAGTTATGCTGTCTGGCTATGACTCATATGCTGCTACAGATGTTTCAATATTGTATCTGTTTCCATGAGGTTCATTTCAATCAACACCAGTCACTGTTCTGGTATATACTCTATTCAGATTTGAAGTGTATATTTCATAGAGATTGCTATTATATTGTTTGTTTTGATGGGATATTCCACCTAGGTACTTAGCATAATGCGCTCCTCCTGCAAAATAAAGCTGTCTGATAGACATATATTTTCTGCATTTCAAGCACATTAGATCATTATGTACAGGGCTGCCTAGATCCACACTTTCTATCTATATTATTATACCCTTCAGGGGGGGTGTGGTGTTAGGAAAGTATTTAAGTCGTAACCACGTAATTTGGCTGTAATATGCAAAACTCGTTACATACACTCTTACTATCTAACTTATTGTTCCCTCTCGGGAGTGCATATACGGTGAGTTTACTACATTACTACAACAACATGGTTATACTGTGATATACAAGGCTATCTAATTGCACATATGCTATCTAAATAATTGTTCCCTCCCGGGAGTGCATATGAGGTGATTTTACTGCATCGGCATTTGCGTAATGGCGGACACCACGGGCGCAGGGAGGCCTGACGCACGTTTCGCAATCGCTTCTTCTGAGCCTCAGAAGAAGCAATTGCGAATCGTGACTGGTGTTGATAGAAATGAACCTCATGGAAACAGATACAATATTGAAACATCTGTAGCAGCATATGAGTCATAGCCAGACAGCATAACTGTGTTGCTAGATAAAAGAACACAGACACTGTGTAACGATACTTAATAACAGTTTTATGTGTGTATGGAAATCAACATCAATGGTGTAACCACAGTATTGAAACCTGGACAGGTAGCCTTGCAGGCAGATTCACAATACCGCAAAAAGAAATACACTGACAGTCCACATGAGCCATATATATAAAGAACAGATTCTATTCTGAATCATAACAGAATATATATCTAGACAGCTGTTTGTACTGATGAAAACTGAGACTGCCAGAATACATAATCAATAATTACTGATATTGATGAATCTCATTGAGATAGATATATGATTGAAAATTTCGTAGCAACATATGAGTCAGAGTTAGATAACATAACTGTGCTGCTATATGAAGAACAGAGACACTGTGTAACGATATTTAATAACATTCATCGGTGTGAATGAAATCAATGCTAATGATATAGCCACAGCATTGAAACATGGAGAGCAACATGTGATCTATAGGGAGACCATACAACAGTGTTATTAACAAAGAGGATATAGGGCACAACAATAGTGACAAACCTCAAGCAAGTTATTACACTCAGATATCCTTATAGGCAGGTTCAGGTAGAATATACTGGCAATCCACATGAAAAATAGATCTTATTCTGAATTCCAACAGAAATATATATTAAGATAGCTATTTGTGCTGATGAGACATACAAACTTAATGAGATACACACTACATATATAACCTATCAGGAGGGATACATAATACAGAAATAGTGTGACTGCTTAGATCTGCTGCTATATAACAAATGAGATTGACCCATTAGGGATTTCTATAGTGATCCCCATTTATAGGGATCAAACATAGATATATTCTACAACATATATATCTACTATATCAATAACAAGAAACAATATACAAATAACTGTTAACACATAGAGAATTGGATACTGTAGTGTGGCTGTTTAGATCTGCTGCTGTATAACAAATGAGATTGACCCACTAGGGATTTTTATAGTGATTCCCAGTCACAGGGACCAAGCATAGATATATTCTACAACATATATATCTGTTATATCAATAACAAGAAACAATATATAAACAACTGTTAAAAATCTACGATATATATGTATAGGGCAACAAAGATTAAGACACAGATATTGGTTGAAAATTGTAGAACTTTTATTAATAAACATAAATATAACATACAAAGAATTGGATACTGTTAAGGCATATAGACTTATTAGTTTGCGGGTACCCTGTGTGCAGGAAGACATCTATTTTAAATAATTTCCTTATCTTTCCACTTCTATATTTTATCCTATATTTCACAAGTGTTTTTTAATAATTCTAATTAAAAGTTATATTTTATCATAAGTAGTGTGCACCAATAGAGGCAATCTTGTTTTTCCTTTTTTTGTACATATCACTCTATCTTGCCTGTGGTAGCACCCCCCAATAAAGACTAGCTATATAAATGGATTAGGAAGTACTTAAGGGGGCCGATTCTAAAGAATAGACGACTTGTGCGACCTCCTTTTCCTTTATTTAATTGTATTTGAGGATACCGAGCGGGTCCTTTGGAGTGTTGGCCTGGTGCAGAGGTTGCGTCGGGTAGGCAGGCAGGTGGCACAGGCCAAGGGTTTGTGCAGGTGCCTGCGAGAGGGAAATGCTTTGTGTACATTAACTCAAATTGTTGTCAAGGCCAGAAGTGTCGTTTCGACAGTTACGATTGTGTTACAGCAGTTTTCCCCCAGCCTCTAATTGTTTTCAAGGCAACAGATAATGGCCCATGTCTGAGATGGCTGGAGCCAGAAAACCTTCTGGAAATTGCAGTGCTAAGTAGAGCTACGACTCCAATCCGATTTGAAGCTATGTCCAATGGCTGAGTTGGTACCCCAATAGAAAGGATCCACAGTTTCTGTTTGATGGTTTTCAGTTTGGTTTCCTTCTACCTGTTGTGGACGAAGAAAGAACTGGGGCTATGAATAATCTTCAGTCAGCTCGTGCTTTACCAGCGATTTTGCATGAGAAAATTGAGAAAGAAGTTTGGCTTGGTAGGATGGTGGGTCCATTTTCACGACCCCCGCTGGATAATCTTGTCCTTTCTCCGGTTGAGGTCCCGCCAAAGATGACTCCAGATGCTTTTCAGCACCTTCAACACCTGTCTTGCCTATCGGGGTCGTCAGTTAATGACGCAATCCCTGCAGACCACTCTACAGTGTCTTATCAATCATTTGATGAGACGCTTCGGTTCTCATGGGCAAGATAGATTTTGAGTCGGCATTTCATTTACTTCCCTTACATCCAGACTCATTCCAGTAAATGGGCTTTTGTAAAGGGGCAGAATACTTCATTGACAAATGCTTGCCTATGGGGTGTTTTGTTTCCTGCTCGCATTTTGAGAAGTTTAGCACATTTTTGCACTGGTGTCTGGAGTCTTCTTTGGTAGGTCATGACTTCTTAAGCGTTGGTCCTGCTAGCTCTGAATGTTGACGTAATCTTTTGTTCAACCTGAAGGCATTATTTTTTCATTTTGGGGTGCCTGTGGCAGAAGATAAAACTGAAGGGCCTCTCTCTTCTTTGTCATTCTTGGGTATTGAGACTGATACCGTGGCTGGGGTTTGTCACCTTCCCCAGGTCAAGGTAGCGAAGTTGCAGAAAATCGTCAGGCAGTTTCAATCATCTCGGAAGGTGACACTGATTCAGGTGCAATCGCTGTTAGGCTTGTTAAACTTTGCTTGTAGGGTCATCCTCATGGGTCGGGCATTTTGCCGGAAGCTGGAGTATGTCATGGCAGGTTGTACAAGGCTACATCATCTTATTTGACTCTCCTCAGAAATTGCGAGAGATTTAGCAATCTGGGTCTCGTTTCTGGAGGAATTCAATGGCGTGCAGATATGGTTGGTTCCACAAGTTGACAATAATAATTTGCAGCTATTTACGGATGCGGCTGGATATGTGGGGTTTGGTTGCTACCTCAATGGAGCTTGCTGAGTTGCTGCCTTGCCCCCGGAGTGGTTTCATAAGGGTTTCCCCAAAGACCTTTTACTCCTAGAACTCTTTGTTATCATAGTGGCTTTGGAGGTGTGGGGAAATTATATCTTGTTTGTCATTCTTGGGTATTGAGATTGATACCGTGGCTGGGGTTTGTCACCTTCTCCAGGTCAAGGAAGCGAAGTTGCGGGAAATCATCAGGCAGTTTCAATCATCTCGGAAAGTGACTCTGCATCAGGTGCAATCACTGTTAGGCTTGTTAAACTTTGCTTGTGGGTTCATCCCCATGGGTCGGGTCTTTTGCCGGAAGCTGGAGCATGTATTGGTGGGTGGTGCCAGGCTACACCATTTTATTCGACTCTCCTCAGAAATTGAGAGGGATTTAGCAATCGGGTTTCTGGAGGAATTCAAAGGCGTGCAGATATGGCTGGCTCCACAAATTGACAATAATGATTTGCAGCTATTTACGGACGTGGAAGGATCTGTGGGGTTTGGTTGCTCCCAAAACTCACTTAGAGTTTTATATCACCATAAATATAAAGGTATCTTTTATACTTCTGATCATCACACGTAAGGGATATTCTGTTCAATAGAACGTACCACACTCACTTTTCAGCAGTTGAAATTCTACATGTAGCAGTTACTTTAAACAGACGGGGACACTCCTCTCTCCAAAAATTGGTATATTGTCACATGGAACACTGGCCCTCACCCACGGACATACACACACTGCTGCCTGGCCCCCTTTCTCCAGGAGACAAAATGGTGAATGAAGCAGGAACAGCTGGAGGAGGCGACCAATCACAGCCCACAACTAGCCCAGTACTGCAAAGAATTCATGTGATGTACATTTTCATTTTATTCTCTGATAATTATATGTCCGTACAGTTGCACCTTTGATCTTTCCTCCATCTATCCATTTTTAAGCATTTCTTTGTGTGATCTGGATTTGGGCAGATCACAGGAGGGTTAGGATTCGGCTGATACTTTGAGTGCGCCAGAATCCACACATTCTTTATTTTTATAACCATAGGGCTAAGTCAGTCATCGTTTTGCGGGTTCTGGGGCAGTTGCACCTGTGATTTAGTGTGTTATTTCGGTCACAGCATGTGCAGGGGTTGGACAACACAATTGCTGATGCATTATCGCGGTGCCAGTGGGCTAGATTTCGGTCCTTGGTTCAGGAGGCTGATGTAGTCAGGGTTTGCTCTCCCTCTTATGTTGGAAGTTTATTGAGCTGGCATGCAAGGGTTAACGGAGTGTTCCATTGCCCCAAGCACTCTCAGGGCTTACCGTTATGTTTGGGCTGAGTTGGAGGAATTTTCTTGTGTTCATTGGCATAGAGGTAAGAGTAGGCATTGGCTGATGCTTTCCTTTTATATGGCAACTCTATGTCTCCAGTAGGTCTAGGGCAGTGGTGTCTGTGTATCTTGCAGGGATATCCTTTTTTGCCAAGCTGAGGGGGCTCCCGGATTTTACCAAAAGTTTTCTCCTAGTTAAGGCACTGAAAGGGTGGGCGCATCTGGCGCCTGTCCTGCCTGACAGTAGACATCCTATTGATGGGTCACTTCTACTGGCGATGTTGTGTGTGGTGTCTGGCATTGATGTCTCCATTTTTGAGGCTCTTCTATTTCAGTTAGCCTTTTCCATGGGGCTTTTCGGGTCTTGGTGTTGGTCGCATCGTCCAAAAGGAGGGATTTGACCATGCTGTGGGAGGATGTCGTGTTGGGTGAGAGGTCCTTGCTGTGCAGTCTGTGTCTATCTAAGATGGACCAGCTAGATAGAGGTTGGTGGGTCATGCTGGTCTCATTATTGGATGTTTGGGTTTTCCCGGTCACTTTGGCTTCCCGGTATCTGGATGTCCGGCCCTATTCGGAGGGTTCTTGGTTTCTGCACTATGATGGGTTGCCGCTGATGAAGTACCAGTTTGGGTGGATGTTGAGGTTCAGCCTGATCAGCATGGGTATTTCGCCTGCTGATTTTGGGACCATTCATTTCGGATCGGGGCTGCAACTTCAGCAGCATCTGCTGGATTTTCAGCTGTTGATATTAAGTCTCTGGGCCGTTGGAAATCCTCCAGTTATAAACGATACATACGGTCCTGAGGCTTTCCATTTTATCTTGTGCATTTTATTGTTTACTTGAATTGTTGGTTGTTCATTGCTTGGTGTGAAGTGTCATGTTCTTCTCCCCTGTCCTTTCTACCCGGGACTAGCTAACCCCCACTGTTGGCAATGGGAGGTTCAGTGGTTTTTCACGCTTTTTACTTATCTGACAGACTTAATTTGGCTCAATGATTATTTTTCTGGCTAATTGGACTTAAATTTTATGTCCCTCAGAAGGTTTTATGTTTTTCCTCCAGCTGAGTTTACTTGTGTTTCCGCTTCAACCCATCACCACCACCTCTCCCTCCCCCTTTTTTATTTTGTTTGCCTTTCCTCATGTGTATTACTGTTGCTTTGATTGGACTGAAGCTTGTTTCAATCTTCTTCGCCGTAGCTCAAAATATTTCTTTCTTTCTTCCAATTTCAAGTTTTATTCACTTATTAATCAAATTAATCGAAATTTTCCTTATCCTTCCTTATAGGATGGGTAGTTGATAAGTGTGCAGTGTGGGTGGTCTGTCACTCATTTATGTTCTGGGCATCTTGGTTCATGGCCTCGGAGGGGGCACAGTGTTTTTTGCAGGCTAGTGAGATTCGATGGTTGGGCTGGCGTGGAATATTGTGGCAAGATCTTAAGGTGAGGTTATTGGAACAGGCCCAACAACACTGTCTCCCAATAGTGTTGGTGCTGCATTTGGGTGGCAATGATTTGGGTAAGAGGACGTCATTGGATTTGCGATTTTGTTTGTTGAAAAATTTGGCTTGCATTGCCAAGGCTTGGCCTTGTTGCACTTTGATATACTCATTTATTGTTCCGAGGTTATGTTGGCGTGGAGTGCCTGATGGACGGCCTGTCGATGAGGCCAGAAAAAGGTGAATTAGGCGGTGAAGAAGTGGTTGTCGGCCCATGGTGGTGCAGTGGTTCGTCATGATAGGATCAGGTACCATTCTGATTACCTTTTTCGGTCAGATGGGGTGCATTTGTCTAAGGAAGGTTTAGTGATTTTCTTGGAGAATCTCTTTTCAGTTTTGGATTCGATAGGTTGGGGGTATGGTGGTGGTGTAAACTGTCTGTAGGAAGAGACTTTGCTTTTGGCATTAAAGAGTTTTAGTCAGTTCTGGTGTTTTGGTGCGCTCACCTTCATTGACTGTTATATCTGCTGGACCACCCTTCAGGGGCAGCATCATCACCCATCAGGGTGGGTAGTCAAGCTGGAAGGTCTGAGTGGATACCTATGTTTGACTGGTTGTCAGTAGAGATGAGCGGGTTCGGTTCATCGAGAACCAACCCCCCCGAAACTTCACGTGGTTTACACGGGTCCGAGGCAGCCTCGGTTTTTCCTGCCTAACATGCAAAACCCGAACGGGGGAAAACGTCAACATTCCGCTGTCGGATTCTCGCAAGATCCTGATTCCATATAAAGAGCCACCATTTTCACTCGTGCATTGGAAATTGAGCAGAGAGGATGTGGCTATGTTCTCTACCTGAAAAGCTCAATATCTGTGCAATATTTGTGCTGCATTGTGGGGACCAGTATATAGTAGTACAGTGCTGCATTGTGGTGACCACCAGTATATAGTAGTATAGTACAGTTCTCCATTGCTGTATCTTGCAGCTCCGTGTCAGACTCAGTTCTATTCTCCGGATCAGTGCTCAATATCTGTGCTGAATTGTGGGGACCAGTATATAGTAGTACAGTGCTGCATTGTGGTGACCACCAGTATACAGTAGTACAGTACAGTTGTCCATTGCTGTATCTTGCATCTCGGTGTCAGACTCAGTTCTATTCTCCAGATCAGTGCTCAATATCTTTGCTGCATTGTGGGGACCAGTATATAGTAGTATAGTGCAGCATTGTGGTGACCACCAGTATTTAGTATTAAAGTACAGTAGGCCATAGCATTAACTTGCTGCATCGTGTCACTTCTAGTATCCTGATCAGTGCTTAATATCTGTGCTCAGTGTCAGTGCTGCATCGTGTTGACCAGTATACTACAGTACAATAGTCCAGTGCTGTTCTCGCTGCTCAGTGTCAGTTCTCCGTAGTATCAACAGTGCTCAGTATAATCAGTGCTCAGTATAATCACTGCGCTACTAGACATGCGCCCATTTTCCACCATTAGTTCATTGGGATTTAGACAATTGATGAAGTTATTGTGTCCCCGGTACAAAATCTCATCTAGATTCCACTTCACTAGGCAGGCGATAGCGAGATTTTACCAATTAATATGAGTGATTTATCATTATTATTTCCAGTGATTTTGCCAAATAATTCCAGTGATTTTGTAATTTTCTTCCAGTGATTTGGACCAATAAAACCATTTATTAGAACAAATAATTCATGTGATTTTGTCATTTTCTTCAAGTGATTTGGACCAATAATACCATTGATTAGAACGAATGATTCCTGTGATATTGAGGTGTTTGTGTTGCTTAGCTTAGCCATCCAGCGACCACAGTGCACCTCTTTTTGTCTTTTCTTTGCATCATGTGCTGTTTGGGGACTATTTTATTAAGTGCCATCCTGTCTAACACTTCCGTGTATGTCCAGTGGTACTGCCATTTGTTATAATTCCCGACATTACTGCCATTTAATTCAAGTGATTTTGTCATTTTCTTCCAGTGGTTTGGACCAATAATACCATTGATTAGAACGACTAATTTCTGTGATTTTGTCATTTTCCTCCAGTGATTTGGACCAATAATACCATTGATTAGAACAAATAATTTCTGTGATTTTGTCATTTTCCTCCAGTGATTTGGACCAATAATACCATTGATTAGAACAAATAATTTCTGTGATTTTGTCATTTTCCTCCAGTGATTTGGACCAATAATACCATTGATTAGAACAAATAATTTCTGTGATTTTGTCATTTTCCTCCAGTGATTTGGACCAATAATACCATTGATTAGAACAAATAATTCCTGTGATATTGAGGTGTTTGTGTCGCTTAGCTTAGCCATCCAGTGACCACAGTGCACCTCTTTTTCTCTTTTCTTTGCATCATGTGCTGATTGGGGCCAATTTTTTTAAGTGCCTGTCTGACATTGCAGTGCTACTCATAGATGGGCCAGGTGTTTGTGTCGGCCACTTGGGTCGCTTAGGTTAGTCATCCAGCGACCTCGGTGCAAATTTTAGGACTAAAAATAATATTGTAAGGTGTGAGGTGTTCAGAATAGACTGGAAATGAGTGGAAATTATGGTTATTGAGGTTAATAATACTATAGGATCAAAATTACCCCCAAATTCTATAATTTAATCTGGTTTTGAGGGTTTTTTTAAAAAAAACACCCAAATCCAAAACACACCCGAATCCGACAAACATTTTTAAGGGAGGTTTTCCCAAAACGCGTCCGAATCCAAAACACGGCCGCGGAACCGAATCCAAAACCAAAACACAAAACCCAAAAAATTTCCGGTGCACATCACTAGTTGTTAGGTTGATTTTGGATATTGATTTAGTTTGAGTAACTTGGGGTTTGCTGCTGGAATTTCAGCCGTTCTTTTTCTGGCCACCATACTCTTATTCTTTAGCGTTATTTGCTTTATTCTTCTCTTGATTACATGACTTCTATGTATTAGACTAATTATTAAATAGCTAAAAATGTTCTGCCAAATATAAGTCTCTGTGTCTTTAGTTTACAGTATAAGTTATATTAATTGTCTTAATGGTATGCAGTGTGGTTCACCCCTCAGCCATTAGGAGGTTTATTACTATTCTACTTTCACTGTACAAACTTTAATTTTTTTTCCAAACAAATGACTATGGCTCTGAATTTTAAGTCCACTATGACAGGCCCAATATCTATATACAGTATGTGTTTGCACTAGAAATATTTTAATTAAATTGTATAAATATTTACAATATTTAAATATAAATTGAAAAATAATTAGTATGATGATTTATTTTGCTTTAGGAGATGATCACACTGTCACCTGCATTCCCATGACATCTCCTGGGGCTGATAAACCATCATGTGATAACACTGATATCCTGGTTACTTATGAATATAAATAACTGGATCCTGGTGAATATAAACAGAATTCCTGAGCCAGTAAGTTATTAGACGTGAGAGTCAGACAGCCTGTGACACAGTAATACAAGATGGATTCCAGCGCCCATAAATTCTATCCTGAACACGGCTTTGATTCTAGAAAACAGCTGGAAACATATTTATCTAGCAAACCAGACATGGTCTTTAGAGCCGATTCAATTAAATTTCCAATGGAATGTTTACACCGTGTATTCAGTGAGGGTATGTATATTATACTGACAGTGTGTATACTATACTGACCAGCTTACCCTAGTGTGAGTGATTGCATGTACACAGGTGTGTGTTAGGGAATTTACACTGTATTCTCTAATGTGGCAAGGACTGATGTACATGACAAATATACTCTCTGTATAGCGCTGTATAAAATGATCGGACTATATAAATAAATTGTAATAATGATACTTTATGATGGATCTAAGATTATATATATATATCTATGCAGTTGTTAAAGTGAAGAATTACTTTTTGAATTTGCTAAATGCAATGCCTATGAGTCTTTCTTTGATGACGGAACATGACTGTGTACAGTACATACTGATTACCATTGAGTGTTAGGAATATGCATTATATCATTATATCTGTCACTGACATGTCTATGTAACATACAGTACTGTACAGTAAAGTAGTTCTTGTGCTATAGTGTATTTCAATGGAGACCTCTCGCATGCACAATGGTGATTATTGCTCTATAGTATTTTATTTGACACCTCATGCATGCGCAACAGTGATTTTTAAAGCAAAATCTGGTGGATGATCACTAGTATTACACTCACCAGTAATGCCATACGCCAAACGCCGGAGACGGATAGATGAGCGAGGCTCCATCTGTATGTATAATATCATTAGATCTGCCCACTTACATACTGTAGTTACAGTGTATTGAGTGAGGATTGAAGAACCCTGTGTAATAACACTGTCAGATGACAAGGACTAGAAGGGCAAATTGAGCCCTTGAAATGGCCTCAGACAAGACCAACTAAAAAGTAGGACTTTTGTCAGCCAGGGCAAGGCAGCAATTTGGCCCCCTCATTTTCTGACATAAAATTTATATCATTCCTCCTCCCTACCACACTTTATACAGGACAGAGTGCACTGCAAACAGAGGGGTCTTACAGTTGAGGGGGAGGATCGCTGTCAGCCATGACAATCCCAGGTCTTACTCCAGGGTCACAGGATCCCCGGCTGCACAGCACCAAGCCCCAAGACATGATGCAGGATCTCCTCACCTATGTGTAGCCACCAGCCCATGTGCCAACTACTGTAACTCACCAGCTGGTTCATTTATCAAATGTAATTTCTGGTTACACCATCTTTGGGTCCCCCCTCAGGGCAGTGGCAGAAACAGGGCCACCATGATGTTACCAGAGCAGGATGTGGGACTGTACCATCACTAGGTAGTTTGGAGTAGAAGATAGTTTACGTAAGAGAAGGAAAATCACATGAGGGTAGAGGGCCCTGCTCATGAGAGCTTACATTTTAAATGGGAGCGGGAGATAGACAAGGGTGGCACAGATGTGGTCAACAGAGGGTGTGGGAAAGTAGGCCTAGGAGGAGAGTTTGCTGGGTTAGGTAAAGAAGTAAAGAAACAGGTGCAAGGTTTAGAGTTTTATGTAAAAATGTAAATGTAAAACAATGGCCCTCATTCCGAGTTGATCGCTCGCAAGGCGAATTTAGCAGAGTTGCTCACGCTAAGCCGCCGCCTACTGGGAGTGTATTTTAGCTTCTTAAAATTGCGAACGAAGTATTCGCAATATTGCGATTACAAACTACTTAGCAGTTTCAGAGTAGCTTCAGACTTACTCGGCATCTGCGATCAGTTCAGTGCTTGTCGTTCCTGGTTTGACGTCACAAACACACCCAGCGTTCGCTCAGACACTCCCCCGTTTCTCCGGCCACTCCTGCGTTTTTTCCGGAAACGGTAGCGTTTTTATCCACACGCCCATAAAACATCGTGTTTCCGCCCAGTAACACCCATTTCCTGTCAATCACACTACGATCGCCGGAGCGAAGAAAAAGCTGTGAGTAAAAATACTATCTTCATAGCAAATTTACTTGGCGCAGTCGCAGTGCGAACATTGCGCATGCGCACTAAGCAGAAAAATGCTGCAATGCTAAGAAATTTAACGAGCGAACGACTCGGAATGAGGGCCAATACTCAAATATCTTCCTACCTAGAGTAGAGCTGAGATGGGAAGGGCTGGCAACACATATGTGAGGCCCAGAAGATACAGGGGGTGTGGCCAAATCCTGGAGGTTTGGTCATGCACCTCTAAAAAAAATTAATGAGGAACACTATGCATACACTATGGACAGGAGCATTCATCCTTCTCACCAGCTGGACCAGGCCTCTGCCAGTATCCTCGGACAAGCCTGTGCCCAGGTAATAAGTTTGTAAATCTGTTTCTGAAGTGCTACAATGTAGCAGCAACACTTTGGGGGTAATTCCAAGTTGATCGCATAAGGATTTTTTTTTTAGCAGTTGGGCAAAACCATGTGCACTGCAGGGGAGGCAAACATGTGCAGAAAGAGTTAGATTTGAGTGGGTTATTTTGTTTCAGTGCAGGATAAATACTGGCTGCTTTATTTTTACAATGCAAATTATATTGCAGATTGAACACACCACACCCAAATCTAACTCTCTCTGCACATGTTATATCTGTCCCCCCTGCAGTGCACATGGTTTTGCCCAATTGCTAACAAAAATCCTGCTGCGATCAACTTGGAATGACCCCCTTTGTTTCCATGCCAAGTTCTGTTGTGCTTCACATACAGACTCATTTGCACACAGATATACAAGTGTTACATATCATATTAATCAGCACAGTCTCCTGGTACAGGCTAGGTGCATTGTATTGTAATAGACACTAGCAGAGGGAACTGGTAACTCATACACACTAGGCATCAGTGATATCTAATTGTGCATGTTTCCTAAGAGATAACATTATAGCACATTGGGGGTAATTCCAAGTTGATTGCAGCAGGATTTTTGTTAGCAGTTGGGCAAATCCATGTGCACTGCAGGGGAAGCAGATATAACATTTGCAGAGAGAGTTAGATTTGGGTGGGTTATTTTGTTTCTGTGCAGGGTAAATACTGGCTGCTTTATTTTACACTGCAATTTAGATTGCAGAGTGAACACACCACACCCAAATCTAACTCTCTCTGCACATGTTATATCTGCCTCCCCTGCAGTGCACATGATTTTGCCCAACTGCTAACAAATTTGATGATGCGATCAACTCTGAATTACCCCCATTATGGACAATTCTGAGGTCTATAAATGTCTGTGTGTATATGCAGGAAAAGTTGCCCCAGTTACTGGAAATGTTGATCACAGAAGTACTTACATACCTCATACATTACAGTAAAGCAGAAACATGTGTGTTGTGAGGAAGTTGCATACCTGTATCTAGGGATGTTCTCACTTGTGTTGGATAACCAATAAGATAAATCTGGATAAATCTTAAATTGAAATAAATTTGGTAAAAAAAAAAAGAGTAATTTTGCACCAACACATCTCTACCAGTAACAGGACATTGCAGAATGATGTATAGTAGAGTACTGTAGATGCTACATATTACAGTATATTACACTCTGTAATCACTGGGGTCTTTCCCTGCAGGTCACATTAAGGGAGACCTTTTGATTGACATCAGTATTGGATCCTTCATTCACCTTCTTTGTACACCCAGTGGATATTTCAAACAGATCCTTGTGCTGAAGTGCTCTGAGCAATGTATTATGGAGCTGAACAAATGGATTAACACACGTACCGGAGCGTTTGATTGGTCTCACGTAATGGAATATATTAAATGCCTAGAAGGAAACAGGTAAGAAAACATATTTTCCAAAACATCTATCAAGTATAACCCCAGTGTCAGTACTCAGTAAACTATTCCAAATCATAGGTGTGCGCAGGGGGGGTTCCTGGTGCGCACAGGCACCCCCTAATGTCTTGCACCACGATCTCACATGCCTGATGCAATGATCGCCGAGCAGGTTGATTACTGTCCCCTCTGTGTTGCACCTTGTCAGGACTGCATTACTGACCGGACGCTTGGGTCAATCAAGGGTGCCACTGCCACCGGCTTTCAAACTCCCGGCTCCACCTCCATGTACAAAAACAGTGTGATGTGACGTGATTACGTCATGCTGCTCGCATGCCCACCCGTCACACACGCCACATGCCCACCTCTCTCCTTCTATGCTATGCCAACGCCAGCCACAGATGAGGATCAGCATGCAGCCAGCGTTCCTCTTAGGAAGACAAATTCAATACTGGCAGGCGGTTGGCAGCAGCATTGACACGTCACTCATTTTTTCAGCAGCAATACTAGTCTGCGACGGTCAGTGTCAGTGACTGACTTGTAAGTAAGCTGCTGCAGTTTGCAGGGGAAAGTGAGGGGGAGCCAAACCAGGCTGAGGAGGAGCAGTGTAATTGCAGTGAGTGCCATCAGGGGTGTTTGTTTGGTGCACACCACAACATCTGACAATGTATCTGCTTTATTAGGATTTGTACAAAGGTGGATATTTTATATGCGTTGGCCATCAATAGATGGTGCTAGACACACCCCTCCCACGGTGCACCCCCTAATTAAATGTGCTGCTCACGCCAGTGTTCCAAATGCTTTACACTGGGAGTCATTTATACTGGGAAGAAAGAAATATCTGTTGTACAGCTCATGCCATTGGGGGTAATTCAGATCTGATCACTGCTGTGCGTTTTTCGCACAGCGGGTGATCAGGTACTAAGTACGCATGTGTATGCACCACAATGCGCAAGCACATTGGACAACAATGGGGATCGTTTGTCAGCGATGGGATGGTGCAAAAAATCCATTTGCATAGGCATTGGCAAGGTGAATGACAGGAGGAAGCCATTGTGGATGGTAACTGACTGTTTACTGGGAGTGTTCTGTAAAACGCAGGCGTTCCCAAGCATTTTCAGGGAGAGTGTCTGACGTCAGTCCCTGCCCGATCATCCTGATTCAATCGCACTGGAAGAGTAAGTCCTGGGCTGCGCAGAGACTGCATACACAGAATTTTAGCAGCTCAGCGTACACATAGCATTGCACACTTGCACAGCAAAAATACACTTACCCAGTAGTCTGCGACAATCTAATCACAAGACAGCAAAAAACGCAGCCCAGCGATCAGATCTGAGTGACCTCCATGGTCTCCTGTTATATGTAGTTCACCAGACTTTGATAATATTACTAATCCCATTACTGTGTAACTCTTTCATTTGATATAAACAATTTGCCCAAATCCCTGGGTTTCAATTTCATTCATCACCTAAATACATATGGATTCTTCTTCTCTTCTCCCCTGAAGGAGAGCAATAGGTAAAAATAAAAAACCCTTTACTGAAGGACATGAAGTTGCTCTTTGCAGAATATAGACATGAATTAATAAAAAGGAGCCGTATAGCACATACCGGTCGTGAGTCTGGCTGCAGTATGGGAAACCATTCTGTTGGGTGTTCGTTATTGACCTCTGTGGTCAATGAATGAACATATTATTAAGTCAGATCAATTAAAGTACAGGCATCTACTTTTATAGGTGGGATGCAGCCAGTGGTGGGCTGATATGGGGGGCATGGTGCCATCTGCCATCTTAGCTCCTGGGCCACCTGCAGCCATGCTCTGCATGCTTATGGCCAGCTGTGGGAGGCAGGAAGGAGGTAGGCAGAGAGGATGCTCCCTGCCTGGCTACTCTGCGCTATAACACAATAAGAGTAGTTGGCCAGGCAGCTCCGCCTCCCTGAGGTCCTCCCTCACTAACAGTCATTTGTGACTATGCATGTGCATCGTGCTGCTGTGTGCCACTGCTGGGGAGCTTGTCATAATCGGACAAGAAGAGCTGAGCAGCCACAGGAGACTAGGCAAAAGTAGAGTAGGTAAGTTTGTGTTGAGAGGTGTGGTTATTGGAGGAACTACACAAATGGAGCTATTTGAGTTTGAGTGTCTGCCCTTTGGGTTATGCAATGCTCCAGGAACATTCCAGCGAGTAATGGAGCATTGCCTAGGACACATAAACTTTGAGATGGTCTTATTGTACCTCGATGATATTATCTTTTTAAAATCTACCAGGTTCACCTTTAACACCTGAGAGAAGTTTTCAAGCAGCTAATAAAGTATGGGCTAAAGATAAAACACTCTAGGTTTTTACTTCTCAAGCCAAAAGTTTCATACCTGGGCCACATAGTGAGTGTGGATGGAGTTTCTCCTGATCCAGAGAAAATTAGGGTCATGCATTATTGGCAAACTCCTCAGAATTTCAGAGATGTCAGAAGGATTCTAGGCTTTGTGGGATATTGTAGGCATTTTATTGAACACTTTCCTGAAATTGCAGCCCCAATCATTAAACTTCTTTGAGGGGTTCCTATCTGTGGTCATTCAAATAATATTTCAATTACGTGTACCCTACAGTGCCAGGAGGCATTCACTCAGTTGAAGAAGATACTTACCAAAGGTAAGATTGACAATGGACGGAGGAGTAAGCCTAAGGGACAGCTCATCTCTGTACAGCCGAGGCAGACTGTTATACAGGGCTGGGAGCTCCATATAAGGGCATTGCTGTCTACAGGAGAGGTAGTACAATAAGCACCACACATCACACCTGCACAGCTTAGTGGAGGAGAGAGACAGTGATCTATCACCTATTACATTATAAAGCTATCTTAGTCAGCACTAGTACTATTGCAGAGAAGAGTCTCATCTAATAACTGGGCTGTAGTAAAGTGATACACTATCTCCAGTTCACAACAACAGCACAAATACAGTAATGACAGCCAGATTACAGAATAATACAAAGATGAACAAATATTGCTGGAGCTAGGAACATCAACCAATCAATCCCAGAACAAGCTGCCCACCACTGGCAGGGCGGGCACACCCTGAACAAGGAGCACCAAATAATAGAAAAGTGGCAGCGATGGTGGGGTAAAGTATACCAACTTCATTTAAAAAATCAGATATGTACAATACCTTTAAAATTGAATAACATGAAAAAAAAAGAAAATACACAATAATTATTAAAAATATGCAACAATGTAGAATGTATTGGAGACACAAGCTGGTGAACTGATCCATTTCCAAAGTGTTAGACTTGACACATTATTTTGCTACTGTAGCTGCAACATATACAATGAAGCCAAGAAGTGTGTAGTGTCGACTATCTACCCTCCCCCACAAGCTCGCTGCCTAGGTGTCATCCTTGACTCTGATCTGTCCTTTGTTTCCAACATTCAATCTGTCTCAAGATCATGTTACATGCATCTAAAAAACATATCCAAAATACGACCATACCTTACACAAGACACTGCTAAAACTCTAAACCACGCTCTCATTATCTCCCGCATTGATTATTGCAATAGTCTCCTAACTGGTCTTCCCAAAACGAGACTCTCACCACTACAATCCATTCTGAATGCAGCAGCGAGGATTTTCTTCCTCGCTAGACATTCATCGTCTGCAGATCCACTCTGTCAGTCCCTCCATTGGTTACCTGTATGCTACCGTATTTAATATAAAATACTTTTACTCACACACAAGGCCATTAACCAAACTACACCAACATACATCTCTTCGCTTTTCACAAAATATCTCCCAACCCGACCTCTTCGCTCTTCACAAGACCTGCGTCTCTCATCCATACTCATTACTCTTCCCGCCTTGCTCGGTTAACCCGAGCGCGCCCGAACGTCATCATGACGCTGTCGGATTCTCGCGAGGCTCGGATTCTATCGCGAGACTCGGATTCTATATAAGGAGCCGCGCGTCGCCGCCATTTTCACACGTGCATTGAGATTGATAGGGAGAGGACGTGGCTGGCGTCCTCTCCGTTTAGAAATAGAATAGATTAGAGAGACACTTGATTTACTAATTTTGGGGAGCATTAGGAGTACTCAGTAGTGTACAGTGCAGAGTTTTGCTGATAGTGACCAGTGACCACCACTTTTATTTATAATCCGTTCTCTGCCTGAAAAAAGCGATACACAGCACACAGTGACTCAGTCACATACCATATCTGTGTGCACTGCTCAGGCTCAGGCCAGTGTGCTGCATCATCTATTATCTATATATAATATTATATATATCTGTCTGACTGCTCAGCTCACACAGCTTATAATTGTGGGGGAGACTGGGGAGCACTACTGCAGTGCCAGTTATAGGTTATAGCAGGAGCCAGGAGTACATAAAATTATATAAAAATTAAACAGTGCACACTTTTGCTGCTGGAGTGCCACTGCCAGTGTGACTAGTGACCAGTGACCTGACCACCAGTATATAATATTAGTAGTATACTATCTCTTTATCAACCAGTCTATATTAGCAGCAGACACAGTACAGTGCGGTAGTTCACGGCTGTGGCTACCTCTGTGTCGGCACTCGGCAGCCCGTCCATAATTGTATATACCAGTGACCTAACCGTGGTTTTTTTTTCTTTCTTTATACATACATACTAGTTACGAGTATACTATCTCTTTATCAACCAGTCTATATATTAGCAGCAGACACAGTACAGTGCGGTAGTTCACGGCTGTGGCTACCTCTGTGTCGGCACTCGGCAGCCCGTCCATAATTGTATATACCACCTAACCGTGGTTTTTTTTTCTTTCTTTATACATACATACTAGTTACGAGTATACTATCTCTTTATCAACCAGTCTATATATTAGCAGCAGACACAGTACAGTGCGGTAGTTCACGGCTGTGGCTACCTCTGTGTCGGCACTCGGCAGCCCGTCCATAATTGTATATACCACCTAACCGTGGTTTTTTTTTCTTTCTTTATACATACATACTAGTTACGAGTATACTATCTCTTTATCAACCAGTCTATATATTAGCAGCAGACACAGTACAGTGCGGTAGTTCACGGCTGTGGCTACCTCTGTGTCGGCACTCGGCAGCCCGTCCATAATTGTATATACCACCTAACCGTGGTTTTTTTTTCTTTCTTTATACATACATACTAGTTACGAGTATACTATCTCTTTATCAACCAGTCTATATATTAGCAGCAGACACAGTACAGTGCGGTAGTTCACGGCTGTGGCTACCTCTGTGTCGGCACTCGGCAGCCCGTCCATAATTGTATATACCACCTAACCGTGGTTTTTTTTTCTTTCTTTATACATACATACTAGTTACGAGTATACTATCTCTTTATCAACCAGTCTATATATTAGCAGCAGACACGGTACAGTAGTTCACGGCTGTGGCTACCTCTGTGTCGGCACTCGGCAGCCCGGCCATAATTGTATATACCACCTAACCGTGGTTTTTTTTTCTTTCTTTATACATACATACTAGTTACGAGTATACTATCTCTTTATCAACCAGTCTATATATTAGCAGCAGACACAGTACAGTGCGGTAGTTCACGGCTGTGGCTACCTCTGTGTCGGCACTCGGCAGCCCGTCCATAATTGTATATACCACCTAACCGTGGTTTTTTTTCTTTCTTTATACATACATACTAGTTACGAGTATACTATCTCTTTATCAACCAGTCTATATATTAGCAGCAGACACAGTACAGTGCGGTAGTTCACGGCTGTGGCTACCTCTGTGTCGGCACTCGGCAGCCCGTCCATAATTGTATACTAGTATCCAATCCATCCATCTCCATTGTTTACCTGAGGTGCCTTTTAGTTGTGCCTATTAAAATATGGAGAACAAAAATGTTGAGGTTCCAAAATTAGGGAAAGATCAAGATCCACTTCCACCTCGTGCTGAAGCTGCTGCCACTAGTCATGGCCGAGACGATGAAATGCCAGCAACGTCGTCTGCCAAGGCCGATGCCCAATGGCATAGTACAGAGCATGTCAAAACCAAAACACCAAATATCAGTAAAAAAAGGACTCCAAAACCTAAAATAAAATTGTCGGAGGAGAAGCGTAAACTTGCCAATATGCCATTTACCACACGGAGTGGCAAGGAACGGCTGAGGCCCTGGCCTATGTTCATGGCTAGTGGTTCAGCTTCACATGAGGATGGAAGCACTCAGCCTCTCGCTAGAAAACTGAAAAGACTCAAGCTGGCAAAAGCACCGCAAAGAACTGTGCGTTCTTTGAAATCCCAAATCCACAAGGAGAGTCCAATTGTGTCGGTTGCGATGCCTGACCTTCCCAACACTGGACGTGAAGAGCATGCGCCATCCACCATTTGCACGCCCCCTGCAAGTGCTGGAAGGAGCACCCGCAGTCCAGTTCCTGATAGTCAGATTGAAGATGTCAGTGTTGAAGTACACCAGGATGAGGAGGATATGGGTGTTGCTGGCGCTGGGGAGGAAATTGACCAGGAGGATTCTGATGGTGAGGTGGTTTGTTTAAGTCAGGCACCCGGGGAGACACCTGTTGTCCGTGGGAGGAATATGGCCGTTGACATGCCAGGTGAAAATACCAAAAAAATCAGCTCTTCGGTGTGGAGGTATTTCACCAGAAATGCGGACAACAGGTGTCAAGCCGTGTGTTCCCTTTGTCAAGCTGTAATAAGTAGGGGTAAGGACGTTAACCACCTCGGAACATCCTCCCTTATACGTCACCTGCAGCGCATTCATAATAAGTCAGTGACAAGTTCAAAAACTTTGGGTGACAGCGGAAGCAGTCCACTGACCAGTAAATCCCTTCCTCTTGTAACCAAGCTCACGCAAACCACCCCACCAACTCCCTCAGTGTCAATTTCCTCCTTCCCCAGGAATGCCAATAGTCCTGCAGGCCATGTCACTGGCAATTCTGACGAGTCCTCTCCTGCCTGGGATTCCTCCGATGCATCCTTGCGTGTAACGCCTACTGCTGCTGGCGCTGCTGTTGTTGCCGCTGGGAGTTGATGGTCATCCCAGAGGGGAAGTCGTAAGCCCACTTGTACTACTTCCAGTAAGCAATTGACTGTTCAACAGTCCTTTGCGAGGAAGATGAAATATCACAGCAGTCATCCTACTGCAAAGCGGATAACTGAGTCCTTGACAACTATGTTGGTGTTAGACGTGCGTCCGGTATCCGCCGTTAGTTCACAGGGAACTAGACAATTTATTGAGGCAGTGTGCCCCCGTTACCAAATACCATCTAGGTTCCACTTCTCTAGGCAGGCGATACCGAGAATGTACACGGACGTCAGAAAAAGACTCACCAGTGTCCTAAAAAATGCAGTTGTACCCAATGTCCACTTAACCACGGACATGTGGACAAGTGGAGCAGGGCAGGGTCAGGACTATATGACTGTGACAGCCCACTGGGTAGATGTATGGACTCCCGCCGCAAGAACAGCAGCGGCGGCACCAGTAGCAGCATCTCGCAAACGCCAACTCTTTCCTAGGCAGGCTACGCTTTGTATCACCGCTTTCCAGAATACGCACACAGCTGAAAACCTCTTACGGCAACTGAGGAAGATCATCGCGGAATGGCTTACCCCAATTGGACTCTCCTGTGGATTTGTGGCATCGGACAACGCCAGCAATATTGTGTGTGCATTGAATATGGGCAAATTCCAGCACGTCCCATGTTTTGCACATACCTTGAATTTGGTGGTGCAGAATTTTTTAAAAAACGACAGGGGCGTGCAAGAGATGCTGTCGGTGGCCAGAAAAATTGCGGGACACTTTCGGCGTACAGGCACCACGTACAGAAGACTGGAGCACCACCAAAAACTACTGAACCTGCCCTGCCATCATCTGAAGCAAGAAGTGGTAACGAGGTGGAATTCAACCCTCTATATGCTTCAGAGGTTGGAGGAGCAGCAAAAGGCCATTCAAGCCTATACAATTGAGCACGATATAGTAGGTGGAATGCACCTGTCTCAAGTGCAGTGGAGAATGATTTCAACGTTGTGCAAGGTTCTGATGCCCTTTGAACTTGCCACACGTGAAGTCAGTTCAGACACTGCCAGCCTGAGTCAGGTCATTCCCCTCATCAGGCTTTTGCAGAAGAAGCTGGAGGCATTGAAGAAGGAGCTAAAAGGGAGCGATTCCGCTAGGCATGTGGGACTTGTGGATGCAGCCCTTAATTCGCTTAACAAGGATTCACGGGTGGTCAATCTGTTGAAATCAGAGCACTACATTTTGGCCACCGTGCTCGATCCTAGATTTAAAGCCTACCTTGGATCTCTCTTTCCGGCAGACACAGGTCTGCTGGGGTTGAAAGACCTGCTGGTGACAAAATTGTCAAGTCAAGCGGAACGCGACCTGTCAACATCTCCTCCTTCACATTCTCCCGCAACTGGGGGTGCGAGGAAAAGGCTCAGAATTCCGAGCCCACCCGCTGGCGGTGATGCAGGGCAGTCTGGAGAGCCTGCTGATGCTGACATCTGGTCCGGACTGAAGGACCTGACAACGATTATGGACATGTCGTCTACTGTCACTGCATATGATTCTCTCAACATTGATAGAATGGTGGAGGATTATATGAGTGACCGCATCCAAGTAGGCACGTCACACAGTCCGTACTTATACTGGCAGGAAAAAGAGGCAATTTGGAGGCCCTTGCACAAACTGGCTTTATTCTACCTAAGTTGCCCTCCCACAAGTGTGTACTCCGAAAGAGTGTTTAGTGCCGCCGCTCACCTTGTCAGCAATCGGCGTACGAGGTTACATCCAGAAAATGTGGAGAAGATGATGTTCATTAAAATGAATTATAATCAATTCCTCCGCGGAGACATTGACCAGCAGCAATTGCCTCCACAAAGTACACAGGGAGCTGAGATGGTGGATTCCAGTGGGGACGAATTGATAATCTGTGAGGAGGGGGATGTACACGGTGATATATCGGAGGGTGAAGATGAGGTGGACATCTTGCCTCTGTAGAGCCAGTTTGTGCAAGGAGAGATTAATTGCTTCTTTTTGGGGGGGGGTCCAAACCAACCCGTCATATCAGTCACAGTCGTGTGGCAGACCCTGTCACTGAAATGATGGGTTGGTTAAAGTGTGCATGTCCTGTTTTGTTTATACAACATAAGGGTGGGTGGGAGGGCCCAAGGACAATTCCATCTTGCACCTCTTTTTTCTTTTCTTTTTCTTTGCATCATGTGCTGATTGGGGAGGGTTTTTTGGAAGGGACATCCTGCGTGACACTGCAGTGCCACTCCTAGATGGGCCCGGTGTTTGTGTCGGCCACTAGGGTCGCTAATCTTA
Organism: Pseudophryne corroboree; assembly: GCF_028390025.1. Lineage (NCBI taxonomy): Eukaryota > Metazoa > Chordata > Amphibia > Anura > Myobatrachidae > Pseudophryne > Pseudophryne corroboree. The sequence continues at coordinate 359,040,094 of NC_086453.1, read as the reverse complement.
CTCACACAGTCAGCTACCTCATTGCGCCTCTTTTTTTCTTTGCGTCATGTGCTGTTTGGGGAGGGTTTTTTGGAAGGGACATCCTGCGTGACACTGCAGTGCCACTCCTAGATGGGCCCGGTGTTTGTGTCGGCCACTAGGGTCGCTAATCTTACTCACACAGTCAGCTACCTCATTGCGCCTCTTTTTTTCTTTGCGTCATGTGCTGTTTGGGGAGGGTTTTTTGGAAGGGACATCCTGCGTGACACTGCAGTGCCACTCCTAGATGTGCCTGGTGTTTGTGTCGGCCACTAGGGTCGCTAATCTTACTCACACAGCTACCTCATTGCGCCTCTTTTTTTCTTTGCGTCATGTGCTGTTTGGGGAGGGTTTTTTGGAAGGGCCATCCTGCGTGACACTGCAGTGCCACTCCTAGATGGGCCCGGTGTTTGTGTCGGCCACTAGGGTCGCTAATCTTACTCACACAGCTACCTCATTGCGCCTCTTTTTTTCTTTGCGTCATGTGCTGTTTGGGGAGGGTTTTTTGGAAGGGACATCCTGCGTGACACTGCAGTGCCACTCCTAGATGGGCCCGGTGTTTGTGTCGGCCACTAGGGTCGCTAATCTTACTCACACAGTCAGCTACCTCATTGCGCCTCTTTTTTTCTTTGCGTCATGTGCTGTTTGGGGAGGGTTTTTTGGAAGGGCCATCCTGCGTGACACTGCAGTGCCACTCCTAGATGGGCCCGGTGTTTGTGTCGGCCACTAGGGTCGCTAATCTTACTCACACAGCTACCTCATTGCGCCTCTTTTTTTCTTTGCGTCATGTGCTGTTTGGGGAGGGTTTTTTGGAAGGGCCATCCTGCGTGACACTGCAGTGCCACTCCTAGATGGGCCCGGTGTTTGTGTCGGCCACTAGGGTCGCTAATCTTACTCACACAGCTACCTCATTGCGCCTCTTTTTTTCTTTGCGTCATGTGCTGTTTGGGGAGGGTTTTTTGGAAGGGACATCCTGCGTGACACTGCAGTGCCACTCCTAGATGGGCCCGGTGTTTGTGTCGGCCACTAGGGTCGCTTATCTTACTCACACAGCGACCTCGGTGCAAATTTTAGGACTAAAAATAATATTGTGAGGTGTGAGGTATTCAGAATAGACTGAAAATGAGTGTAAATTATGGTTTTTGAGGTTAATAATACTTTGGGATCAAAATGACCCCCAAATTCTACGATTTAAGCTGTTTTTTAGTGTTTATGGAAAAAAACACCCGAATCCAAAACACACCCGAATCCGACAAAAAAAATTCGGTGAGGTTTTGCCAAAACGCGTTCGAACCCAAAACACGGCCGCGGAACCGAACCCAAAACCAAAACACAAAACCCGAAAAATTTCAGGCGCTCATCTCTAGCTCCCACTCACGACTGCAGGACTTTCATCGGACTGCACCCACTCTGTGGAATGCCCTACCACGCACAATAAGACTCTCCTCTAGTCTCCAAACCTTCAAGCGTTCCCTCAAAACTCACCTCTTTAGGCTAGCGTATCAAATTCCTGAACCTGAGCCCACATAATTTTCATAAACCTTCCTATCAAATTACATCCAATCTGTACAGTTCACACATATCCTCACATGTCTTCTCATTCTATGCAATAGATAGCACCTTTCCTTGTGTACATATGCCTATTTCCCTATAGATTGTAAGCTTGCGAGCAGGGCCTTCCTACCTCTATGACTGTTATCACCCAGTTTGTTATTGTTATTTGAAATTGTAAATCGCAACGGAATTTGCTGCGCTATATAAGAAACTGTTAATAAATAAATAAATAATAAATAGTGTCTGATATAACAGCAGCATTTGAAGATCTGAACACTAGCAGTATTACCGGCTATAGTGATCCATGATTACTGATCAGGACTGCAGCCTGTGATGAAGTCTTACCCACTAGGTAATTTGTGATCCTTGAGCCATGCAGTGTGTGCTGCTGCGCCCTGCTGTATGGTCCATTCTAGGAGTAGCAGAGGGGGTCAGACAGTGTTTGCATGCAATGCAGCTACGGCAAATGTTCAGAACTGTTTCGTGAGCAGATGATGGCGTGGCAGCGGCTCAAACCCATTAGGGGGTATGGCAGTTGTTACCGCTGTGAGAGATTTACACTGTAGATCACAGTTCACTTTGAAATAGGGCATACACTGTGCTTATGTGTCATCCAAAAGAGACGATTCTTAACGTGTTTCTCGGTCTATGTCACTGACCATTTCCTCAGGAGGGTTAGTGAAGAAGATTACAGAAGAAGGAATTAACAGACTACAGGCTATAATAGATATATTGGGGTAAATTTACTAAGATGGGAGTTCTATTTAAGATGGGATGTAGCCCATAGTAACCAATCAGATTCTGTTTCTCATTTATCAAGCACCTTCTAGAAGATAATACCTGGAATTTGATTGGTTACTATGGGCAACATCCCATCTGAAATAGAACTCCCATCTTAGGACGGTCGATATCCTCATATATCGGTTTCTCTTCAGAACGTGTACCAGTGCTCTGGTTTCTCTTCAGAACGTGTACTTCTGTTTCACATTTCATATATGGTCGAGTATTCCAGCATCGGATATTTAACCATCATGATAACCCCTTTGGAACGGTGTCCTTGAAAGAAACCGCAATATGAGGATATCGACCGTCCTCACATGAGTGTTAGGTACGCCTCTCTCTCACAATAGCAGATACCATTTAGATCCTGGTCTTCAACCACCAATTGATAAAGAGCATGTCACATCTTGAAAAGATACCTTTATGGGCATGTCAACACCTGTCTTTTTGTAAGTCAGGTGTGTTTATATGAGAACACTGTCTCAATCTGTTGGTTTAAAAAGATCACCAATTCTCTGACCATTCACATTGCCTAGTGAAGCCTACTAGACTATTGGCAAAAACCATAGACTACGTTATTGCCTCATTTTGTTTCACGTGACAATACTACACATTGTATACTTCTGTTTCATTTTCCTATTTTTTTAACACGGTTCAGCTCTCTATCAACGATTGAACATTGAACACCCTTGACTTTCCGTCCAGAGATGGCACAGCTAAGTATTTTTTTGAGCACTCTCATATTCACCATCACCGCTTGAGCAATAGCGCCATCTAGTCCACACCACCACAACTCTTTCAGTAAACGCAGGAGTACTAAGCACAAACCAATGTGGCTTAATAAGGTGGTCAAGAAAGAAATGGCTAATATGAGGCGTGCTTTCAAAGCATTTAAATCTAATAGAGAGGATTGATTCCAGTATTACAAGGAATGCAAAAAAGTAATAAGAGCAGCTAAAATTGTAAACGAAAAGCAAATCACTATAGAAAGTAAAACCAATTCTAAAAAGTGTTATAAACATATAAACAGTAAAAGGTTAAAGAAGGAGAATGTAGGCCTATTAAAAGATGAATTGGGAGCTTTGATAAACAACGACAAATTAAAAGCGGAAATATTGAACAACTTTCCTCAGTATTCACGACGGAGGATGAGCCAGTGACAGCAGTGCATAAATGACAGGGAAGGTAATGATTCATGGCTTGATGCTTGTTTAAGTGAGGAAGTAGTCCTGGAGAGACTAAACAAGGTAAAGATTAATAAATCACCAGGCCCAGACAGTTTTCATCCAAGTGTTATTAGGTTGCTTAGGTTGCAGCTAGCAAAACCCCTATACTTGATTTTCATAAGTTCAATTAGACAGGCATGGTACAAAAAGATTGGCGCATAGCTGAGGTAGTGCCTTTATTTAAAAATGGAACTAAAAATAATCCTGGAAGCTATAGACCAGTTAGTTTAACCTCTATAGTGGGTAAAATATTGGAAGGCATTTTGAGGGATAGCATAGAGGCTACTAAGTTTATTAGTAAAAGTCAGCATGGGTTTGTAAGGAACCACAAACAGAGACAAATGACTTTTAATTAGCGCCTAAGTAAAGAAAAAATAAACTCCAATTCCCCTGTGCGCTGCCGTAAGGCTCTGTGTATGTACCTTTAAATTATAAGACAAATAGGAAAAAGAAACGGCTGTGCTCGTAGGAATAAGGGGTAGCAGATATAAGGAGAGCTGACATATATGTTAATTTTTTAATTATTTATTAAAATATCACATTTAAATTTTATATCAGTAGAAATCCTGAATATAAAAATAAAATATACAAATATGTATAGGTAATACACTGAGTCACCATAAAAGTTAATTACCAATGATGTCCATACACAAGATATTCCCAAATGAAGGGTAGCGGATGAGGGCTCAATGCTATAGCAGATGGGAGAGCTGGTGATCTGGCAACTGCAATGCTTGTTGCCGTTGCAACTCTAAATGGTTACAATGTGCCCCAGGTAGATACTTTCTATGTGATGTGTGGTTGGAAGTAACAGAGGGGCTCCTGTCAATATAAAAATGCAAAAGCAGTGGTAAGAATCCGGGCAGTGATCCCTTAGAGCAGATGACAAATGTAATGGATTTTACATCTCCCATGGGCTGGCGTCACCAAGCGTCCTCAGGTGAAGTCCACTGAACAGTCCACCCGTATGCTGGCGATGGAGAGGGACATGCGGCACATCCACTGGAACAAGCCCCAGATGACAGCGGGAGACTGTCAATTTAGTACAGCTAAAATCATCTTTCCTGACATGCGGGGGGAACACCAAGCACAGGGGTAGTATGCCCCGCATGTCAGTGCCGCCCCCCTCCCAGACAAATACAAAAGCATTGCACAGCGGCGATGATTTTGTCTTTCAGGAGTAACTCCTGGCCAGCATAGCTCCTGCGGCTGGCCGGGAGTTGTTTGTCGCTGCCTCTGGCCACAGCGGCTGCGTGAGATGTCACGCAGCCAACATAGCACGCCCCCCCCAATGGTCCGGCTATGCCTACGTTGGCCGAACCGTGCCCCCTCATTCCCAGTGACCACCTCTGTCTCAGAGGCAATCACTAGGCAGCGACGACTGCAATTCGCCGGCACACTGCGGCACCAGTTCATGGCAGTTCCAACCCGATCGCTGAGCTGCGAAAAACTGCAGCGAGCGATCAGGTCAGAATGACCCCCTAAGTTGCTACTATGCGCTCGCACGTCTGTGTGCATGTGCATATATTCATGCACGCTATGCATATGCATTGCATGGGCTTCAGCATAGGTTTGTATAGGCATAGCCAGGCATGGCTAGTCATTGCTGTGATGTGTATACATGTACGTACACATTGCGGCTGTGATGAGCCTGGCTATATCTGTAAATCTCCAAATTCGTGGTTCCCAAACTTTTTTGAATCACACCGTCCTACAGTATCAGAAATCTTTTCACTGCACCCATAGGCTAAAAGTTTCTTTATAGAGTTATTAAGAAAGAAATATTAAATGAAGTAAATTGTCTTTTTATGCTATCATTAGGTACAATTATGTGGTTAGGGGCAAGATCTGCTTCTGTTTGTCCACATATATTATTATTAGCAGCGACCAGAACTGGTTTTTGCCTATTACATTGACCATAAATCATTTGAATTAGTCCTGGACCATAAATCCAAGGCTCCCCTGCAAGTTCCCTGAGGCACACCAGGGAGTCACAGTATAAGAACCACTGTCATAATTGTAGAAACATCTCAAAGGATGAAATGTTCCTGACTTTAGTCTAGTTCTAATGTTTCTGATAATAAAAACAAGTGTAATTCCTGCCCGGTGCTAATGCTTCATATCTAACTGAGTCAGACTGGCCCACAGGGGTACAGGGGAAACCCCCAGTGAGCCCCATTGCCTGTTGGCCCACCTCCTCCACTAGGGATCATGTTCCAGACTGTGCACTTGTATTTTGTCATAGGCATAGAGGCAGAGCTGGAATAAGGCATTAGGGGGCCTGGGGTATTTAAGGCAGGGGGGCCCTAACATAAAATGTATATATATATATATACACACACACACACACATACATACACATATATACTTATACAGACAGGGTAATAAACAGCACTCAAGGATAAATTTATCAGGGTCTCACAGCGTCATGAACTCAGCCTTTTGGTGACATTTATTCACCTTCATCAGGAGAAGCCTATATATATATATATATATATATATACAGTTGGAGGTCCGGCTCTTCCTTACATAATGTCTATGCGCTGGGTGCCTGAACGAGGAGATAACAGCAAAAGGAATAGGTAGGTCCGGCACTCCAGACGTCTTACAGAATTCAGTCTCACACCAGCATCATAGTAGACAACGTTTCAGTGCTTTTATTCTAGCGACGAAAGTGCTAGAATAAAAGCACTGAAACGTTGTCTACTATGATGCTGGTGTGAGACTGAATTCTGTAAGACGTCTGGAGTGCCGGACCTACCTATTCCTTTTATATATATATATATATATATATATATATATATATATATATATAAAAATACAAATCTATACTGTATATATAGATAGCGATACATGTTACACATATAACCTACACACATCATGGCTTCTGCACACACATAACACAAACATCCTGTATTGCACACACACATATGTATGGAGCACAGTACCTACAGATACACAGCTCCAGTACACAGACGTAGTAGGACCAGCACACTACCAGGGTGAGTACCGGCACCCAGCCCACTACTCGCTGGTAGTACCGCAGGGTGTGAGACGCCGTCATTATCCCTGAGCAGCCGGCACTGAGCTGCTGCAGAGCCGCTGCTCCACAAGCAGCCCAGCAAAGCCCTGCAGCGCCGGCGTCTGTGAGCACCGCGCCACAGATCAGATCTCTATTAAGGATCCGATCCACAGGTCTGCGCTCGCCGCGGACAGCATCCGATCCACAGGGCTGCGCTCACCGCTGAAAGCAGGCTGCTGTCAGTGGTGAGTGCAGCCCTGTGGATCGGATCCTTAATAGAGATCCGATCTGTGGCGGCTCGTGGCGTGGGGGGCCCTTGCAGGCAGGGGGGCCTGGGGTAACTTACCCCCAGAGACCCCCCCTTTTTTCCGGCTCTGCACAGAGGTGCAGCACACTGAGCCGGCACGTGGGGGTAGGAGACACTATGACACAAAAGTATGATCAAATTCTCTATGATATAATACCAGCAGCTGCAAAATGATTGTGTAGACTGCAGTAACATCTGATTAGTATATACTCACTCACTGGAGTTGTTACTGACATACAGTGCGTATACAGCACATTAAATATCATCAATAGCAGGGGTTGAGTTTGGGATCCTGCGGGTCACCAGATTGCCGGTGAGGGGGCGCAATGTAGCCCCTTGTGCTTGCCATGTAGTGGGCTCGGTTGCTCGCTGCGCTCACCACAGGGTCTGTTCCCTCTCTATAGGTGTCATAGACACCCACTTGTGGGAATAGTCCCTGGTAGTATGCCGGCTGTCGGGCTGTTCAGCGCTTGGGATTCTGACATTGATATAGTGACCGGCGTTCTCTCATGACCACATCCCAATAGCAGCAAAATTTATACACAAGTCTAATGAAGTTCTATAAGGTATAATACTGATAGCTGTAATTGGAATGTATAGACTGCAATAATTAAAAATAGCTGACTAGTATATACTCACTCAATAATGTTGTTATGGAATACAGTGAGCGTATACAGTAGTATTCTATATATCATCAAATAGCAGCTACATAACTGACTGTGACTATAGATACTCCCACTAAATTGCTACAAAAAAAGTGAAATACCTCTTGGGCGCTCCTTATCTAACGTTGGCTGCCTTCCAAATCCAAAAAATGGACCTATCCCAAACAAGATCCAGAAATTTACACAGAAAAAAGATTTTATGGACTAGATGGCGCTAACGTGCAAGCAAGAATGGTATCGTGAGGGAATGTGAATACTTAGCTTATGCTCTGTATATCCCAATAATGGATCGGAGGGTTCTTTGTCCAGATCCTTGATGGTGCACTCGACCACAGAAGAGAGATATGAAAAGAAAATACACAATTTGTAGTACTGTCAAGTATCCTACAGAGAAAACTTCATCAATTTTCATCCGGCGTACCTCACTTACGATGTGAGTCGTCGGATGATATACATAAAGGTATCTTTAAACTTAGGGTATCTTCACATGAACACACCTCACTTACATGGAGGTGGATGTCTTTACTCATATAAAGGTATCTTTTTAGACCATAGAATATGATTTTCACAAGGAAATAATAACCAATTTTTTTCCAGGAATGTTGGTACAAGATCAGCGTACCTAACACTCACTCTGACAGCTGAATGTCTCCTCACATCACGGTTTCTTTAAAAGTAGGCTCCATCCAAAAGGAGATAAAAGAATGGCGCACTCGACCACAGGAGAGGGATATAAAGAGAAAATACACAATGTGTAGTACTGTTATATATCCTACAGTAAGAGCTTCATCAATTTTCATCCGGCGTACCTCACTTCCAATGTGAGTCGTCGGATGATATACATAAAGGTATCTTTAAACTTAGGGTATCTTCACATGAACACACCTCACTTACATGGAGGTAGATGTCTTTACTCATATAAAGGTATCTTTTTAGACCATAGCATATGATTTTCACAAAGAAATGATAACCAATTTCTTTCAGAAATGTTGGTACAAGATCAGCGTACCTAACACTCACTCTGACAGCTGAATGTCTCCTCACATCATGGTTTCTTTAAAGACAGGCTCCATCCAAAAGGGGATAAAAGTATATGATTTTTATTCAAAGATAAAATGCAACATAAAAGGCTTTGATTCAGCGTAAGGGTCAAACTCTGAGGGGGGTAAGTGCCGTCTTGGAACATAGAAAGTGGCCAACTTGTATAGGTTCCAGAAAAAAAGGACAAGGTCTTACCTTCCCTCAGGTGGGGTTGACAGGTCCGCTGATGCAATGCTCCCTCTTTGCCAACGCGTTTCGAGTCTAGGATTCTTTTTCAAGGCATGAGGGTCTGTACAATAGGCTGCCCTATTTATAGGGATAATAATAAATTACTTCTGGTCATGTGACCGGAACCGGAAGTGACAAGAAAAAATAAAATTAAAATTAAGCATACATATATGAAACATAACTTCATGTTAAGTACAAAGATAACTATTTATCTACATGCATATTTCCATTGTACTAGCAATAATCCTTTAAAATAAACACTGATATCGAGCAAGCCGGAAGTTCTTATTCCGCTCGGAATTATGGGTATTGTAGTCTTCTGAAGGAAGGGAGATGGCGGCGATAACCGGACATTGTGTTCCACTTGGGATTGTGGGAGATGTAGTTTACTGTTGTAGTCCTTTCAGTGTAGGTAGGGAGATAGCGTAGGAAGTGTAGGAAGGGAGATAGCGGCGGCAACCGGACATTGTGTTCCATTTGGGATTGTGGGAGATGTAGTTCACTGTTGTAGTCCTTTCAATGTAGGTATTGTTAGGCGCCGGGGTCCGCTCGTCGGTGCGGCCCGGCGCCTAGCAACCAGGGACGCCGTGCGCATACAGCCGCCGGCTCCCTGGCAACGCTAGACGCCGGGCGCACGGAGCCGCTCTGACCCTAGCAACGGGGACGCCATGTTCGGGCCGCGTTCCCCGTTGCTGGGTCTGTTCTAATTATTTTATGGTGTGCTGGCCGTGCAGCTTGCAAGCTGCACGGCATTCATTGTGATTACCCAGTCTGGCTCCTGATTGGGGAGCTCTCTGTTATAAGCACCCTTTGGACTTCCCACAGACGCCGGTGATAGCTTCCTGTTTGTCTGTGTCAGTTGCAGAGAGTTCCAGTCTTGTTCAATCCGGTTGTTCCTGTCCTCTGTGGTCCTGTACTCGGAAAGTTGTCATCATTCCTGGAGTCTGACCGAGCACCTTTAACATCCTGTGGTGTTCGTGAGTCGCGGCGCAGCCGTGTGTTGCGGCTTGTCCGCTTACTGTTTATTATTTAGTATATTTGTGTTCTGGAGCTTTTGCGGAGGATTCCGCTCCCACAGATCCACTCTGGTATCCAGCGGTGCTGTATAGGAGTAACGGATCGGTGGATCCTTGGTTGTCCTTTTCCCTGGCGGCTAGTCCGCACATACCTTTGGTTTAAGTTAGTTAGCTTGTAACCCCTGGCCTGGTTGCTTAGTCAGAGGGCCCCTTGTTATCACCCTGTCTCGGATTTCCCTTTGTCTCCCATTAAGACCTGAGGGGGCATCGGGGTTGGGCAGACATAATCCGCCCTTCAAACGCGGCTGCCATGGGCTCAAGCAACCATAGTCTCGCAGGGGATTTCTGATAACACGGGCGAGACAACGGAGTTAGGGCGCCAGGGGTTACTAGGCTCTCCTGCTCCCACTACCAGCAGATCTTCCCTGTACTCAGACCTCTGCCATAAGATCTCCTCTGGTCTGGAGTTCGGGAATCATAACATTATCACCGGCCAGACAAAAAAAAAAAATTAAAAGGAGTTAATTTTTTTTCACTTATTCAGTTGGGAGATTTTGTCGGCCTCATGAATCCCACCGGTGTTGGGCCAAATCCTGGCCAACTTCTAGTTAGTCAGATTCAAGAACTTACTCAGATGGTTCAGGATCTGTCCCTCCGGGTGAGGTCACAGGAAGATCTGTTACGGACTTCCCCGAGGGTCATCCCTGAACCAAAAATGCATCTGCCTGACCGTTTTTCTGGGGATAGAAAACAGTTTTTTAATTTTAAAGAGTCTTGTAAACTTTATTTTCGTTTAAGACCAGTCTCCTCAGGTACGGAGGCTCAGCGGGTTGGAATTATTATTTCTCTGCTTCAGGGGGATCCTCAGACCTGGGCTTTTGGTTTAAAGACAGACGATCCGGCCTTATTGTCTGTAGACGCCTTTTTAAAATCTTTAGGGCTATTGTATGACGACCCTGATAGAGAGGCGTCCGCTGAGAGTCAGTTGCGTGCTCTCAGACAGGGTAGGAATCCCGCAGAGATTTATTGTACGGAGTTTCGCCGTTGGTCGAACGACTGTGGATGGAATGACCCAGCCTTACGCAGTCAGTTTCGCCTCGGCTTATCTGAATCTATAAAAGACAGTCTCCTTCAGTATCCCGCTCCTGAGACTCTCGATAAACTCATGGAGCTCTCTATTAAGATAGATCGTCGGCTCAGAGAGCGGAGGGCTGAAAAAGGAGCATCTGTCGGATTTACTCCTTGTGTTTTTTCCATTCCTGTGGACATGGAGGAGCCTATGCAGATAGGTCTCTCCAAATTGTCTCCTGAAGAAAGAACCAGGAGGCAAAATTCTGGTCTTTGTTTATACTGTGGAGGTAAGGGACATTTTGCCCGTAGTTGTCCGAACAAGTCGGGAAACTTCCCGACCAAGTGAGTTGTGAGGGGGTTCACTTTGGTCTGCAGCTTATCTCCTCAAATAATTCACTGTTAGTTCCTGCTAAAGTTTCCTTTGGCAGCCTCTGTTCCTCGGTCTCTGCTTTTGTGGACAGTGGAGCTGCAGGGAACTTTATGGATTTAACATGGGCCAAGGCCTTAGGTATTCCTCAGTTAACCTTGGGTAGGTGTGTCACCATGCATGGTTTAGATGGGAGTCCCTTGTCCAATGGGGTTATTTCTCTCTGTACACCTCCTGTTTTACTTTCGGTAGGAGCTCTGCATTCTGAAAAGATTGAGTTTTTCCTTACCCATTGTCCAGCAGTTCCTGTGGTTCTGGGTCACCCTTGGCTGGCCTTTCATAATCCCATCATTGATTGGCAGTCGGGGGAGATCTTACAATGGGGTACCATCTGTAATAAAGAATGTATTACGCTTCCTATCCGAGTAGCTGCCGCCGTTCCTGCACCCATTCCTGTGGAATACCAGGATTTTGTTGATGTATTTTCCAAGGGCAATGCGGATATTCTGCCTCCCCATAGGCCTTATGATTGTGCCATTGAGCTAATTCCTGGTGCCACGTTGCCTAAAGGAAGGTTATATGCATTGTCTGGTCCTGAAACTGTGGCCATGAATGAGTATGTGAAAGAAAGCCTTGGGAAAGGATTTATCAGGCCATCTAAATCCCCTTTAAGTGCAGGTTTCTTCTTCGTAGAGAAGAAGGATGGTTCACTTAGACCCTGCGTTGACTTTAGAGCTTTGAATAAAATCTCAGTAAAGAATACTTACCCTCTGCCGCTGATCTCTGTCCTCTTTGATCAGCTACGTTCGGCTGTGATTTTTTCTAAGATTGACCTGAGAGGAGCATATAACCTCATCAGAATCAAGTCAGGGGATGAGTGGAAAACGGCATTCAGTACTCAGTCAGGCCACTATGAGTATCTGGTTATGCCATTTGGCCTGTCTAACGCTCCGGCAGTTTTCCAGGATCTCATTAACGATGTGCTCCGTGAGTTTCTTGGAAGGTTCATTGTAGTCTACTTAGACGATATTTTGATTTATTCTGACTCTGTAGAACAACATGTTACCCAGGTGCGTCAGGTTCTAAAAAAATTACGTGAAAATCACCTATATGCCAAGCTTGAGAAGTGTGAATTTCATGTCACGGAGGTATCCTTTTTAGGGTACATTATTTCCCCTCGGGGATTCTGTATGGAACCAAAGAAGCTCCAAGCCATCCTTAGTTGGGCGCAACCCACCAACTTAAAAGCAATTCAGCGCTTTTTAGGGTTTGCGAACTACTATAGAAGATTTATTCACTCCTTCTCTGACCTAGTTGCTCCCATTGTGGCACTGACTAAGAAGGGAGCAGATCCTACCAATTGGTCACGTGAAGCTGAGTTATCTTTTCAGGCCTTGAAACAAGCCTTTGTCTCAGCCCCTGTCCTCAGACATCCCAACCCAGAATTGCCTTTCATTGTTGAGGTTGATGCCTCGGAGGTTGGAGTAGGGGCTATCCTATCTCAGAAGGATCCGGATTCCCTCGAATTACATCCTTGTGCCTTTATGTCCAGGAAATTCTCATCTGCAGAATCCAACTACGATGTTGGTAACCGGGAATTGCTGGCTATTAAATGGGCTTTCGAGGAGTGGAGGCATTGGCTTGAAGGAGCGACTCATACCATTTCAGTTTTGACTGATCACAAAAATCTTCAATACATTGAATCAGCTAAACGACTGAATGCCCGGCAGGCTCGTTGGGCTTTATTTTTTACTCGTTTCAAATTTATTATCACCTTCAGGCCAGGTTCCAAGAATACTAAGGCAGATGCCCTGTCACGCAGTTTTCTTCCAGTTCAAGACAACAGTCCTGTTACTCCCATACTTCCGTCTTCAGTCATTCGGGCAGGCCTCACACAGGATGTATTTACCCAGTTAAAGCTGCTTCAACATCAAGCTCCTGGAAATACTCCTGCTGGTCGTCTTTTTGTCCCTGAGTTTTTGAGAGCAACTGTTTTGATGGAGTTTCATGATAGCAAAGTTGCCGGGCATCCGGGAATCGCTAAGACTTTGGAATTAGTCTCCCGCTCAGTATGGTGGCCTGGTCTTTCCAAAGACATTAAAGAGTTTGTTTTTTCATGTCAGGTCTGTGCACAGCATAAAGTTCCTCGTTCTTTGCCTATCGGTCAACTTATGCCCTTGAATGTTCCTCTTAGGCCATGGTCGCATATCTCCATGGATTTTGTGGTGGACCTCCCTCTGTCAGCCGGATGCCGAGTCATATGGGTGGTAGTGGACCGTTTTAGCAAAATGGCCCATTTCATTGCTCTTCCCCGATTGCCATCTGCCCAGGGATTGGCAGTCTTGTTCCTCCGCCATGTTTTCAGACTCCATGGCTTACCCACTGATATTGTTTCTGATCGGGGTCCACAATTCATTGCACAATTTTGGAAGTCTTTTTGTGCTTCATTAAAGATGAAATTATCTTTAACGTCTGGCTATCATCCCCAATCCAATGGGCAGACTGAGCGAGTTAATCAATCTCTAAAACAATATTTGCGTTTGTACTCGGCCAAACTCCAAAATGACTGGTCTGAGTTTCTTCCATTGGCGGAGTTTGCTTATAATAATGCCTGTCATTCTTCCACCAATGTGTCTGCAGTTTTTGGTTTTCACCCCAGGGCTAATTCATTTTTTCAACATTCCTCTGTCTCCTCACTGGCCCTGACCTCTCATCTTAGACTCATTTGGAGAAAAGTACACCTGGCTCTCAGAAAAGCGGCATTCCGGGAAAAAAGATTTTCTGACAGGCTCCGGCGGCCGTGCACTTTTAAAGTAGGAGATAGGGTGTGGTTGTCGACTCGCAACATTAAACTTCGACAAACCTCAGCCAGATTGGGTCCTAAATTTATTGGACCATTTCACATTATCAAAAAAGTCAATCCAGTTGCTTTCCGGTTACGTTTACCAAAAACTTTACGGATCGGAAATACCTTCCATTGCTCATTGCTGAAACCATATGTTTCGTCCAGTAGATTTCCTCGTAAAATATCTCAGGGGAGATCACCAATAAATGTACAGGGTCAGCAGGAGTTCCTGGTGGAGAAGGTTCTCGATTCCAAGTTTTCCCGGGGTCGGCTTTATTTTTTGGTACATTGGAGAGGTTATGGGCCAGAGGAAAGGTCTTGGGTCCTGGATGAGGATCTTCATGCCCTGAGGCTCAAAAGGGCATTTTTTCGAGAATTTCCTCAGAAACCTGGCTTTAGGGGTTCCTTGACCCCTCCTCAAGGGGGGGGTAATGTTAGGCGCCGGGGTCCGCTCGTCGGTGCGGCCCGGCGCCTAGCAACCAGGGACGCCGTGCGCGTACAGCCGCCGGCTCCCTGGCAACGCTAGACGCCGGGCGCACGGAGCCGCTCTGACCCTAGCAACGGGGACGCCATGTTCGGGCCGCGTTCCCCGTTGCTGGGTCTGTTCTAATTATTTTATGGTGTGCTGGCCGTGCAGCTTGCAAGCTGCACGGCATTCATTGTGATTACCCAGTCTGGCTCCTGATTGGGGAGCTCTCTGTTATAAGCACCCTTTGGACTTCCCACAGACGCCGGTGATAGCTTCCTGTTTGCCTGTGTCAGTTGCAGAGAGTTCCAGTCTTGCTCAATCCGGTTGTTCCTGTCCTCTGTGGTCCTGTACTCGGAAAGTTGTCATCATTCCTGGAGTCTGACCGAGCACCTTTAACATCCTGTGGTGTTCGTGAGTCGCGGCGCAGCCGTGTGTTGCGGCTTGTCCGCTTACTGTTTATTATTTAGTATATTTGTGTTCTGGAGCTTTTGCGGAGGATTCCGCTCCCACAGATCCACTCTGGTATCCAGCGGTGCTGGATAGGAGTAACGGATCGGTGGATCCTTGGTTGTCCTTTTCCCTGGCGGCTAGTCCGCACATACCTTTGGTTTAAGTTAGTTAGCTTGTAACCCCTGGCCTGGTTGCTTAGTCAGAGGGCCCCTTGTTATCACCCTGTCTCGGATTTCCCTTTGTCTCCCATTAAGACCTGAGGGGGCATCGGGGTTGGGCAGACATAATCCGCCCTTCGAACGCGGCTGCCATGGGCTCAAGCAACCATAGTCTCGCAGGGGATTTCTGATAACACGGGCGAGACAACGGAGTTAGGGCGCCAGGGGTTACTAGGCTCTCCTGCTCCCACTACCAGCAGATCTTCCCTGTACTCAGACCTCTGCCATAAGATCTCCTCTGGTCTGGAGTTCGGGAATCATAACAGGTATCAGGAAAAACGGAAGTTTTCATTTTGCTCAGGATTATGGGTAATGTAGTCATCAAAAAGTAATGGCGGCGGTGACCGGATATTACATCCTGCTTAGGATTATGGGAAATGTAGTCTCCTAGTGTAGTTCTATATATGCAATGGAAACAACGGACAGAGACTAAGAGTTCTCTCTTTGAATTATGGGTGATGCAGTCTCTGGCCGCATTTCTTCCACTGCTTTTGCTGACAAAACGATCACGTTATAATTCCTCAGTGGTGTTAATCACTTCAATGTTGATCAGCAGCATCACGGGGAATTATGGATTATGTAGTCCACAGCGGGAGCCATTTTGGTAGTTCTTAATGGTCACTCGTAATTTGCAATAAATAATCGTTAGCCATAATCCCCTCTAAGTAGAGTGTCGCAGTATTCATGCTCACAACTGTTAAAACAAACAAGTTAGAGTTACTGTATTACCAAACAACAAGGAAAGATGTCAAAAAAATCTCTAAAAAAAAAAAAAAAACCTGATAATTCTTCACGGTGATTTTGTTATTATGAATGAAGTACTAGAGTTGGTTCATCGCAAGCCCCAACTAGCAATATATTTCATAAACCAATAAGGAAAGATATAACATTAATAAGTGTCTATTTAACACTCTGATGTTGATTACAAAAACCATTTAAGTTCAAAGTCGTGGTTAAGTCCCCCAGGGGTAAGGGTATTGAGTGAGAAAATAGTTTTCATCTCGGAGATGGCAAGATTTTTATCGATGTTCTTATCTCTCCAAGTTGACTTGATATGTTTGATTCCAATAAACTTCTTTATATGTTGAATGGAACAGTTATGTTTCTTTTTGAAATGGTTAGACAAATGGTGGGTCTCTACTCCTTTTTTTACGTTTCGTAAATGTTCGCCTATTCTTGTCTTGAGCTGTCTTGTAGTTCTGCTGATATAATGAAGGCCGCAGGAACATTCGTTCAAATAGATCACATTTGCAGTATGACAGGTAATAAAGTCCCTGATTTTGAAGGTGACCCCATTAACTGTTATTTCGGAATATTTGCTGGTAGAATCTTTGATGTTTTTACAACCAATGCACAGCCCACATCTGTGGAAACCCTTAGTTCTAATTAGGTTTCGAGTCGGCATGGGCAAAGCGCTCCTTACTAGATGGTTTTTCAAATTTCTTGATTTCCTATATACAAAATTTGGTTTTTTTGGTATTATGTTGGCAAGAATCGGGTCTCTAGTTAGGAGATACCAGTTTTTCCTAATGACTTTCTCAATTTGTCTATATTGGGAGTCATACTGAGATATGAAGGCCCAAGTGAGTTTGTTGGAATTTTCTTTCTTCTTAATCCGATTAGATGACAATAAGGATGTACGGTCTATTTGTTCTACTTCACAGATGACTTGGTTCAAATCTTCCTCTTTATATCCTTTTCCAACGAAGTTCTCCTTCATTTGGAGTGACTGTTGTTTAAAAACCTGATCATGACTACAGTTCCTCCGCACTCGTAGGAATTGGCTCTTTGGGACCCCTTTCAGCCATAAGGTGTGATGTTGGCTGTCAATGGGAATATAAGTGTTTACATCTGTTGGTTTCTGATAAATTTTAGTGTTGAGAGCATTATTTTCTTGATAGATGGTCAAATCTAGGAAATTAATTTGCTCCCGACTACTGGTGAACGTAAATTTTAAGTTAACGTTGTTCTCATTCAGTGATTCAAAGAATTCTACTAGTTCTTCCTGAGAGGAGTTCCAAAACAGAAGCACATCATCGATGTAGCGAAACCAGTATAGAAGGGGTCCACCCCAAGCTACGCTATCGTAAATGGCTCGATGTTCCCAATAGCTCATAAACAAATTAGCGTAGCTTGGGGCGAATTTAGTCCCCATTGCAGTACCGGTTTTTTGAAGAAAAAATTCACCATTAAAGAAAAAATGATTATTCTTAAGTATGAAGTCAATAGCCTCCAATGTGAAATTCTTTCTCTCCTTAGTCATTTCTGTCTTATTAAGAAACCATGTAATGGCTTCTAAGCCTTGTTCATGTCTGATACAGGTATATAGTGATGTTACATCGGCAGAGGCCATATTCATGCCATCTTCCCACTTAATGTTCTGAAGTTTATTGATAACATCACCTGTGTCTTTCAAATAGGAGGGGTTAGAGGTGACGAGGGGCTGTAGGATTGAGTCCACCAACGCAGAAAGATTGGATGTGAGGCTTCCAGTTCCGGCTATGATGGGCCTTCCTAGAGGGTTTATTAGACTTTTATGGACTTTGGGAAGTATATATATAGTAGGAGTTACTGGATCCTCTATATTCACAAAGTCATACTCTTCTTTGGTCATACCTCGGCTTAGCTGATGTTTATCAATAAGCGCAAGGAATTTTTCCTTTATCGTATTAGAGGGATCCCCTTTTAATTTGATGTAGGTTTCACTATCAGCTAGTTGTCTCATAACTTCTCCTATATAGTCCTCACGGTTTAATATGGCTATTCCACCACCCTTATCACAGGGTTTTATAATGATATTCTCATCATTACTAAGATCTTCTATAATTTTCCTCTCCTGCTTATTGAGATTAAATTTCATCTTGGGTTTCTTTAAATTCTTCACTTCCTCCAACACTAACTTGGTGAAGGTTTCGATGAAGGGCCCTTTGACATGGGTCGGATAGAATTTTGATCTCTTCTTTTTCTTTTTATTAGGAGTTTCCTCTTCTATTGGTTCTGTGGTTCCCATGGTTTCCTCTGATTGTGCTCCTCTAGTATTACCTTCTGACTCCTTTAATGCGAAGAATTTCCTCAAAGTGATTTTTCTAACAAACTTTTGAATGTCAATGTACTTATCAAAGTCATTCATATATGATGTTGGGGCATATTTGAGACCCTTATTCAGCACTTTTGTTTCTTGTTCACTTAGTTTTCTTTTACTGAGATTGAACACTAGATTGGTTGGTGTCTGTTCTATAGGAGTACAGATATTCTTCTTTTTGCTTCTTTTTCTGTTAATCCCTCCTCTGCATCCTCGTTTTGTCGGTCTCATAGAATTTATTATTTTTCTTTTCTTCCTTTTTTTCTTTTTTTCTTCTTCATCTTGTTTATTTTCCTCAATATTTTGTTGGTAGGCGGTTGTGACTTCAAGATGATTTACTGCTGGGGCGATGGACTTATCGATGGGATGATTTAGAGGTGGTCCCTCCTTGAGGACCTTTCTCCTAAAAAAGGTTGCCTCCTGGTCTGTGTCTCCTCACTCACATGACGAGTTGTCCTTCTTGTGTTCCTCATTATTGATCTTCTATTATGTCCATAAGTGGTGGTTTCTTTGTTTTCATTTTGGAGGCCAGAAGAAGAAAAAAAGAAAAAAAGGAAGAAAAGAAAAATAATAAATTCTATGAGACCGACAAAACGAGGATGCAGAGGAGGGATTAACAGAAAAAGAAGCAAAAAGAAGAATATCTGTACTCCTATAGAACAGACACCAACCAATCTAGTGTTCAATCTCAGTAAAAGAAAACTAAGTGAACAAGAAACAAAAGTGCTGAATAAGGGTCTCAAATATGCCCCAACATCATATATGAATGACTTTGATAAGTACATTGACATTCAAAAGTTTGTTAGAAAAATCACTTTGAGGAAATTCTTCGCATTAAAGGAGTCAGAAGGTAATACTAGAGGAGCACAATCAGAGGAAACCATGGGAACCACAGAACCAATAGAAGAGGAAACTCCTAATAAAAAGAAAAAGAAGAGATCAAAATTCTATCCGACCCATGTCAAAGGGCCCTTCATCGAAACCTTCACCAAGTTAGTGTTGGAGGAAGTGAAGAATTTAAAGAAACCCAAGATGAAATTTAATCTCAATAAGCAGGAGAGGAAAATTATAGAAGATCTTAGTAATGATGAGAATATCATTATAAAACCCTGTGATAAGGGTGGTGGAATAGCCATATTAAACCGTGAGGACTATATAGGAGAAGTTATGAGACAACTAGCTGATAGTGAAACCTACATCAAATTAAAAGGGGATCCCTCTAATACGATAAAGGAAAAATTCCTTGCGCTTATTGATAAACATCAGCTAAGCCGAGGTATGACCAAAGAAGAGTATGACTTTGTGAATATAGAGGATCCAGTAACTCCTACTATATATATACTTCCCAAAGTCCATAAAAGTCTAATAAACCCTCCAGGAAGGCCCATCATAGCCGGAACTGGAAGCCTCACATCCAATCTTTCTGCGTTGGTGGACTCAATCCTACAGCCCCTCGTCACCTCTAACCCCTCCTATTTGAAAGACACAGGTGATGTTATCAATAAACTTCAGAACATTAAGTGGGAAGATGGCATGAATATGGCCTCTGCCGATGTAACATCACTATATACCTGTATCAGACATGAACAAGGCTTAGAAGCCATTACATGGTTTCTTAATAAGACAGAAATGACTAAGGAGAGAAAGAATTTCACATTGGAGGCTATTGACTTCATACTTAAGAATAATCATTTTTTCTTTAATGGTGAATTTTTTCTTCAAAAAACCGGTACTGCAATGGGGACTAAATTCGCCCCAAGCTACGCTAATTTGTTTATGAGCTATTGGGAACATCGAGCCATTTACGATAGCGTAGCTTGGGGTGGACCCCTTCTATACTGGTTTCGCTACATCGATGATGTGCTTCTGTTTTGGAACTCCTCTCAGGAAGAACTAGGAGAATTCTTTGAATCACTGAATGAGAACAACGTTAACTTAAAATTTACGTTCACCAGTAGTCGGGAGCAAATTAATTTCCTAGATTTGACCATCTATCAAGAAAATAATGCTCTCAACACTAAAATTTATCAGAAACCAACAGATGTAAACACTTATATTCCCATTGACAGCCAACATCACACCTTATGGCTGAAAGGGGTCCCAAAGAGCCAATTCCTACGAGTGCGGAGGAACTGTAGTCATGATCAGGTTTTTAAACAACAGTCACTCCAAATGAAGGAGAACTTCGTTGGAAAAGGATATAAAGAGGAAGATTTGAACCAAGTCATCTGTGAAGTAGAACAAATAGACCGTACATCCTTATTGTCATCTAATCGGATTAAGAAGAAAGAAAATTCCAACAAACTCACTTGGGCCTTCATATCTCAGTATGACTCCCAATATAGACAAATTGAGAAAGTCATTAGGAAAAACTGGTATCTCCTAACTAGAGACCCGATTCTTGCCAACAAAATACCAAAAAAACCAAATTTTGTATATAGGAAATCAAGAAATTTGAAAAACCATCTAGTAAGGAGCGCTTTGCCCATGCCGACTCGAAACCTAATTAGAACTAAGGGTTTCCACAGATGTGGGCTGTGCATTGGTTGTAAAAACATCAAAGATTCTACCAGCAAATATTCCGAAATAACAGTTAATGGGGTCACCTTCAAAATCAGGGACTTTATTACCTGTCATACTGCAAATGTGATCTATTTGATCGAATGTTCCTGCGGCCTTCATTATATCGGCAGAACAACAAGACCGCTCAAGACAAGAATAGGCGAACATTTACGAAACGTAAAAAAAGGAGTAGAGACCCACCATTTGTCTAACCATTTCAAAAAGAAACATAACTGTTCCATTCAACATATAAAGAAGTTTATTGGAATCAAACATATCAAGTCAACTTGGAGAGATAAGAACATCGATAAAAATCTCGCCATCTCCGAGATGAAAACTATTTTCTCACTCAATACCCTTACCCCTGGGGGACTTAACCACGACTTTGAACTTAAATGGTTTTTGTAATCAACATCAGAGTGTTAAATAGACACTTATTAATGTTATATCTTTCCTTATTGGTTTATGAAATATATTGCTAGTTGGGGCTTGCGATGAACCAACTCTAGTACTTCATTCATAATAACAAAATCACCGTGAAGAATTATCAGGTTTTTTTGTTTTGTTTTTTTTTTAGAGATTTTTTTGACATCTTTCCTTGTTGTTTGGTAATACAGTAACTCTAACTTGTTTGTTTTAACAGTTGTGAGCATGAATACTGCGACACTCTACTTAGAGGGGATTATGGCTAACGATTATTTATTGCAAATTACGAGTGACCATTAAGAACTACCAAAATGGCTCCCGCTGTGGACTACATAATCCATAATTCCCCGTGATGCTGCTGATCAACATTGAAGTGATTAACACCACTGAGGAATTATAACGTGATCGTTTTGTCAGCAAAAGCAGTGGAAGAAATGCGGCCAGAGACTGCATCACCCATAATTCAAAGAGAGAACTCTTAGTCTCTGTCCGTTGTTTCCATTGCATATATAGAACTACACTAGGAGACTACATTTCCCATAATCCTAAGCAGGATGTAATATCCGGTCACCGCCGCCATTACTTTTTGATGACTACATTACACATAATCCTGAGCAAAATGAAAACTTCCGTTTTTCCTGATACCTACATTGAAAGGACTACAACAGTGAACTACATCTCCCACAATCCCAAATGGAACACAATGTCCGGTTGCCGCCGCTATCTCCCTTCCTACACTTCCTACGCTATCTCCCTACCTACACTGAAAGGACTACAACAGTAAACTACATCTCCCACAATCCCAAGTGGAACACAATGTCCGGTTATCGCCGCCATCTCCCTTCCTTCAGAAGACTACAATACCCATAATTCCGAGCGGAATAAGAACTTCCGGCTTGCTCGATATCAGTGTTTATTTTAAAGGATTATTGCTAGTACAATGGAAATATGCATGTAGATAAATAGTTATCTTTGTACTTAACATGAAGTTATGTTTCATATATGTATGCTTAATTTTAATTTTATTTTTTCTTGTCACTTCCGGTTCCGGTCACATGACCAGAAGTAATTTATTATTATCCCTATAAATAGGGCAGCCTATTGTACAGACCCTCATGCCTTGAAAAAGAGTCCTAGACTCGAAACGCGTTGGCAAAGAGGGAGCATTGCATCAGCGGACCTGTCAACCCCACCTGAGGGAAGGTAAGACCTTGTCCTTTTTTTCTGGAACCTATACAAGTTGGCCACTTTCTATGTTCCAAGACGGCACTTACCCCCCTCAGAGTTTGACCCTTACGCTGAATCAAAGCCTTTTATGTTGCATTTTATCTTTGAATAAAAATCATATACTTTTATCCCCTTTTGGATGGAGCCTGTCTTTAAAGAAACCATGATGTGAGGAGACATTCAGCTGTCAGAGTGAGTGTTAGGTACGCTGATCTTGTACCAACATTTCTGAAAGAAATTGGTTATCATTTCTTTGTGAAAATCATATGCTATGGTCTAAAAAGATACCTTTATATGAGTAAAGACATCTACCTCCATGTAAGTGAGGTGTGTTCATGTGAAGATACCCTAAGTTTAAAGATACCTTTATGTATATCATCCGACGACTCACATTGGAAGTGAGGTACGCCGGATGAAAATTGATGAAGTTCTTACTGTAGGATATATAACAGTACTACACATTGTGTATTTTCTCTTTATATCCCTCTCCTGTGGTCGAGTGCGCCATTCTTTTATCTCCTTTTGGATGGAGCCTACTTTTAAAGAAACCGTGATGTGAGGAGACATTCAGCTGTCAGAGTGAGTGTTAGGTACGCTGATCTTGTACCAACATTCCTGGAAAAAAATTGGTTATTATTTCCTTGTGAAAATCATATTCTATGGTCTAAAAAGATACCTTTATATGAGTAAAGACATCCACCTCCATGTAAGTGAGGTGTGTTCATGTGAAGATACCCTAAGTTTAAAGATACCTTTATGTATATCATCCGACGACTCACATCGTAAGTGAGGTACGCCGGATGAAAATTGATGAAGTTTTCTCTGTAGGATACTTGACAGTACTACACATTGTGTATTTTCTTTTCATATCCCTCTTCTGTGGTCGAGTGCACCATCAAGGATCTGGACAAAGAACCCTCCGATCCATTATTGGGATATACAGAGCATAAGCTAAGTACTCCCACTAAATGCCTTCCATATAGCCTATAATGATATCAGACATTGAGAGATACAGTGTGTGACATTAGAACACTTCAGATAGAGTTTGTGTATGAATCTGTCACACCAGAACCAATTGCAGCAATTGTTACCCCTTATGCAAACTGAAGAACACTAATAGGCATATGGCATTGGTGCATGGGTCAGGGAACTTTTTCACCTTTTAACCCAAAATATATATAGATACGCCAACATTACCCCCTTGATTTGAAAGGAAGTAAATCATATATTATTGTGCATATATACTGGCTATCACTGTTTATATGGCATTTCTAAGATACTGTGTATGTATATATATATATATATATTAAAAAAAAAAATTATATATATATATATATATATATATATATATATATGACAAGAATTACTTCCCCACTGCGCTATTTCAAATAAAACACTAAAATTTATTAATTAATTATATGGCTGCCTGTATCCTTTAAGTTCCCTGTTAGGAGGAAATAAATGTGTGAAAATATGAAACGAAATAGAGGAGATGGCGCCAAGGGAGTTATATCAACGCCCTACCTAAAAACGGACCCTTACAGTACTCTCCGGATAAATTTCGTCAGATAACAAATACTAACATAAAAATTTATTAAAACAACATATAAACCTGACACAAATGTTATAAGTATACAGAGTTGATACATTTACATTTGTCGCACAATTTGAACAATCAGTTTGTAGTGATGAGGAAAAAGCGTAGATATATCACTACGATTTCCTCCTCCTCCTTATTGTAGATCTGGAGGTAACATCAGATAATAGATAGATAAATAACCTAATGCGTTTCGTCTTGTTCCAAGACTTCATCAGGGGTAAAATCTCTTCATTTCAGAACATATTGTCAGCACATAAAAGGTCATTCAAAGATGTATGAACGTTTCAATATTTCAATGGGACTTGATTGATACAGCGAGGACCATACCTCATATATCATCAGCTTGAGTCTGACATTCAGATATTCGAATATGGGGAAGATTCATATGTGTATAGAATCTAACTGGTTCACAAGCATAAGGAACCTCATCGGTCAGCAGCTTGAACCTGACACTCAGAGACTCAGGAGTGAAGACAATTCAAATGGGTATAATATCTAACTAATTTAGAACACTTGGTAGACCCTCCAGTAGTGCAGTGCTGACAGCCAAGTCTCTGTATAATTATACAGACTCAAGCTGATGATATATGAGGTATGGTCCTCGCTGTATCAATCAAGTCCCATTGAAATATTGAAACGTTCATACATCTTTGAATGACCTTTTATGTGCTGACAATATGTTCTGAAATGAAGAGATTTTACCCCTGATGAAGTCTTGGAACAAGACGAAATGCTTTGGGTTATTTATCTATCTATTATCTGATGTTACCTCCGAATCTACAACAAGGAGAAGGAGGAAATCGTAGTGATATATCTACGCTTTTTCCTCATCACTACAAACTGATTGTTCAAATTGTGCGACAAATGTAAATGTATCAACTCTGTATACTTATGAACATTTGTGTTGGGTTTATATGTTGTTTTAATAAATTTTTATGTTAGTATTTGTTATCTGACGTAATTTATCCGGAGAATACTGTAAGGGTCCGTTTTTAGGTAGGGCGTTGATATAACTCCATTGGCGCCATCTCCTCGTTTCCTCTTCGTTTCATATATATATATATATATCCACAATTTTGGCAATGAATGAGTTTATTTGCACTTTCACCAAAAAAACACCAGAATGAATGTAAGAAAGATGGATCAGGGGGAAAGATGGGGGGCACGACTTTTAGGAGAAAGATGGTCACATCGTCACCTCAGTAATGTCATTGGGAATTTCCCACTGTTATGTGGGCCACTGCCTGATTCTGCAGTACTCCATCAGTGGTCAGCCACAGAACACTTCAAGTTCTGCGCGTGGGATGGCGGGCCGCGGGTGGGAGGACAGCGCAGGACGGGCAGGTGTGAGAGAGTGCGGTGTGATGTCAGCACGTCACACTGTGGCCAGGCACACAGCACAGGACGGCCAGGAGCACAGCGCAGGGCGAGCATGAGGGAGCGCGGTGTCACATCGCGAGCTGGCCGGTGCTGGACAGGGCTGTATCTTGGCAGAGCGACCGTCCATTACCCCCAGGAATTTCATTTTTACAGAGCAACAGGATAATTTGTGTAAGATAACAGCCGCTGTGCTCACACATAGAACTGATATAAAAAAAATTACAAATAGACAACAGTTCTTATTGGATAATTATATATTATACACACGTTTTCTCTTCTCTTTCACTATCCTTTATTTTATATCTCACTGTTTTAGCAATGACATAATGAGATATTTTAGTGCATACCAATAAAATAATAAGCTTTTAATAGAAATTGGTTGAGTCCCGGTGCACCCTGGTAAACTAATTACTCTCTTCTTCTTTTACATCTCTAATGTACTTACCTTGGTTCTGATTTATTCTTTCAACTACAACCAAATCTAATTTCTTCAAAATTATTCAGAAAGCTATCCTTTATGCCAAAAGGTATTGTTATCATTGGCTGAATCCCACCATGGCTAGTAAAGCAGAAATATCTTTGGTAAATAATTTGTGAACCCCTTAGGTCAATGGTGGCTAATGCGTGGCTCTTGAGCCACATGAGGATCTTTCTTCATTCAAATATGTCTCCCAACACTCAAAGTCACATGACCACAAGATATCTGTAAACCGCTGCACTCAAGCCAGACATGCAGCAGCACTACATAGACTGAGAACTGTGGGAGCCAAATACACACGGGGGAGCTGGCTGGAGTGACACATGGGGGAACTGAAGTGTATTATGTGAATCTGGCTTTTCAATATATTTTATGCTGACCTGGCTTTTTCAATTATTTGATGTAGAAGTGGCTTTTTCATTGTATTTTATGTTGGATCTGGCTTTTTCAATGTACTTTATACCAGGGGCGTGGCCTAGCAGGCACAAGGTCACACCCCATTTTTGCAAGTGTGCCTTCGGCTCGGAGTCAGCTCTTTGATGTACCTAACAAGATTTTTGGGCTCTTTGTCTCTGACTGGTTGGCCACCCCTGCCCTAGGTGGTGAATAATAAAATTACTCAGCCAAACATTTCACACCCTGTCCTATAAGTTATATTCTCACAACGCTTTCATGTAAATAAATGTAATAACCAGGGACGTGCAGACAGGGGAGGCCGGGGAGGCAGAGCCTCACCTATCATGCTCCCTATTATACGCAGAGTTCTCACTATAACAATGACTGGGAGAACACAAAGAAGAGATGTATAACTTACAGTATCAGCATCTTCTTTGTACTAATACAGTCATCTTTATAGATAAAACTTACCAGAGTTGCAGAGCTCCTGCTATTGCAGGGAGAGATAGAGATGAGGCAGCAGCAGCTCAGCCTCATCTCTCACACTGTCGGACACTGCCTGTACAGATGGGCGGGGCTACACAGCGGCCAATCAGACCGCATAGAATAGAGAAATGTGAGGCATTTGTGTGAGCTCTGATGGACAGCTTGGATTTGTCATGTGACCAATCCAGGAAGTGAAGAAAGGCAAACAACGGAGATTAGCTGTTTGGCAGGAGAGGAGGGAAATGGAGACCTGCAGTGCCAGCAGCAGCCACCTGTGCACAGTGACTGGGGGAGTAGCTGCCAGTACCTGGATTCTGTGTGTGTGTCATATGTAGTGTGTGTGTCATCTGTAGTGTGTGTGGGGACAGGACTGTGTGTCTGTGTGTAATCTGTAGTGAGTGTGGGGACAGGACCGTGTGTGTATGTTTGTTTGTGTGTGTGTACATGTGTGGCATCTGTAGTGTGTGTGTGTAATTTGTAGTGAGTGTGAGGACAGGACTCTGTGTGTAATCTGTAGTGAGTGTGGGGACAGGACCGTGTGTGTGTGTGTGAGTATTCTGTAGTGAGTGTGGGGACAGGACCGTGTGTGTGTGTGTGTGAGTAATCTGTAGTGAGTGTGGGGACAGGACCGTGTGTGTGTGTGTGAGTATTCTGTAGTGAGTGTGGGGGCAGGACTGTGTGTGTGTGTGAGTAATCTGTAGTGAGTGTGGGGGTAGGACTGTGTGTATGTGTGAGTAATCTGTAGTGAGTGTGGGGGCAGGACTGTGTGTGTGTGTGTGTCATTTGTAGTGTGTGTGTGTTAGATTTGAAGTGAGTGTGGGGGCAGGACTGTGATTGTGTGTGTGTAATCTGTAGTGAGTGTGGGGACAGGACCGTGTGTGTGTGTGTGTGTGTGTGTGTGTGTGTGTGTATGTGTGTGTGTGTGTGTGTGTGTGTGTGTGTGTGTGTGTGTGTATATGTGTGTGTGGTATCTGTAGTGAGTGCTCTCCCTCCCCAGGTGCTGCTGACAATATCACTGATGATGGTATTGACCTGTATAACCTGCTGCACTAGGCCAGCGGTGTTCTGCAGGTGAAGGGCAATGGGGAGCTCCTCACCCAGAAGTTAGTATGCACCAGATTACTCACAACACTAGGGTGATGGCTGTGACCTGGCTGTTACTGTATGTAATTTCTCCCTGTGTTTGCATGGATGTAGTGCAGGGACATTAAAGTTAAATTGTGTAGGGGGTGAGACGTGCTCCTGGCACTGAGAGCCTCCACCAATTGTGCCTCCCCAGCCTCTGACCTCACCACACGTCACTGGTAATAACTCACTTTCTGGTAAGGACATATAGCACCAGTTGTCTTGTCAGATCCTCCTTCTTTCTCCATGATAAGAGTCACCCTTGGTGACTTGATAGCTCTATACTTTTGAAAGATCCTTTGCAACCAATAGTTCTTGCACAACCATTTATTGTACATGGGCCCTCATTCCGAGTTGATCGGTCGCAAGGCGAATTTAGCAGAGTTACACACGCTAAGCCGCCGCCTACTGGGAGTGAATCTTAGCTTCTTAAAATTGCGACCGATGTATTCGCAATATTGCGATTACTAACTACTTAGCAGTTTCAGAGTAGCTCCAGACTTACTCTGCCTGTGCGATCAGTTCAGTGCTTGTCGTTCCTGGTTGACGTCACAAACACACCCAGCGTTCGCCCAGGCACTCCCACCATTTCTCCGGCCACTCCTGCGTTTTTTCCGGAAACGGTAGCGTTTTCAGCCACACGCCCCTGAAACGCCGTGTTTCCGCCCAGTAACACCCATTTCCTGTCAATCACATTACGATCGCCGGAGCGATGAAAAAGCCGTGAGTAAAAATACTTTCTTCATAGTAAAGTTACTTGGCGCAGTCGCAGTGCGAACATTGCGCATGCGTACTAAGCGGATTTTCACTGCGATGCGATGAAAAATACCGAGCGAACAACTCGGAATGAGGGCCATGATGCACAGTAGAGAGTAAACTGGGAATATAAAATGGAATCTGCTCAAGCTATTTAGTAATACTTTTCAGGTGCATGAAAGTTAGTGATGTGCACCTGATATTTTTCGGGTTTTGTGTTTTGGTTTGGATTCGGTTCCGCGGCCGTGTTCTGGATTCGGACGCGTTTTGGCAAAACCTCCCTGAAAATTTTTTGTCGAATTCGGGTGTGTTTTGGATTTGGGTGTTTTTTACAAAAAAAACTCAAAAACAGCTTAAATCATTGAATTTGGTGGTCATTTTGATCCCATAGTATTAATAACCTCAATAACCTTAATTTCCACTCATTTCCAGTCTATTCTGTACACCTTATACCTCACAATATTGTTTTTAAGTCCTAAAATTTGCACCAAGGTCGTTGGATGACTAAGTTAAGCGACCCAAGTGGCCGACACACACACCTGGCCCATCTAGGAGTGGCACTGCAGTGTCAGGCAGGATGGCACTTCAAAAAAATTGTCCCCAAACAGCACATGATGCAAAGAAAAAAATAGGTGCACCAAGGTCGCTGTGTGACTAAGATAAGCGACACAAGTGGCCGACACAAACACCTGGCCCATCTAGGAGTGGCACTGCAGTGGCAGAAAGGATGGCACTTCAAAAAAATAGTCCCCAAACAGCACATGATGCAAAGAAAAATGAATGAAAAAAGAGGTGCAAAATGGTATTGTCCTTGTATAAACAGGACATGCACACTTTAACAAACGTATCATTTCAGCGACAGGGTCTGCCACACAACTGTGACTGAAGTGACTGGTTGGTTTGGGCCCAAACCAAAAGAAGCAATCAATCTCTCCTTGCACAAACTGGCTCTACAGAGGCAAGATGTCCACCTCCTCCTCATCGTCCGATTCCTCACCCCTTTCACTGTGTACATCCCCCTCCTCACAGATTATTAATTCGTCCCCACTGGAATCCACCATCTCAGGTCCTTGTGTACTTTCTGGAGGCAATTGCTGCTGGTGAATGTCTCCACGGAGGAATTGATTATAATTAATTTTGATGAACATCATCTTCTCCACATTTTCTGGAAGTAACCTCGTACACTGATTGCTGACAAGGTGAGCAGCTGCACTAAGCACTCTTTCGGAGTACACACTGGAGGGGGGGCAACTTAGGTAAAATAAAGCCAGTTTCTGCAAGGGCCTCCAAATTGCCTCTTTTTCCTGCCAGTATATGTACTGACTGTCTGACCTGCCTTCTTGGATGCGGTCACTCATATAATCCTCCACCATTCTTTCAATGGTGAGAGAATCATATGCAGTGACAGTCAGTAATCGCTGGCAGGTCCTTCAGTCCGGACCAGATGTCAGCACTCGCTCCAGACTGCCCTGCATCACCGCCAGTGGGTGGGCTTGGAATTCTTAGCCTTTTCCTCGCACCCCCAGTAGCGGGAGAATGTGAAGGAGCAGCTATTGACGGGTCACGTTCCACTTGACTTGCCAATTTTCTCACCAGCAGGTCTTTAAACCTCTGCAGACTTGTGTCTGCCGGAAAGAGAGATACAACGTAGGTTTTAAATCTAGATCGAGCACGGTGGCCAAAATGTAGTGCTCTGATTTCAACAGATTGACCACCCGTGATTCCTGGTTAAGCGAATGAAGGGCTCCATCCACAAGTCCCACATGCCTAGCGGAATAGCTCCTTCAATGTCTCCAGCTTCTTCTGCAAAAGCCTGATGAGGGGAATGACCTGACTCAGGCTGGCAGTGTCTGAACTGACTTCATGTGTGGCAAGTTCAAAGGGTTGAAGAACCTTGCACAACGTTGAAATCATTCTCCACTGCGCTTGAGTCAGGTGCATTCCCCCTCCTTTGCCTATATCGTAGGCTTGAATGGCCTTTTGCTGC
The DNA here is from genome assembly GCF_028390025.1 of Pseudophryne corroboree. Taxonomy (NCBI): domain Eukaryota; kingdom Metazoa; phylum Chordata; class Amphibia; order Anura; family Myobatrachidae; genus Pseudophryne; species Pseudophryne corroboree. Next base: position 359,009,312 of record NC_086453.1, on the reverse strand, counting down.
TCCTCCATCCTCTGAAGCATATAGAGGGTTGAATTCCACCTTGTTACCACCTCTTGCTTCAGATGATGACAGGGCAGGTTCAGGACTGTTTGCTGGTGCTCCAGTCTTCGGCACGCAGTGGCTGAATGCCGAAAGTGGCCCGCAATTCATCGGGCCACCGACAGCACCTATTGCACGCCCCTGTCGTTTCTTAAATAATTCTGCACCACCAAATTCAATGTATGTGCAAAACATGGGATGTGCTGGAATTTGCCCAGATGTAATGCACGCACAATATTGCTGGCGTTGTCCGATGTCACAAATCCCCAGGAGAGTCCATTTGGGGTAAGCCATTCTGCGATGATGTTCCTCAGTTTCCGTAAGAGCTTGTCAGCTGTGTGCCTCTTCTGGAAAGCGGTGATACAAAGCGTAGCCTGCCTAGGAACGAGTTTGCATTTGCGAGATGCTGCTACTGGTGCCGCCGCTGCTGTTCTTGCTGCGGGAGGAAATACATCTACCCAGTGGGCTGTCACAGTCATATAGTCCTGAGTCTGCCCTGCTCCACTTGTCCACATATCCGTGTTTAAGTGGACATTGGGTACAACTGCATTTTTTAGGACACTGGTGACTCTTTTTCTGAGGTCTGTGTACATTTTCGGTATTGCCTGCCTAGAGAAATGGAACCTAGATGGTATTTGGTAAAGGGGACACAGTACCTCAATCAAGTCTGTAGTTCTCTGTGAATTAACGGTGGATAAAGGAAACACGTTTCTCACCTCCCAGGCTGCCAAGACCTGAGTTATCCGCTTTGCAGCAGGATAACTGCTGTGATATTTCATCTTCCTCGCAAAGGACTGTTGGACAGTCAATTGCTTACTGGAAGTAGTACAAGTGTTCTTCCGACTTCCCCTCTCGGATGACGATCGACCCCAGCAGCAACAACAGCAGCGCCAGCAGCAGTAGGCGTTACACTCAAGGATGCATCGGAGGAATCCCAGGCAGGAGAGCACTCGTCAGACTTGCCAGTGACATGGCCTGTAGGACTATTGGCTTTCCTGTGAAAGGAGGAAATTGACACTGAGGGAGCTGGTGGTGTGGTTTGCAGGACCTTAGTTACAAGAGGAAGGGATTTAGTGGTCAGTGGACTGCTCCGCTGTCATCCAAAGTTTTTTAACTTGTCACTGACTTATGATGAATGCGCTGCAGGTAACGAATAAGGGAGGATGTTCCAAGGTGGATAACGTCCTTACCCCTACTTATTACAGCTCGACAAAGGCAACACACGGCTTGACACCTGTTGTCCGCATTTGTGTTAAAATAATTCCACACCGAAGAGGTGATTTTTTTTGTCATTTGACCAGGCATGTCAATGGACATAGTCATCCCACAGACAACAGGTGTCTCCCCGGGTGCCTGACTTAAACAAACCACCTCACCAACAGAATCCTCCTTGTCAATTTCCTCCTCAGCGCCAGCAACACCCATATCCTCATCCTGGTCTACTTCAACACTGACATCTTCAATTTGACTATTAGGAACTGGATTGCGGGTGCTCCTTCAAGCACTTGCAGGGGGCGTGCAAATGGTGGAAGGCGCCACCTCTTCCAGTCCAGTTTTGGGAAGATCAGGCATCGCAGCCGACACAATTGGACTCTCCTTGGGGATTTGTGATTCAGAAGAACGCACAGTTCTTTGCTGTGCTTTTGCCAGCTTAAGTCTTTTCATTTTTCTAGCGAGAGGATGAGTGCTTCCATCTACACGTGAAGCTGAACCACTAGCCATGAACATAGGCCAGGGCCTCAGCCGTTCCTTGCCACTCCGTGTCGTAAATGGCATATTGGCAAGTTTACGCTTTCCTCAGATGCTTTTCATTTTGATTTTTGGGTCATTTTACTGAACTTTTGTTTTTTGGGTTTTACATGCTCTCTACTATGACATTGGGCATCGGCCTTGGCAGACGACGTTGATGGCATTTCATCGTCTCGGCCATGACTAGTGGCAGCAGCTTCAGCACGAAATGGAAGTGGATCTTGATCTTTCCCTATTTTACCCTCCACATTTTTGTTCTCCATTTTTTAATGTCTGGAATTATATGCCAGTATCAATAGCAATGGCCTACTGCTATATATACTGCACACAACTGAAATGCACCACAGGTATGGATGGATAGTATACTTGACGACACAGAGGTAGGTAGAGCAGTGGCCTACTGTACCGTACTGCTATATATTATATACTGGTGGTCAGCAAACTGTGCAAAACTGAAATGCAGCACAGGTATGGATGGATAGTATACTTGATGACACAGAGGTAGGTAGAGCAGTGGCTTACTGTACCGTACTGCTATATATTATATACTGGTGGTCAGCAAACTGTGCAAAACTGAAATGCAGCGCAGGTATGGATGGATAGTATACTTGACGACACAGAGGTAGGTAGAGCAGTGGCCTACTGTACCGTACTGCTATATATTATATACTGGTGGTCAGCAAACTGTACAAAACTAAAATGCACCACAGGTATGGATGGATAGTATACTTGACGACACAGAGGTAGGTAGAGCAGTGGCCTTCTGTACCATACTCCTATCTATTATATACTGGTGGTCAGCAAAATTATGCACTGTACTCCTACTATATGCTGCACAGATATGGAGCGTTTTTCAGGCAGAGAACGTATAATACTGGTGGTCACTGGTTAGCAAAACTCTGCACTGTACTCCTCCTATATAATACTGCTGGTCCCCAGTCCCCACAATAAAGCAGTGTGAGCACAGATATACTCAGCACACTGAGCACAGATATGGAGCGTTTTTCAGGCAGAGAACGTATAATACTGGTGGTCACTGGTCAGCAAAACTCTGCACTGTACTCCTCCTATAATACTGCTGGTCCCCAGAATAAAGATATTTGCAGCCCCCTGAAACAAAGTGAGAGGACGCCAGCCATTTCCTCTCACTATCATTTCCAATGCACGAGTGAAAAATGGCGGCGACGCGCAGCTCCTTATATAGAATCCGAATCTCGCGAGAATTCGACTGCGGGATGATGACGGTCGGGCACGCTCGGGTTAACCGATCCATACGGGAGAATCCGAGTCTGCCTCGGACCCGTGTAAAATGGGTGAAGTTCGGGGGGGTTCGGATTCCGAGGAACCGAGGTGTTATTCTAAACAAGATAAAGAAAAAGTTTCTCCCAGCACACCAAGAGGTATCAGAAATAACTTGAACACTACATGAATAATAACAAATTCAGAGATTATATAGATATGGTTAAGCCACCAGGCCCCGACAAGGCTTCCCTGTAGTATTCAAGTCTCATTACTGATACTTCTTGGTGTGATGGAGGAATTTTCTTTATTTCAAATTTTCTCTTTTTCTTGATTAGAGAGTAAAATCGGCAGTACAATATACCATACTCTGTGTCACAGTTCTTGGATGGAAACATGGACTTTCCTGTACTAGGAGTTGGCTTTACCCAGTGCAGAAGCACGGAGTTTAACATGCTGGTGGTGTTTGCCAGGGACCCCTGCAAGGAGGTATTGACTACGCTGTGCCCAACACACAGCTTGCAGTCCTGTGCCTGGGTTCCTATGGCAGGAGCTGGTATACACTAGAAAATGGAGAGAACACTTGGATCAGACTAAAACTGACCTCTCAGGATACCGGAATGGGCAAAACCCAGGTTGGAACCAGATTAGCTTGATGCTGGGTATTGCTGGGTATAGTGGTGTAAAGGATCAGGTAGGGTCGGCAACAGAAATCATGGGGCCCTGTACACTGATATCTCTGGGGCCTCACCCTTCGACACCCACTTAGGGCAGCACAATCATGTAAAGAGGCAATCCACTATCATACAGAAGATGCACTGTCCTATATGGGATGGGGGGGGGCTCAGTCACACAAGGAACACCCAGCTCCCCACACATATTTAGTAAGAGTGTATAATATGCCTGACACTCATTGGGTATAATCAGGGTATTGGGTATATGTGGGAGAACCCCGTTATCCCAGCGTAGACATATCTCCAGGAATACAAATAATAAATATGCAGGTGCGCGACCAACAGCAGCAGGTAGGAGGAAGGTCAGTTCCTCAAAACTAAATAGTAAAGAAAATGTGTGTACCAGCGCTGGCTGAATGAATAAATCAGTTAAAATTATAATAATAATAAAAAATGATAATGAGGATGGTTTACTCTGTGTAAAAAAGTAACAATTTATTTAACATAACATCTATAACAGATCTAAAAGAAAGGAATTCCTATAGCCACTAGGTGGCAATAAAATTTCAATATATCTTGTCTGGATAAAATTTCATAAGTTCTCCTGTATTGGAATTGTCCATTCCTAAAGGCTAGGACGACTTCCCTTTATGCATTCACTGTATGGGTAAACAATTACCAGATCCCCACGTTGGTATGCATCAGCGTTGGAACAAGTCCTTTGGTCGCTGTAGGGGTAGCATAGACCGATTTGATGATAAGGTCCAGTGATGGGAGAGACGTCCAATTTGTGCTGAGGAATGGCACGGCTTTGCAGGCCAGTTTGGAGAACAGGATCCAGGCAGATAATTAGGCTCAAGTCCCAATGGACAGGATAGGCTCAACGCGTTTCACTGGTAAGATCCAGCTTCCTCAGGAGCATATCTCCAGGAATAGCGTGTGGACTGGGGCCAGCACAACTTCACTCTGGGACGCTGATTTATGAGGTCCGCACCTCTGAGCGACGCAGCCAATCCCGGTGCCTAGACACCTATAGTGCTCACAGCCTCCCCATCAGGTGGAACATGTGGGTATCAGGGACCATTAGGACACGGATTGCCCCTAATCCACCTGTAGACTGCATACTCACCAGAGACATGCCCATGCCCAGCCTGTAATGCTGGATACAGGCCTTCACCCACCAGTGTGCCACTCTCATTTTACCCCCGGAGAAATGGAGAGAATCCAGACAGAAGCCAGGCTGGCACACACACAGAGAGAGACTGAGACTGCTACACACACACACACACACACACACAGCAACAGGCAAAGAGAACGAGCCTGGCACACACAGAGATAGAACCTGGCACACACACACAGACTGGTACACACACACAGAGATAGGCACAGAAAGAGAGATAGAGCCTGGCACACACAGAGACTGTCACACACACATAGAGACAGGCACAGAGAGAGAGCCTGGCACACACAGAGACTGTCACACACACATAGAGACAGGCACAGATAGAGAGCCTTGCACACACAGAGCCTGGCACACACAGAGAGGCAGAGACTAGTACATACACAGAGAGACAGACTGGCATACACACAAACTGGCACACACACAGAGACTGTCACACATACACACAGAGACTGGTTTAGAGACTGGCACACAGAGAGACAGACTGGCACAGAAACAGAGACTGGCACACATACACACAGAGACAGATGAGGAGGTAGTCCCTGCTAAACATCTACAATATAGAGAGATGCAGAAAACGTGACCTGCGGGCTGTGACTGCAGAGCTGAGTGCTGCTGTCACTTGACTTAGCACACACTGCCAGTCACTCTTCTGAAGGGAGTGTGTGTGTAGAGAGTAGAGGTAAGGCTGCTGCAGTGGCCTCATAGACTTTGTGCCCACTGCCCGGTGATTCTATTCCTGGCTCCTCCTCTTCCTAGGTAGCTGAGCTGCGGCAGAAAGGACAGTGAGGGGCCTGCACAGGATAATGATGTCACAATGTCATTAATATTATCCGCATCACAATGGCCGGGACTGGACCAAACTAGTGTGATAACAGTGTAACCCTACTTCTCTGTTGGCGTGCCTCCACCCAAGCATATACACCCCAGCTCGCTTGGGAAAAGCCGTCCTTTAATAGGATATTGGGTGTCACTAGTTAAACTCTTAGATGATGACAAAGGTTACAGACAATAATAGGACATTAAGACAATAATATGATAAGTAATATAAACATTAGAGATGAGCGCCTGAAATTTTTCGGGTTTTGTGTTTTGGTTTTGGGTTCGGTTCCGCGGCCGTGTTTTGGGTTCGAACGCGTTTTGGCAAAACCTCACCGAATTTTTTTTGTCGGATTCGGGTGTGTTTTGGATTCGGGTGTTTTTTTCAAAAAACACTAAAAAACAGCTTAAATCATAGAATTTGGGGGTCATTTTGATCCCAAAGTATTATTAACCTCAAAAACCATAATTTACACTCATTTTCAGTCTATTCTGAATACCTCACACCTCACAATATTATTTTTAGTCCTAAAATTTGCACCGAGGTCGCTGTGTGAGTAAGATAAGCGACCCTAGTGGCCGACACAAACACCGGGCCCATCTAGGAGTGGCACTGCAGTGTCACGCAGGATGTCCCTTCCAAAAAACCCTCCCCAAACAGCACATGACGCAAAGAAAAAAAGAGGCGCAATGAGGTAGCTGTGTGAGTAAGATTAGCGACCCTAGTGGCCGACACAAACACCGGGCCCATCTAGGAGTGGCACTGCAGTGTCACGCAGGATGGCCCTTCCAAAAAACCCTCCCCAAACAGCACATGACGCAAAGAAAAAAAGAGGCGCAATGAGGTAGCTGTGTGAGTAAGATTAGCGACCCTAGTGGCCGACACAAACACCGGGCCCATCTAGGAGTGGCACTGCAGTGTCACGCAGGATGTCCCTTCCAAAAAACCCTCCCCAAACAGCACATGACGCAAAGAAAAAAAGAGGCGCAATGAGGTAGCTGTGTGAGTAAGATTAGCGACCCTAGTGGCCGACACAAACACCGGGCCCATCTAGGAGTGGCACTGCAGTGTCACGCAGGATGGCCCTTCCAAAAAACCCTCCCCAAACAGCACATGACGCAAAGAAAAAAAGAGGCGCAATGAGGTAGCTGTGTGAGTAAGATTAGCGACCCTAGTGGCCGACACAAACACCGGGCCCATCTAGGAGTGGCACTGCAGTGTCACGCAGGATGTCCCTTCCAAAAAAACCTCCCCAAACAGCACATGACGCAAAGAAAAAAAGAGGCGCAATGAGGTAGCTGTGTGAGTAAGATTAGCGACCCTAGTGGCCGACACAAACACCGGGCCCATCTAGGAGTGGCACTGCAGTGTCACGCAGGATGTCCCTTCCAAAAAACCCTCCCCATACAGCACATGACGCAAAGAAAAAAAGAGGCGCAATGAGGTAGCTGACTGTGTGAGTAAGATTAGCGACCCTAGTGGCCGACACAAACACCGGGCCCATCTAGGAGTGGCACTGCAGTGTCACGCAGGATGTCCCTTCCAAAAAACCCTCCCCAATCAGCACATGATGCAAAGAAAAAGAAAAGAAAAAAGAGGTGCAAGATGGAATTGTCCTTGGGCCCTCCCACCCACCCTTATGTTGTATAAACAAAACAGGACATGCACACTTTAACCAACCCATCATTTCAGTGACAGGGTCTGCCACACGACTGTGACTGATATGACGGGTTGGTTTGGACCCCCCCCAAAAAAGAAGCAATTAATCTCTCCTTGCACAAACTGGCTCTACAGAGGCAAGATGTCCACCTCATCTTCACCCTCCGATATATCACCGTGTACATCCCCCTCCTCACAGATTATCAATTCGTCCCCACTGGAATCCACCATCTCAGCTCCCTGTGTACTTTGTGGAGGCAATTGCTGCTGGTCAATGTCTCCGCGGAGGAATTGATTATAATTCATTTTAATGAACATCATCTTCTCCACATTTTCTGGATGTAACCTCGTACGCCGATTGCTGACAAGGTGAGCGGCGGCACTAAACACTCTTTCGGAGTACACACTTGTGGGAGGGCAACTTAGGTAGAATAAAGCCAGTTTGTGCAAGGGCCTCCAAATTGCCTCTTTTTCCTGCCAGTATAAGTACGGACTGTGTGACGTGCCTACTTGGATGCGGTCACTCATATAATCCTCCACCATTCTATCAATGTTGAGAGAATCATATGCAGTGACAGTAGACGACATGTCCGTAATCGTTGTCAGGTCCTTCAGTCCGGACCAGATGTCAGCATCAGCAGTCGCTCCAGACTGCCCTGCATCACCGCCAGCGGGTGGGCTCGGAATTCTGAGCCTTTTCCTCGCACCCCCAGTTGCGGGAGAATGTGAAGGAGGAGATGTTGACAGGTCGCGTTCCGCTTGACTTGACAATTTTGTCACCAGCAGGTCTTTCAACCCCAGCAGACCTGTGTCTGCCGGAAAGAGAGATCCAAGGTAGGCTTTAAATCTAGGATCGAGCACGGTGGCCAAAATGTAGTGCTCTGATTTCAACAGATTGACCACCCGTGAATCCTTGTTAAGCGAATTAAGGGCTGCATCCACAAGTCCCACATGCCTAGCGGAATCGCTCCCTTTTAGCTCCTTCTTCAATGCCTCCAGCTTCTTCTGCAAAAGCCTGATGAGGGGAATGACCTGACTCAGGCTGGCAGTGTCTGAACTGACTTCACGTGTGGCAAGTTCAAAGGGCATCAGAACCTTGCACAACGTTGAAATCATTCTCCACTGCACTTGAGACAGGTGCATTCCACCTCCTATATCGTGCTCAATTGTATAGGCTTGAATGGCCTTTTGCTGCTCCTCCAACCTCTGAAGCATATAGAGGGTTGAATTCCACCTCGTTACCACTTCTTGCTTCAGATGATGGCAGGGCAGGTTCAGTAGTTTTTGGTGGTGCTCCAGTCTTCTGTACGTGGTGCCTGTACGCCGAAAGTGTCCCGCAATTTTTCTGGCCACCGACAGCATCTCTTGCACGCCCCTGTCGTTTTTAAAAAAATTCTGCACCACCAAATTCAAGGTATGTGCAAAACATGGGACGTGCTGGAATTTGCCCATATTTAATGCACACACAATATTGCTGGCGTTGTCCGATGCCACAAATCCACAGGAGAGTCCAATTGGGGTAAGCCATTCCGCGATGATCTTCCTCAGTTGCCGTAAGAGGTTTTCAGCTGTGTGCGTATTCTGGAAAGCGGTGATACAAAGCGTAGCCTGCCTAGGAAAGAGTTGGCGTTTGCGAGATGCTGCTACTGGTGCCGCCGCTGCTGTTCTTGCGGCGGGAGTCCATACATCTACCCAGTGGGCTGTCACAGTCATATAGTCCTGACCCTGCCCTGCTCCACTTGTCCACATGTCCGTGGTTAAGTGGACATTGGGTACAACTGCATTTTTTAGGAGACTGGTGAGTCTTTTTCTGACGTCCGTGTACATTCTCGGTATCGCCTGCCTAGAGAAGTGGAACCTAGATGGTATTTGGTAACGGGGGCACACTGCCTCAATAAATTGTCTAGTTCCCTGTGAACTAACGGCGGATACCGGACGCACGTCTAACACCAACATAGTTGTCAAGGCCTCAGTTATCCGCTTTGCAGTAGGATGACTGCTGTGATATTTCATCTTCCTCGCAAAGGACTGTTGAACAGTCAATTGCTTACTGGAAGTAGTACAAGTGGGCTTACGACTTCCCCTCTGGGATGACCATCGACTCCCAGCGGCAACAACAGCAGCGCCAGCAGCAGTAGGCGTTACACGCAAGGATGCATCGGAGGAATCCCAGGCAGGAGAGGACTCGTCAGAATTGCCAGTGACATGGCCTGCAGGACTATTGGCATTCCTGGGGAAGGAGGAAATTGACACTGAGGGAGTTGGTGGGGTGGTTTGCGTGAGCTTGGTTACAAGAGGAAGGGATTTACTGGTCAGTGGACTGCTTCCGCTGTCACCCAAAGTTTTTGAACTTGTCACTGACTTATTATGAATGCGCTGCAGGTGACGTATAAGGGAGGATGTTCCGAGGTGGTTAACGTCCTTACCCCTACTTATTACAGCTTGACAAAGGGAACACATGGCTTGACACCTGTTGTCCGCATTTCTGGTGAAATACCTCCACACCGAAGAGCTGATTTTTTTGGTATTTTCACCTGGCATGTCAACGGCCATATTCCTCCCACGGACAACAGGTGTCTCCCCGGGTGCCTGACTTAAACAAACCACCTCACCATCAGAATCCTCCTGGTCAATTTCCTCCCCAGCGCCAGCAACACCCATATCCTCCTCATCCTGGTGTACTTCAACACTGACATCTTCAATCTGACTATCAGGAACTGGACTGCGGGTGCTCCTTCCAGCACTTGCAGGGGGCGTGCAAATGGTGGAAGGCGCATGCTCTTCACGTCCAGTGTTGGGAAGGTCAGGCATCGCAACCGACACAATTGGACTCTCCTTGTGGATTTGGGATTTCGAAGAATGCACAGTTCTTTGCTGTGCTGCTTTTGCCAGCTTGAGTCTTTTCATTTTTCTAGCGAGAGGCTGAGTGCTTCCATCCTCATGTGAAGCTGAACCACTAGCCATGAACATAGGCCAGGGCCTCAGCCGTTCCTTGCCACTCCGTGTGGTAAATGGCATATTGGCAAGTTTACGCTTCTCCTCCGACAATTTTATTTTAGGTTTTGGAGTCCTTTTTTTTCTGATATTTGGTGTTTTGGATTTGACATGCTCTGTACTATGACATTGGGCATCGGCCTTGGCAGACGACGTTGCTGGCATTTCATCGTCTCGGCCATGACTAGTGGCAGCAGCTTCAGCACGAGGTGGAAGTGGATCTTGATCTTTCCCTAATTTTGGAACCTCAACATTTTTGTTCTCCATATTTTAATAGGCACAACTAAAAGGCACCTCAGGTAAACAATGGAGATTGATACTAGTATACAATTATGGACTGCCTGCCGACTGCAGACACAGAGGTAGCCACAGCCGTGAACTACCGTACTGTACTGTGTCTGCAGCTAATATAGACTGGTTGATAAAGAGAAGATGTCTATGTAACTATGTATGTATAAAGAAGACTGAAAAAAATCCACGGTTAGGTGGTATACAATTATGGACGGACTGCCTGCCGAGTGCAGACACAGAGGTAGCCACAGCCGTGAACTACCGTACTGTACTGTGTCTGCAGCTAATATAGACTGGTTGATAAAGAGAAGATGTCTATGTAACTATGTATGTATAAAGAAGAATGAAAAAAATCCACGGTTAGGTGGTATTACAATTATGGACGGACTGCCTGCCGAGTGCAGAGACACAGAGGTAGCCACAGCCGTGAACTACCGTACTGTGTCTGCTGCGACTGGATGATAAATGATATAAAAAATATATATATATCACTACTGCAGCCGGACAGGTATATATTATATATTATATAATGACGGACCTGCTGGACACTGTCTGTCAGCAGAATGAGTTTTATTTTTATAGAATAAAAAAAAAAAAAACACACAAGTGAAGTCACACGACGAGTGTTTAACTTTTTCAGGCAATCACAATATAAGTATACTACTAACTATACTGGTGGTCAGTGTGGTCAGGTCACTGGTCAGTCACACTGGCAGTGGCACTCCTGCAGCAAAAGTGTGCACTGTTTAATTTTAATATAATATGTACTCCTGGCTCCTGCTATAACCTATAACTGGCACTGCAGTAGTGCTCCCCAGTCTCCCCCACAATTATAAGCTGTGTGAGCTGAGCAGTCAGACAGATATATAATATATATAGATGATGCAGCACACTGGCCTGAGCCTGAGCAGTGCACACAGATATGGTATGTGACTGACTGAGTCACTGTGTGTATCGCTTTTTTCAGGCAGAGAACGGATATATTAAATAAACTGCACTGTGTGTCTGGTGGTCACTCACTATATAATATATTATGTACTCCTGGCTCCTGCTATAACCTATAACTGGCACTGCAGTAGTGCTCCCCAGTCTCCCCCACAATTATAAGCTGTGTGAGCTGAGCAGTCAGACAGATATATATAATATTATATATAGATAATAGATGATGCAGCACACTGGCCTGAGCCTGAGCAGTGCACACAGATATGGTATGTGACTGACTGAGTCACTGTGTGTATCGCTTTTTTCAGGCAGAGAACGGATATATTAAATAAACTGCACTGTGTGTCTGGTGGTCACTCACTATATAATATATTATGTACTCCTGGCTCCTGCTATAACCTATAACTGGCACTGCAGTAGTGCTCCCCAGTCTCCCCCACAATTATAAGCTGTGTGAGCTGAGCAGTCAGACAGATATATATAATATTATATATAGATAATAGATGATGCAGCACACTGGCCTGAGCCTGAGCAGTGCACACAGATATGGTATGTGACTGACTGAGTCACTGTGTGTATCGCTTTTTTCAGGCAGAGAACGGATATATTAAATAAACTGCACTGTGTGTCTGGTGGTCACTCACTATATAATATATTATGTACTCCTGGCTCCTGCTATAACCTATAACTGGCACTGCAGTAGTGCTCCCCAGTCTCCCCCACAATTATAAGCTGTGTGAGCTGAGCAGTCAGACAGATATATATAATATTATATATAGATAATAGATGATGCAGCACACTGGCCTGAGCCTGAGCAGTGCACACAGATATGGTATGTGACTGACTGAGTCACTGTGTGTATCGCTTTTTTCAGGCAGAGAACGGATATATTAAATAAACTGCACTGTGTGTCTGGTGGTCACTCACTATATAATATATTATGTACTCCTGGCTCCTGCTATAACCTATAACTGGCACTGCAGTAGTGCTCCCCAGTCTCCCCCACAATTATAAGCTGTGTGAGCTGAGCAGTCAGACAGATATATATAATATTATATATAGATAATAGATGATGCAGCACACTGGCCTGAGCCTGAGCAGTGCACACAGATATGGTATGTGACTGAGTCACTGTGTGCTGTGTATCGCTTTTTTCAGGCAGAGAACGGATTATAAAGTAAACTGCACTGTCCTCACTAGTAAACTCTCTCCACTCAGTCTCTACACTTCTACAGTAACAGTACTCCTCCTAGTCAGCTCCAGTAAATCTCTCTCAGTCTCTTATAATCTAAATGGAGAGGACGCCAGCCACGTCCTCTCCCTATCAATCTCAATGCACGTGTGAAAATGGCGGCGACGCGCGGCTCCTTATATAGAATCCGAGTCTCGCGATAGAATCCGAGCCTCGCGAGAATCCGACAGCGTCATGATGACGTTCGGGCGCGCTCGGGTTAACCGAGCAAGGCGGGAAGATCCGAGTCGCTCGGACCCGTGAAAAAAAACATGAAGTTCTGGCGGGTTCGGATTCAGAGAAACCGAACCCGCTCATCTCTAATAAACATCTCACCTTAGTAACAAGAATTTCTGATTGTCCAATACCAACTTAAACAGGTAAGTAACTTTGTTTTACTAAAACTCAATATCTTGCCACAGAGCCCTCAATATATAAGTGTTACCAATTTAACAATCTTACACGACTATAACCCAATGTCACAGTAATAGTGCATGTATTACAAAAAAAGTTTATACCACCACAGCCGATACGACTATGGACCCGGGATTTAATCATACCCTTATACCTCCTGCGCAGTACACACTCTACCTATCCTAAGTGATCACTATTAAAATAGTTCAGTTTTTGTGGCCACAACGTCTGTGATTATTTCTACAAATTATACGGAAATTATAGCAGTAGGTTATGTAGGTTGTTGCAGTTGTTGTAAAGGCCGGAGTTGTTTAATATAAGAAACTTCCTCAGAGTCAGCAATATCTGAATATGACGGCTGGCATATCTGTAATCCGGACTTCACTAACTTTGGGAGCAGCGATATTTCCCTGGCTCCCCTCTGATGTCTCAGTATCACTTGTCTTTTACTGGATACTTGTCTGTCTTTACTGTGAAGAATTTAATCTATGAGAGAATTGATTTGGCTGTTTCAACAGAGTATTAGCTGAGCTATTTATGGACAGACAATTAATGCCTTGATGATACAAATGTGCTTAACTTCAACAGAATTACTTTCCAATGCTTTATATGTGGAACAGTCAGGTAGCCTAGGAGGGTCCCGTGCAATGTACTATACACCATATAATCCTTGACAAGTTAATATTAGTCACAATGTATTCATAACAGGATGCCCCTGTCTTAAAGTGATTCCACTGTCTTCTGCGGTGGAGACACTGTAGTCATTAAGGCTGAAATAGCTACTCTACCATTAAACATCTTAGTGATATTTGGTGGACCCCCTTCTGTAAAGTAAACCTTCATTACCTTCACAACCAGAAATAAAGACATGGAGACTTGAATTTTGGCAGAAAAATTGCTAGCTATTTATTTGTCCCTAACCAATAGCAAACCTGTAAATAGAAAATTTTATTAAGATGCCGATCCAGCCGGCATATGGTGGCAGCAAAAAGAACGGCTCTATTAACCTAAATTAACCTTAAATTACTAAAACTTCGAAACGATCCTAATTTTAATACAACCATCACACACCGGTAATAGGTGACAACTCAACCCCCACAGTGACTACCCACCGCTCCTGGGTGCCCTGCCGCTGCCTTCCCGGACGGGTGGTCAAGCGGCCAATAAGTCGATGGAGGTGAGTGCACCTAAACCATACTAAACTGTAAAACACTACAGTTTACCATACAAATACAAAACTGCCGTTCTTTTCCGCCAATAAATAGCCAACGATAAAACCAGCCAACAACTTAACGCCAAGGCACCACGTGCCAGAATCTCTGACCACAAGGGCGGGAGGGTGGGAAGGCAAAATCCCCACAAGAGAGATCTAAAATGGCCTCACCTTTCTTATATATCACAAACCCTCCCCTTCAAAAAAGGCTGTACTTTCCTCACAGCTAGGTCCACCCCTCACCAGATGTTTAACTCTTTCCTTTCCTATGCAGTCAATTCTCTCTCCTAATGGGAGTCTATACAACTGTACCAAGTGGCAACTGCTGGCGGGTTATAAGTACTTACTCCCATCCGCTGCCGACTGGATCACTAGACTACTGGAAACCATCAGTGTAGTGTTAATCATGCAATCACTTGGCTTAGAAATCAGAACAGTCTTAGCTATTACTCTGAAGTAATGAATGAATGGATTTCTTTAGTCCTTTAGTTATCTTTCCACTTATGGTCGGACTAAGGCAGGTCTCTTTCTATTCTGCACTGATACAGTATATTGACAGCTGACCTTTGGTGGATGGTTAGTATATGATAAAAGGAGCCCTTAATAGTGACTTTATTTCTACCTTGGTATAGAATCAGCCCCACTAACATTACCGTCCACCTTTCCTATTATACAGGGGTCAACTCTGCCCCCCTGATTACACCAGCTGAGACTGTCAGTTGCTGTTCCACCTATGCCTCTGCTTCTCACTCTGTAGATAGGAGCGCTGTGCAGCAGTCACTCACGCAACAGGCTTATCCCCTAGGCAGGTCTTATTTGACTCGTCCCAGACAATGTGACAGACTGGTGTATAGGCTCCCCGTCACTCACGGCCTTGTCATCTCCTCCTTCCGCATCACTGTGACTCACAAGAGGGCGGCCACCGGCTCTCAGCTACAATCTGCTCCTCTCTCTGCTCTCTCCAGGAGCTTCTCCTGTATCGTCTGCTCTGGGTGATTTCACAGTTTCGGAGCTCACCGATCCTTTCCTCCGCATGTCATCACCATCGCTGCCTGCTTCTCCCTCCTCCGTCCTTTCTGCTGCACACGCGCCAACTGTCTCTCCCCGCTCCCTCAACCATTTTTTCTGTTTCTCCTTGAGAAATCCCCTGCCACTCAGCGTGAGGGGCTCCAGAAGTTTCCATCCCCATTCACCATCAATGTTATTGAACATATGTGTACATATACAAACATTTATGTACATTTTACAACATTTATTAGAATGGTGATCATTACTATATATATATATATATATATATCTACCACTAATTGGTTTGAGTTTCTTATTGAATATATAACACTCTATGAATAACATATATATATATATATATATATATATGTGTGTTTACAATGTCTTCTCTCATTTGCTCTCAATTGTGTGACCCCATATAACCCATCCTGTAAGGGGCTACAACAGTAAGAGGGGAGCTGGGGGGGGGGGGCGGAGTGGACTGCAGGTGTCATCTAAGTTGCGGCCGCCAGTAGCAGAGTAGTCCTTTGACTTGCAAGCAATTTACTATTGGGCACACTGTTTTCTGCCCCTGAACCTTGGGGCCCCTTTGAACCTTGGGGCCCATTACTGCTGGACCCTTTGTCCCCCCCTGTCACCGCGTCTGGGATCAGGTAAATCTAAACTAGGATCACAGCACAATTTATAAGATATTGCAAGTGCAGCTGGTAGAGGGATGGTCAAGGTCCCTTAAATATATAAAATAAATGTAGGTATACCAGTGCTGGCTGTGACAAAATATATGACTAGATGGATGGTTTGTTCTATGAAATACTGGAAATCACAATATCTGCCAAGGTTTAAAGCAGGAGTCTGAGTTGTCAGCAGAGTGGGAGAGGATCAGGCTCTACACGTTTTGCTGGTTAAAAGTGCATCTTCAGGAGCAATTACCATCCTCTATGTCACGGTTCTCGGATAAAAACATGAACTTTCCTGTACTAGGAGTTGGCTGAACCCAGTGCAGAGACGCGGTGTCTAACATGCTGGTGGTGTTCGCCAGGTGCCCCTGTGACTACGCTGTGCCCAGCACACAGGTAGCAGTCCACTGCCTGGGTTCCTAGAATGGGAGCTGCTATACACTGGAAAATGGAGAGAACACTCTGATCAGACTGAAACCGGCCTCTCAGGATACTGGACATGGACTGGAATGGGAAAAACCCAGGCTGGAACCAGATTAGATTGATGCTGGGTATTGCTGGGTATAGTAGTGTAATGAATCAAGTAAATCTAAACTAGGATCAGAATTGCTGAGAAAGTCTAAGTGCTGCGAGGTTGAACTGAACTGGGAACTGAGTAACAGACAGGAACTGGAATAGCTTGTATTAATGTGCAGGGAAATACTGGAGTAATCAGAGACAGAGAAATATGAACACAGTACTGAGGTAATAAAGTCCTCTAGTGTGAGCTTACTGTAACTGGGACGTGACACAAGTTAGATTACTTACTTACAGAAGTGCAGGAGATAAAGAAGTGTCCACTCACATCTAGCCTCCCTGCATGTTATACAGCCCTTCTAGTCATACCATGCTGTGGCGTCACTTGTAGCGCCAAGTGTCTTT